>NC_088350.1:35152500-35752500 GCF_036884655.1 Musa acuminata AAA Group | reverse complement strand
TTTTTTTTTTATAAACAAGAACTGCATAGAAAATATCCAAAGGAAACATCACATAACCTTAGGAGAGTTCGAAACTCGCAGTTAGTTGGACTCAAGAAAAGACACTTGACATAAATATTAATAGAAGATGGTTTTCGTTTAGAGAAAATTGTTGGGTATTAGGGATATAATAATGCGTTCACAGTTATGTTTAGTCTTGATCTGGTGATATCATCATGGTTGGCAGATATTTGATAATGCTGTCACATCCTGCTTGGAATTCGATGCTTATCAGATGTACGTGAAGATGGAGAATACATCACCAGAGGTCCAGACTATGTAGAATCAAAAAGCAAGCAATGGTGAGTACATGTTACACATACTAGTCGCATCACCGAACCAAAATATGGTTGTTATCAGGCACTGCACTAATTCTTCTTTTTATCTTCTTTCCAAGGAAGAAGAAACGAATGGCAGCTGGACTTCGCTGGTGAAGAAGAGGACGATTCACGTGGCGAAGGCTGACATAGACACATATGCACTCACCGTAGACCTTGCCTCTCGGGGTACCACGGTGCAAGGGCACCAAAAAAAAATAATAATAAAAATTCCAAGGTAAAAAAGCTTATGTGCAGAAATAATAAAGTGGATCGGCAGGCACCATCACAGAACCTTTGCAGTGCATTCCAACATAACCATGCATGGAATCAGGCAGATGGAGCCTGCAGCCTCCTCTTGCAAATCATTCACTAATACCTACCACATACAGACATCAACATCCAGACAACCATTTATCTTTTCCCTACACTCACTCGTTTGTTTACTGCCCCCGGTGATCCGGAGTCGAATTATTCAACAGTCCCAAGAGATACTCCTTTGATTCCTCGATTTCTTTATCTTTAGCATTATTGTGGCTCATTCATTTTACTAACTCAAATTTCTTTTTTCCTTTTCCTGTGCTCCGATCCTCATCCGCCATGCACCAACCTTCCTCAGGGCTGCGGAGGGTGACATGGATGGATGGATGGATGGATGGATGCGTGCGCGACGGGTCTCTGCCCGCCCCCAGTGATTCGATACGCATTCACCTAGTGGAGTGGCGACGGGGCCCCAATGCCCCCTCCTCCCAAGGCTGAGTGTCCCAATGCGTGTCTCTCCTGACATCCACCTGATCCTGATTGGACTGCTGCGGTCGGGACGCCTCCACTATCCTTCCAGGTAGGGCCAGCCACCAGCCTCCTGATACTCCCTAACAATGATAATAATAATAATAATAATAATAATAATAATAATAATAATAATAATAATAATAATAATAATAATAATAATAATAATAATAATAATAATAATAATGCCTTCGTGCTCGCTTTTGTCCCAAGTGGCAAATTACGGAAGCTTGTTACTCCATAAATGTCAAGAAGAGAGTTAAAGAAAAAAGCTAAATAAGATAAGGCTGCTCTTCACTTATTTACCAGACTGGATGGTGGACAGATCGTAGATAGGCACGCTACATTTTCGAACAGGAGAGAGGACGAGAGGTTAAAAGGTAGGCAAACAAAATTAACACAACGGAGAAAGGAGGAGAACAGGGCCCGCAGTGTGCCCAGGGCCAAGCCAGCAACCGCGGTCGATTGAACCGCACCCCAACAGGGACCCACAAAGACATGGTGGATCAGTAGAGCGACTAGAGAAGCCATCGGACGGCTGAGCGGCGTTCGAACAGGAGGGAGGGGCAGTTTTGATGATCAGCGGGCGGCGGCGATGGGATCACCGCCGGCGGAGGCGGCGACGCGCCAGGCAGAGGTGGCGATGAGGGGCCGGGTGTGCCAGCCCAGGGTGAGGCAGCCTTCCTTCTCCTCCACCCGATAGCCGTCGCCACCGGCGAAGAGGGCCAGTAGCATGCTGGCCTGCTTGAAGGCATTGGAGCCGATGGCGACGGGGTCGAAGCCTGCGCGGCCCATCCGCACCCGCCACTGAGCCAGCGTCTCGTGCCGCTCCGTCCGCTCCACCCCCTCGCACGACACCACGTTGCAGATCTGCCGCCCCAGGTACACCTCCGAGAACGCTTGGTCCCGCCTCCCTCCACCGCAGGCCGCATCCGCTGCCAAGGCTCCACCCTCCAGCGAGTCGAACATGGTCGAGTAGTAGTGCAGCGCCTCCGTGAACCGCTCCACGAAGGTCCCTCCGTTGTGGTTAGCTTCCTGCTCCACCACCGTCACGATCCGCGGCTGCACCGCCCGGACCGTACCTAGCACCTTCTCCAGCGCTCCCGGCCGCGCCAGCAGCCCGTGCAGATCGAACACAGAGTTAACCGCCACCGCCTCTGGCTCCTCGTCCTCGCCTCCGTCGCTGCAATCGCTGGTGTTCGGGCCGAGCAGCATGTAAGGCTCCAGGTCCGCGAGGCTGGAGGCCACGAGGCCGCGATAGCGGAAGTCGATACGGATGGTGTCGGCTAGCTCGGCAAGCTTCCGCCCTACCTCCTGCAGGGCGTCCGAGTGATCGGGCTGCGGCGGCCCGATGCCGGTTAGGCGGAACGAGGGCGGGCCACCGGGGCGGAGGGCGAGGGCCTGAAGGAGGGCTGGCCACTGCAGTCCTTGCCGCATCCCGAAGTCGACGACGTGGACGCGGCGGCAGCCGGCGAAGGCCTCGAGGATGGCCTGGTTGGCGGTGAAGTGGGCAAACTTGAGGTAGGGGCTGCTCTCGTAGAAGTGCACGTGGAGTATGTTGTCCAAGGCCGCCGAGTCCCGGGAGGAGCAGCCCACGCCCCGGTGGGGCTGCGGCCGGTAGATGCGGCGAGCGAGGGCCTCGGCGAAGTACCCGGCGACCTTTCGCATCGCGCCGCCCTGGGACGTAGTCAGCACTGTGATCTGCTTCACGAGGGCGTCCGCCGCCTTGAGGCTCTCCTGCTGCACCGCTTCCGCGCACGCCATCAGTGCATGGACGAGGCGGATCCCCGCCTCCTGCGTGTCGACCACCACCACCGGCAACGCCTTGTCCGACTTCGCCACATCTGTGGTCGAGGATGACGAAGGAGGCGAGCTGCAGACCTTCAACCTCTTCCGATCTCTCGGGGACGGGGCAACTACAGACTGGGCATCTGATCCGTACACGATCCTACCGGCGGCGGCGTGAGGAGCAGGCAGTGGTTTGAGGTCGTAGTTGTCCGCCAGATGCCGGGGTGCGGTTGGGAGGTCGACGGTGGTGATGGTGGATTGTTCCGGGGCAGCGAGTGGGAGATCAAAATGACGTTGGTGGTGGCGGTTGTGCAACGGGAGGGCGGGTGGTGGTGGTGGCGGCGGCGGGGCCAGAGGGGTAGGAGGTGCGTTAAGCTCCGAAAGGATGTTGTCGACCCATGTGAAGATGTCGGAGGGGTTATAGTGCACGGTGTCGGAGGCGAGGTGGGAGAAGAGAGCGTCATCGTTGGCGGCGGTGCTGCTCCCCATGGCCTTCTCCAGCTGCTCCAGCTTCTGCGCAACGTCGGCCATGTCCGACGACCGGACTTTGTACCCCAGCGCCGCCAGAAGCTCATCGACGCCGCCGTCCTCCTCAGCCCCCATCGTGTCCTTCCCCTTCTCGTGCTCCATCTCCGCTGCCTCGGGTTACCAACTGCCTCCGCCGTCGACGGCGTCTTGATGCTCTCGTTTCATCTCCTCTTTCTTTAAATAGTGATACAGAAAGCTAATCCATCTCTTGTTCTGGTGTGAAAGGGCAAGCTGCGGAGCGATGGAGGGAAGAGCCAATAAGAGAGAAGCAGGTACTCGGGAGGAAGGGAAGGAGGAGAAAGGGGTGTAGGAAGAAGCTCAGGCACAGGTATAATCAAATAAGCTGCCACCACCAATTAAACAACCGGCATCCCTCGCCATCCTCTCTCTCTCTCTCTCTCTCTCCCCTACTGAACTGATTCCACCTGCTTTCCCCTTTCACTGGGACTTGATAATCCACCAGCGCCGATTATTCTGAATTATAACAGGGAAATCAAAACTATATTTGGGTAATTTTTCCGAGGACAAACCAAGAAAAAAAAAAAAAAAGAATCGTACCACCACCACCACTGCTATTTTTATAAAACTTGCCACAGGGCTGCAGAGAGCACTGCAAACAACAGCGACGCTACTCGCACCGGACCTTTGGCGTCTGCGTCCAGCATTTCTTCTCCGTGCACGACCCCTGGCGTCCGAGTGTAGGCGAGCTGGAAAACCGTAAAAATTTCTTCCTTTTCGAGGAAGCTAAAAAAGAAAAGCTTACAGTGTTTTTCCTATCCTCACTGCCGACCGGGCAGTAGATAAGTTTTCGTACCTTATCCTTTTCACAAGTTTCCAACTTTCTCATGTGCTCCCCACCCCCTTTTTTTTTTTTTTCTTTTTAATTTATATAAACGTTATTATTTGTAATCTTTTTAATTATTTATAATCTTATTTATATTTTTAAATTATTTTTTATAAAAATAAACGTAAATATTTTCCCCCTTTTTCTTTTTTTAAAGCTTTCTCCTCTTATCTTTTCTCCTCGTCGGAGGAGAAGGAAGGTGGTAAACGACGATGGCGTTCATAGGGCGACTGCGTCCAGCGGGTTGAAATGAGAGATTATGAAAAAAAAAAAAAACAATATTAGGATTATAAATAATTTAAAAAATTAGTTTTTAAGAAATTGTCAGTAGTAAATGATTATGAATAGTAAAAAGAAGACTTTAAACAGTAATTTAAAAAATATATATATGACGCAAAAAAATTAAAAGCAAGCATAACACTTTGGAGGCAGCGATATCCAATAATTCAGATTTGTTGAAACGTGTTTCCTTCAATTATTATAGAAATTGATTATTAGGGGAGATTCTTATTATAATTGTTTTTTTTTTGGGCTTTATGGATGTGTTATGCAGGGGGGAGGCACGTGAGTAAGAGGGAGGAACAGTGCAGCATGGAGGTACAACAGACTGCTGCAGCAGCGCAGAAAGATGAACGCGATGGTTTAGGTAAGGGACCCAACTCTGCACCCACACACGAGGGCGAGGGCCCAGCGGTCATTGTCACACGCAAATGCGCCGTGGGGACCCTGGCCACCTCCACTACCCATCCGGTCCCATTCCCCCTCGACTGCCAGCGCTGCCCATCCGGTCCCACTCCCCCTAGACGGGCAAGCAGCGCTAGGCCTCCCTGACGCTTCGCACTCCCGTTCACGGGTCGCAACGCCGTCATCTCCCGCGAATCCCCGTTACGGGTTGTCAGAGGGGGGCGGGGGCGTCGTGATGGCCATCCGTAACCGCCTCGGCGGACCTCCCACGACCTCCGTCCCCGTCGCATTCCGGTCCGTCATCGCTTATTACTTTCTTTATTCTATCTGATGGCGATGGGTGGACGGAGAAGCTTTTCTAATTCATTTTTTTTCAATTCAGGAAAATAAAATATCATTTTTTAAAATAAATTCCGTTGTTGCAGGGATATTAAATCGGGTCGGGCGTGGAGAACAAAGCGAAGGGAGTCACGGCGCTTTATCCTCCACGACGCCGTGTCACTCCCAACCGCACCCCCACATGAACGCAACGGCTCCAGCGCGGCATGTGGTCGTCCCAGGTGTCCAGATTCCTCGGGCACCGCGGTCCCCACGCCCTCCGACCCCCGTACTCTTCCCCCCCTACAACTCGCTGATGGAACGAACGTGGAGGGATGGGCGCAGAAAGCAAAGTTTGGAAAGGCTAAATTGGATCACTTGGACATAGCCTTTTCCATCCATCGCCATCCATACGGGAGTAAACATACATACATACATACATACATATATACATAATAATGTAGAGTTGCTAGCGTAAACAGTTTTGTTTATACTTGAAACCAGGTTCCAGGCGTGGAGCAATGAGCGTCAAGGAGACGAAGCTGGGCGGACTCTCCGGAAACATTTAAATGACAAAGAATAATTAAATGCGAATGCTTCACGATCCCTATCAAACGTAAGTTTGACCACATCCTCTCTCTCTCTCTCTCTCCCTCTCCTTACATTATTTGATTAAATGCTACTGCTCATTTTTTTTGCTTCACCGTCGTGTAGGCACCCGGCCGTCACCGATTTCGCAAAGGGCTTTCAGTGCTAGTCATGGGCCTGGTGATGAGGGCAAAATGCAAGGCTGCATATGGGGATGCATGCATGCTCTCACCATATCCCGGACAGCTGCACCCTATCAGCTGAGCTGCATGTGACATGTGAGGTTAGACGTTTTGGATCCCGATAAGCATCTTCCCAGAGAGTCTGGAGATTCCTTTCCACATTCTTTTTTTAATGATCGATCGAACACTTGGCACGTACAGATAAGGGAGCCGTAAGATATTGGAACCACCCACATCTACTTGGACACGGTGATCAAATGGAGGAGCTGTCAGTGCAAACCTCACACCGCCAACCTTTTCCGATCTAGTTTCTTGCTTTTTCTCTTTCATGGTTTGCAGCCGTATTTAGCACCACCTCCGATGACTAAGAAAATATTGGATTCATAGGCATTGACATTGGAGGTACTTGCTGTCTTGGGACGGCAGAATACGTTGCATTTCTATTTCATCCTTACTAGAAAATTCACGAAAGATCTAGTATTAGATTTCTAGGGTTTGCACATACCCAATGGCACCTGAAAGTGACCATGCTCTACTTTGTTCCTCGGAGCAGGGGACAGACATTTCAACTAGTGTGTCGAGGGAAGGTGACAGTGGTGGTATGAATAATTAGATAGGTCCCAGAATGGGAGCATGTTTGAGGGTTATCGTATCCTTATCACTGGGGCCCCGTGGGTTCCCGGAAGGGTAACTTATCACCATCTTCGTCCACTAAACGTGGACCCGTCAGTCATTCTACGTGAAAAGGACTTGCTAACCGGAGAATGAAACGGGAGACGAGGGACTCCCACCCAGTTTTGACGTGTCAGCGTGTGACCCCACCACTCGAGGTCAGGCTTCGCTTGGATGGCTCCGGTGGATGGAGATTCCTGATGAGATTAAGTGCACCGGCCGAAAGAGACGGCGACGTGGACATCGCTCGTGGAACCAGCACACACATGGACCGCACCATGCAACCCCACCCCCCCGTCTTTATGCTGTTCCGTGGGGGGCATCCAGAGTACCAAAGCTCACTGCTGACTTCGTATCCCAACACCTTTTGGTCAAGAGATTAGCGTGAAAAGCGATGGGTCCCCTTCGGTTCTTCTAATGGGTTAGCGGGAGGGCCGGGCCGGGCCTCAAGAGATTATCATGAAAGCGATGGGTCCCTTCGGTTCTTCTAATGGGTTATCGGGAGGCCCGGCCCGGCCCGGCCCGGCCCTGGATCGAGTCGGAAGATCGAGGCCCGTGTGCTCCCCCGAATTCAATGTTGGGGGTTTGGATACGTGTAATAAAATATTCTTCTCCAAGGAGATGTTAAATCGAGCTAAGGCGGCGCACGCGCTGGCCGCACGAGTCGTTCTCCGCCTCCTCCCGCCTCTTCCTCGCCATCAAGATCGTCGCCCCCGCTTCCCTGGTCAGTTCGTTTTTTCGCCCCGCTTGATTTCGTCGCCCCTCGCTTCCTTCCTCGTCCGAATGTGGTCGCCTATTTGGATTTCTTTCTTGAAACGGATGCGATTCTTCGATCTTGATGGTAGAAACTCCATTATTTTTGTGTGCCGCCGTCGATTGGACATCGGGAAAGCGGGGCGGGATGTTCTGACTAATTTAGTTCCTATTTTTTTCTAAATTTAAATTTATTTATGGAGCATTCGCATGAAAATCATTGGCCGCCCGATCAGACTCTGTGCTGTCGGTTTGCGATCGACCAGAGTCGGCCGAAGAACATGGCCGGATCAGGATGTAGTTTTCGGAAACGAATTTGGGACTTGTGCGGGACAACGTATCCGTTCATTAATAAGCCTCCTCCATGTTGCATTGGCAATTTTATATAAGTAATCTTCCAAAGATAACTACAGCATCTGCAAATTACGCGTGGTCTCTTAGGTTCTTCACGTCGGGATGAGATGTGAAACATAATGATATGGTCGGTTTTCTTGTGGTTTAAGGACAGTATTTATTTGTAAACATGTAAATGTGGTGGTAGGATGAAGGTCTCAGAGAGCTTAGCTTAGCTGGTAAAAGCTTTGACAGTAGCAACAAAGTTTGATAGGATGGCCCCATATTGGGCTCTTAACTTGGTGATTTCTGGTCGTAGCAACAAAGTTTCCCGACAATGGAAAGAAGTCTGTCATAGTAGCAAAATTTTGGATGCTGAACTGTCTTCTGTTTTAGCTGGTTAGTGATTGCACCTGTGCATGGTGATAATGCAAGATAGTTTAGTCGGTCATTCTTGTGGCTGCAAATGCTTTCTAGTGGTTCTTGTGGTCTTGTGGATGATGGACCAACTGTTTTTTCATTTAAACATGTAATAGTTTCATCATGGGCTACTTTGTTTCCTAAGTTTTGGTACGCTACCTCATACTTTTTGCATATTGATTTCCATACATTTCATGCTGAACGTGCTCCTAACGGAACAATTGCATTTCTTCCCCTTTTGGCTTTTGAGATGATCATCCCTGTGGGCATTGTTGGGTATTTTGTTTAATGCTGTCATTAATATTATATTTATACCATATTTTGAAACTCGATGCCAAGAAAACGATCAATCTAACTGAGACATATTTCAGACATTCTGACTTCTTGTTATTATTATTATTATTTTTGAAAAGATAACACTGTATTAAAAAACAAGTATGAGAGTACAAAATGCTTGTGAGGTCATGGTAATCGGACAAGTCACCAATTCCAAGTACAAGAAAAATCCTCATGTCTTGCAAACCAGGCTAGAGAATGTGCCTTCTTATTACATTCTCTGTACAAAAAACTGCACTTAGATAAGGATACCTAAACAATCACTTAGAGGGCTCCTCGATACCAAGGCATAGCCTCAAAACTATTGAGAAATTTCACAGTTTGTAGTGAGTCCGATCGGATCCGTATATTTCTAAAGTCACCTTCAATAGCAAAACAAAGGGCTTTCAAAATTACCTCACATGTTTCTGGCAAGACTGGGTGAACCCTCATCGCTCTGCACCCCGCAACCGCCAGATTTCCCTACTGGTCTTTAAGGATGAATCCCAACCCTGCAATGTCATTGGAACTCAAAAAGGATGCATCAGTTTTAATGGAGAAATTAAAACTAGAAGGGTGACACATGAGTTCTTGTGTACCTCTTATTGCCACTGGTTTGAGGTTTGGACTTTGGTAAAAAGATTGAGATACTGCCTCCTGACAAGATGAGCACGTGTACCTCTTATTTGCCCAAGTGAATGTTTGTTCCACTCTATCTGCTCTTAGACTTAAAAGGACAATTATGTCTTGTGCCATCCGTGCACCTACCCAAATGGACAAGTCCCTGAAAAAGCAATTACTTCTCTATTCTTCTTTTATTAGAATTACTGAGACATTCCTTTTTGTTTGATACTAAAGCCAACGGATGCTGTTTTGGTGTGCTCTAGATGTCAAGCTTTTTGCAAATTTCGGCGTATCTAGATGTTGTATCTTTATTTGGTTGTTTGGGTTGCCTTTGAATATGGAACATCGATTTTATAGATCTTGTGGGATTAGAGCTGTAAAAAATAGCATTCAGAGGTGAGAAATTTGCCTCATTCAACATGGTCTCTTTTTTTTTCTCTCTCTTCATTTTGATTTGTTTTGAACGGTTCCTATGAATTAATGTGATGCAATTCGAAACTAGTATTTTGAGTTCTGTGTTGCTAAGCTGACTCATGTACTAGATTCATACTAAAGCAAAGCAAGTAAATTAGGTGTTCCGTGATACCTTCTTTCTGTTCTAATCATATTTTAATGTTAAATCACAGAGGTAATTTGCTCGCCTAGCCTTACCGCTGTCTGCATGCTGCACGGTGCCTAACTAATATCTGAGAGGTAAAAGCTACTCTTGAATTTATTAGTATCTACTAGACATGCGTATCACGCCATGCTACGTATCTATTAGTATCAACTTCAACATTTTGCTCACCAGCATTATCATCAAGATGTGTGAATATATGTTTAATTACATGCTCATCATTTAATTTTCTTCACATCTATGTAATACATCAGTTTCCTTTTCGTGTTCTACATTCTCTTACCTTGCAACTACCTTTCTGTGCTGAAATCCTGAAATTTATGTAGGCTGGTGTTTACGGACTTGTTCATCGTCTTTTTCAAGAGAAAGTGATCCATCAAAATATTCATGGTCCTCCTGTGTGGCGCCGCCAAATCCTATGCAAGTATGTTTTATGTGATCTCTTTCTTGTTATGTGACTGTATAATCTTGCAGTTGATCGGCACCAAATCCTATGCAAGAGTTCTCTAGTTGTAGCGTCATGGTTGATGCTTGTTGTTGTATATGACATTTGAGCTCACACGGAGGACCAGAAGTACGTCGAAACTTCTCATGGAATCGTGTTGATAATAGGAGACATTAAAGTTTGAGATGTTCTGGCGTTTCTACTCTCACTCCACTGGTACGGTGGTGCATACAAATGTGGAACCGAGTTCACAGAAAAGTCTAATTAGGCTCCTGGTCTCCTTAGCGATCAAAATTCGATGTATCTGTCATCCTCAAATGTGATCGGGGCACGTTGGGCATGAACTCCGATTTATGTCTTCTAATTGTGGTGGACACTGTCCCATGCATCGTAGAGCCCGCTTGACATCTAAAAACTCTCTACCAAGAAGAGCAGCAGCAGCAGCCGAACGGTAGAACGGTAGGTAGGTGCAAGGGAGCATGTTTTGTAAACTGATACTCTTGTTGTTGTTTATGTAAAATTGAAATAGCCAAAGGCAATTTGGCTGCTTTGGCTGTGTGTTATTACAGCCTCATTTGACGTTCCGAGAAATGTAGAAAGATAATAATTTGGTCGATTCCAAATACTTTGAACTTTATGATTTTGTTATTATTGTTTAATATTTTTTGACCAATTGGAGATTTGTGGTTGATTGTGTATAATTTAGTCGATTCCAAATACTTGCAACTTTACAATTTTGTTATTATTATTATTTTATTTAATTTAGTTCGTTCTCGCAATTGGAAATTTGTGGTTGATTGTGCATTTTTACGGAAGAAGGAACCCACCACACCACAGTAGTCATTCAACTTGCGATGGCAGTGCTGCAAGGAATTTGGAGAAGATGATGCTTAAACAGAGAGGTCAAACGAACACGTGAAGCATGGAATGCGTATATAAAACATCCGTCGAGAAACCAAGGTGAGATCCGAAGAACTGTTTCACGCCGCCCTCTTGTCCCGACGTGAAAACGACTGGCAACAAAAAACCAAAAACAAAAAGGTCACCAAATTATTTGCGGTGTGGTTACCACACATACGTTGGCTTCAAAGTGCTCCCAAAAAAACAAAATAATCCAAAACTATTTCGAATTTTAGTTTCTTATGCTCAACTATGGTTCTCGGAACCCGAAAATAAAAACAAGGTTACGGGCACTCTCGGTGCGTTTACCCCGCATCAGTCCGGTGTCAAAGGGCCCCAAAAAAAAATAAAACGGTTGCAAATCGTCTAAATTTCAGCTTCTTATCCGCACCTACGGTGAGCAGAACTTGGCGACAAACACTAAGATACGGACACTTAACGGAACGCTTACCGCAAACCAGTCGGGTCTGAAAGTGTCAACAAAAAAAAGGAAATCGTTCGATATCATCAAAGTTTTTCGTTTCTTATCGTAAACTTGGGTTACTGGAACCTTGCTGATGCACTTAACCATCGTTCGGGACTAAGAATAAAAATTTTAAGCGATTTTGCAGGAAAAAAAAAGGGTGCTTTGTTCGATTTGTGGAGTGGTAAGGTTACGAAAGAGTCTTCTTGTCACCGTTGGGGCGAGAATGAAGGTCACATCATTGACAGTCCACGTGTATAGAGTCTGGTCACCGAACCTAAGAATAAGTACTCGAATGTTGGACGATTTCACAAGAAAAAAAATATTTTTAAGGCTCTTTACTCACTAGGTAGAGGAAGGTAAGTTTACCGAAGAGTCTACTATACTAACCTTCTTCTTCTTCCCCGTGTCTCCCGCCCTGCGCGTGCGTTCACCCCTTTCCATCTGAAATTTTATCCTCCTCTCCACCGCATGCATCCGAACGAATTAACTTACTCGCACCGGTAGCAGAATGTTAGATCGATCGAGATACACATCATGATCAGAGATTTTGGAGAAGAAAACCCTCGAACAGAGATCGAAACGAACGTGGCGTGGTGATACGAAGGCAAAAAGAGGAAAGGTCAGGAATGATTTCCGGTGTGTTTACCGGACATCAGTTGGCGTAGAAGTGCCCCCAAAAAAATTAAAATGATCCAAATCCGTCGGTGATCAGAACCCGTTGAAAAGGAGAATACAGACACCGTCCGGTGCGCTTACTCCGGCGTCCAAAAAAAAATAAATTCGTTCGATGCCCGGTTTCTTAACCTGACGTCCGGTGAGCGGAACCCGAACAACGAAACGACAGGGACGGACGTTTTCTGGTAGACTTTACCGCACACCAATTGAGTCCAGAAATATTGAAATCGTCCAAATGTCGCCAAACTCTTAGTAGTTTCTTATACTCCTTGCGGTTATCGGAACCCTAAATTGAGGACGGTCGCGTGATGCGTCCGTCCGCATCATCAACCTCACGTTTGTTAAATTATACGTTTCCAATGATTTCTGTAATACACAGCCAAAAAGAATTATTTTGGTTAAATTCCTTAAAAATATATATATTTAGATTTTTTTAGAATTATCTTATTTTTAGAAATTTTTTACATCATTTTTTTAACCCAATACCTAAATACTTTCGGCTACTTATTATTTTTCTTCCTCCCTTTTTTTAATTAGTATTATTAAATACCTAAGATGATGATGACACGTCATTACGGTAGCGACCGGCGATGTCTCGAGACGAACCTTCTCATCGTCGAACGAAGGAAACAAAAACGGCGAATACACTTACTTCTCGGAGCGCTTAGCGGACACTGCGTGGGTGTCATATTTACGGATTATTCTAGTCCGGAGACGGTTAGCGACAGTCTCGGGTGCGCTTACCGCACTCCGCTAGGCCATCAAAGAGCCTCGAAAACTTCGGAATCGTCCGAATTCGACTTTGTTTTAAGATTCTTAGCCTCACGGACAGTCACCGGATCCTTCAGAAAGCACACTGGTGGGCCTTGCGGATGGGGCCCGCATGCTTCATTGGGCCCCGATGGCTCGACAGGTACGGTCGAATAATAAAATGTACAATGGGATGTCACAACTGTATCAAACTACCAAACGCAAACCGATTCCACCGGAACTCCAAATTCCAAACTGGCTCGGACTCCTCCTGCCTATATATCCAAATCTATCCGCACGACACTCCCCATCCCGCCGGCTCTACTGTATCGGCATGGGGAAGTCAAGGAAGCCGGCATCGCAGTCTCAGGCACGCCGTCAACCGAGCGCCCTCCATGCCCTTCCTCCTCCTCCTCCTCCGTTGCCTTCCATCCTCCTACGCTGCAATCAAGAAAAGAAATGGAAGGCGGTGCTGGGCACGGCGCGCAAGGTTGAGGCTCCTGCTGCAAAAGCCACGACGGTGCCGCAGGAGGCTGTGGCGGGGACGAGCATGCCGAAGGTGGAGAAGACGATCAGGATGACGACGAGGTCGAAGGCAGCGGGTCCCGTCGCTTCGACGAGCCACGCCGAGGACGAAAGGTGGCGGCGGTCCAGAGGACAAGCCGAGGAGGAGGAGGAGGAGGAGGAGGAGCGGGCGGCAAAGAGGAGGAAGACGCTGAGGTTTCGGCTCTCTCTCTCTCGGGAGGAGATAATGGCGGATTTCGAAGCGATCACGGGAAAGAAGCTGCCGTCCCGTCCCAAGCGGCATCATCCCAAGGCGGTCCAGGAAAACCTCAGCGTAATTAAGCTTTTTATCTTCCTTGTAGTATTTATTTGATTCTTTCTCATGGGGTTGTTGGGATTTGCAGGTGATGTTTCCCTGTTCGAATATGCCCCAATCCATCAACGCCAATCGCTACAAGCCGAAGAAATCTTCCTGATGATTTGCTTCGGAGTTTGCACGTCCTTCCTCCTCGCGGCCTCCTTCCTCGTGTGCTCAAGTCGTCTTTGGGATAAGGAGATTGATTCCTCACTCTACGTTGTGTAACTAACTAAATCCAAATATTATTATTATTATTTTTCTTAGCCAAAAAAGGAAATAAGAGATAGGCAATGTTGTGTAGATAGATAGATAGGAGGGTTGGTTATTGGCCACGGCTGACCAATTCTTTAGAACCTTTTGTGTGTCGGGCAGGATAAAAGAGGGTGTTGGTTAGATGGAATGAAGTGGTAGATGCAATTAGTGTTGCATATAAGTAAGTTTTGGATCCTTCTCTCTCTATACGTATTCATAAAACAATAAAAACTTCCTGCAAACAAGTTCTGAAATTGACCCTCCTTTTCTTCATACATTATTTTGGTCCACAGAAAGAAAAAACCAAATGCTAGTTTCAATGGGGCATCTTACGATGCAAAAAATCAATATGTTTGGGTAACAATAACTATGTATTAGTGTTATATAGAGAAAGCCAAAACGATTACTTTTTTTTCTCGGACTGACTTCCTAACCTAGTCTTTATCAGGTTGTCTCTCATACCTTCCTAACCTAAACTTTATTGAAATCCTTTCCTTCTTAGCTCATCATCATGTTTCTTCCTTCTCAAGGTAGAATTTACAGGGAGGATAACTTTTGGTATCAATCAAAATTTTACTCCATGCTAGCATTTTCTTCTGCGCTACACTGTTCCTCGTGCTAGCTTTCTTCCTTCCTTCTCCCTCAATGTGGCTTCAAGGCCGCTCCGACATTTTATATATATATATATATATATATATATATATATATATATATATATATATATATATATATATATATATATATATATATATCTATATCGTATGACGTAGACATCAGGCAAGTGATGCCACGGAGATAAAGAGACATGTAGGCTTAAAAAGGACAAGGCGAGTGCGGGTTAGTACAAGACCCACTGTACCGCAAGAGATGGCATACGCCAAGACTAGATCAGCGTCCATTTCTCCTGGTAGTCCACCCTTTGTTGTTCTCTTCCACAAGGAATCTAACTAAGCACGACAGATGAGCTGACGTGTGTGTTGGTGTCCGAGGATGAATTGAAAGCAGTGGAACTCACTCATTCGCGGCAAGCTTCAGTCAGTAAGAGTCATACATACATACATAAATACAGATAATATCCACCGTCTTAAAACATTTAACGGAATGCTAACAATGCTCCTTTGATGGTATTGGCCCTCCCAAGTATGCTCACATAGATCCGGAGAGTAAGCTAATAAATGTAAGCATCGAAGCAGCTCTACTTCTCCCCTCCATGTGGAGCAATTATATGTGGGCAACGAACGCGCCACCCTATACTTGCATTTCTTCTCCGTCCAATCATATCCTCACGAAGTGGAACCGGGCACAGTGCACGGGCTCGCAGGAGAAGGAACTATGAGTGGGAGGCGATGATTGGGGGCCTAAGCGGAAAGGGTTTGGATAAGGACAAAGGTGAGGGGGACGAAGAAACGCGGCATGTACATATGGAAAGATAAGATGCAGGGCATGGCTACAACATGGGAACCATTTGAATGACCGGAATGCTGCTACTGCCATTTTTGAGAGCATGTTTGATTTATTTGGCCCTTGTGCCGGCCCCTCAGACTTTGGCTTCCCACGGTTCACGAGCAAAGAGAAAAAACTTTTGAAGTGTTGTACAGTACGAACGAGATGGATGGAACGATTCTTGTCCTCCGCTATTGGCCACTATGGAGAGGGAGAGGGAGAGGGAGAGGGAGAGGGGGGGACGAGAGAGAGAGAGAGAGAGAGAGAGACTTTCTTTGTGCGGGCGGCAAAAGAGTACACGGTTAAGCCAAGAAAAGGACACCTCGCTTTAGTGCTGAGAGAGAGAGAGAGATGAATAGTCAAAGTCAGGGTGGATTGAGAGGGAAGGGTTGCAGAGGGGTAAGGATAGGCAGGGCTAATAGAGCGAAATAATTGTCCCTATTGCTTTGCAGGATGAGGACACGCGTACGATCAAAAGGAGATGCAATGTACTTAACTGAATGTACTGTTCAATTTAATAGACAAAAGATAAAAAACCAAATTTTCTTTTAGGATCACATCATCCCTTAAGGGCTTAGATCCAAACCCTAACCCTAACCCTTCTGAATTCAAACTATCGACATAAGTTGGTACCGTCAATCAAAATGAAAATGAAAATGAAGTCAACCAACTTGTTGCACTCGGACGAGACACATGGTTCGTTTTTCGTTATCCAACTCCTAAACCCCACTCCATCTAATCCAACACTTGTTTCAGCGATTGCGCCTTTGATAGATTGAGTATAATGTGGTAAAAAGTCTGTTTCCTCCCATCTTTCAACTCATCCAACATGTTGGGTGCTAGCTGCTCTCTCACTTTATCCGCTCACTCTCATGTTCTCTTCTTTGATGAATAGTGAGTGATAGGACACCTTCTCATTCCTAATAACTGCCAACCAAGCACTTCCTTCTTTCTCAAGCACCCTACACTCTTCTCGTCGTCTCCCATCTCATCTCCGGTTCTCCTTCCTTCCCCCATATTCCCATCTTCCCCGCTCGATTCCATCCTCCTCTTATCCATTCCTTTCTGTTAGCTCCTCCTACTTGTACATAGCTAGCTCTTAAGCTCAGACAGAGAATCTATTCGAGGTGAAACGTTCCGCGTCCAGTTCCTGAGCTCCATCAAGCAAAGGCCTCATACTGTAGTAATACTCCCCCCCCCCCCACTCCCCCATTTCTACCACGTAAGGTAGAAGGTTTGGTGCAGTTCATAGATTTCCTCTACCTCTCAACAAATATCTCTTCTTCCCCGTCCTAGCAGACCAGAAAAATGCTTCCGATCCGTGACCCCGAGTACATCTTTGACCAGTCTTTGAACGAGCAACTTGAGTTCAACCCTCCTCATCTTCTTCTTCCCAACAGCTCCTGCTTCCCCTCCTCCACTCCGACAATCTTTTGTCCCGATGCCTTTCGTGATCTCTTCTTAGCCTCCTCCAATATCGGCATCGCGAATGCGGCTCCAACATCTACTCGGCCAAGCCTTCCTCTCGGTGATTCAGCCACATCGGTGGAGAGGCAGGAAGGCGACGACAGTTGTAGCCGTAAAAGGGCTCTGTGGAAATGCAGGCATAGCAAGATAGTTACCGCAAATGGGCCGAGGGATCGAAGGATGAGGCTCTCCATCGATGTGGCACGGAGCTTTTTCCGACTACAGGACACGCTCGGCTTCGACAAGGCCAGCAAGACAGTGCAATGGCTGCTCACCGTGTCCAAAGCTGCCATCGAAGAGCTCGGCACCCTTTCCTCAGCCGAACATAGCGGTTGCAGCAACCGAAGCCCGAAAAGTGAATCATCCGCTTTGGTATGCCAGGATTCGTCCGCTATTTCTAGTTCCAAGAACAAGTCCTCCACCGTGACCGCTGCAGCCAGGGAAGTAAAGAAGAGCAAAGCCAGAAAAGGAGGTGTTAAGCCGACGAGGAAGGTGGAGTACCACTCAGCGCTTGCGAGGGAGTCGAGGGCCAAGGCAAGGGCGAGAGCAAAAGAGAGGACGAGGGAGAAGCAAAGGATGACTTCCTTGGATATCATCAAGGAAGAAACAAGCTTGAACAATATGAACTCATTGATGGAGTTTGCTAATATAGAGGAAGACGAATCTTGCGCACCGAACTGGTGCTTGAACGTAGCCAGCGACACAGCGGCAGCCTATGAAGTCCCAATGATAGGTGGACCAGTGCTGATTCCGGTCTTTGAGAATAGCCAGTATACCACGGCAATCAATCACGCAGGTGGCATCTTCGAAGAACAGTGGGACGTGGACGCACTTTCCTTGTACTCGACATCGCTGGTGGCCTCGGACAGCTATCCGAATCTGTAATAACGCAAACCCCTTAATTATCATTGTAGTTCTGTTTCGTCTTCTTTGCTAGTTTGATCTGTGTGGTGTTCCTTTTTTCGTTAATTTCGAATTGCTTTTCTATAGTAGGGACATGTTTCTACTACAACTAATATTCAGTTATCTCCCTGTAACCACACACTCATGCCTTCAACTACATATGACTAGTAGAATGAACGGCTTCCATATGACTCAATCTTTGCTTGCTGAATTATCCCTTTCTTTTTCTTTTGCCGGACACTCTCATAGGTTACCTTTGCTTAAGACTCTTTTTGGTAAATTGTGCTTCTAAGCATATGGCAAAAAAAAAAAAAATCATAATAGTCTGTAATTAGCAAGCTATTAGTGGTCTTTCACTATCATTAAGAATGAAGCACCATGTCTTTTTGTTATATCATCCGGTCTCATACCACCGTGAATAGGCCTGGATTATTTACTTGGAACCTCTCATTCTTTCTGAACTCTCACAGTGAGATATCTTTGATCTAACAACAACCATCATTCTGTTAGTGGGCAAACACATGAATCCAAATGCTGTTCAAATCACGATATCGGTTTCTTATGTCCTTTTGTTTCTCTAGCACAATACTGTGTCTCCAATTGTATGTATGACCACCAATCATTCGTCCAGCCACCATTCCCAGAACAGAAAAGAAGACCATATACTCGATCACGTTTCCAATGTCAATCCAAAAGATTGAGGCTTATTTTTCTGTATCTTCAATCATATCTTTTTTTTTTGGGTGACTACTACTAGGACTTTTGTAACTCACTCAATCATAGTTAACAGATATGGAAGTTGGTTCTTACTGATTCAAATTTCTTTAATTTGCTTTGCAATATAGCACCTAACATCTGCCACCAAATTCATGTCACCGTGTGTGGATATATCACAAGTCGTGTGCTCCAATTTGATAGTTATCTTTTCTGGTGTGATAATTAACTGTGTAAGATACTTCAAAAAGAGGAGATATGACAGAAATCATTTATTCTTACCTCAATATCTCCTGACGACTTTGTGGTTGAGGTTTCCGTCAACTACTCTCTAGTTTGGGTGGCATCTTAATCGAGGATATTGTCCCTAGGCTTGCCTAATGAAATAAAAACAGATATGACAAAGTTAAAGAGAATTTATTTGGAAATCATTACCAAAATATGTAATAAACTTGATGATGGAATAATAAAAGAACATGGGAGAATGTGAGGCAGATGGAGAAAGCGCGAATTGTATGAAACCAACTGCGAAAACCAACTACTCTCGACTCTGCACCTAAACACCACAAGCACATAAACATTCTACATCCATAGTATACTTCAAATTAACTTTTTGGTACCTTAAGGGTGAAAGGTACAGCATACCTTACTAGGGAATTCATGTTGCCACTTTCCAACTCCAAATTCTGCAGGGACAAGCTGCTTTCTTGAAGATGAGGCATCTAAAACTTGTGTATCAGACCTCGAGGTGAAAATCGAGGTGGTGATTTTCAAGCCAGGAATTTAAGATACTAACGAGAAATATACGTAAACATACATACATTCGAAGTAAATCTTGAAGAAGAAACATAAGATATCTTTGATACTGTAGGGTTATAAGAATAAAGTACCAAGTCTACAGTTTTTGTTTTTCTGGACCATCTCAAATGTGTTTCTTTAGGTGATTGCCAGTTTGTCTATGTCCTGATATTGATACATTTACAAAACAATGGTCATGAGAAGTTTGGAGTATAACTTATATGATCAGGCTTGTGTGAGAAATTAGTTTCTAATTTTGTACATTATATGAACAGGTTTTAAACTTAGATTCATTATTTCTGGAGGCTCAATTTTTATGCAACTCACTCTTCTACCATTTAAATCTTTCTCTTCTATCATCTAAATCTTTATCTACGAAAATTTTCTAACATGTGCCTTCATATTTTCTTCTTCATCATATGCATGCCTCTTAATATTTTACTCTTGTCCAAGCCTTTCATAAGATTTATTTCCTACGAGACATACTGCCTCGATCTTCATCTGCTAGCAGGACTGGGTTGTGCAGGTTTTTATTTGTGCATCATCAATTTGTATCACACATGAACTACGACAGCTAAGCTAGACTTTTGACTTTGTTGATGAATATCCCAGACACGCACAATATATGATTTCCCATGGTAAGACGCAATGTCAATGTCTCATAATTTGCTCGAAAGAAACATCATGATGCTGTTTTGAAGTTTTTACATATAAGGGGCAGGAATAAGTGTCCAGAACTTGCATACAAGTATGCTTTGGTTTTCAGCTATCCCATTTTATAGCATCAAATTAATGCAACTCATGTGGGAACATCAAATTGCAGTTGAAAGAAAGTAAATGTTGTGGATTTAGAATCGTTAATTTATTTGCATAGACAAGAGACATTCATCCACAGTTTAGTCTCCGACCTTTTAGACCAGACTACTGTTACCTTTTCCTTTTCATATTTTTCAAGTTGCATATTGTTACTGCAACCTCTTTTCACAAGATGTTTTGGTCATAGCTGTTGGAGGCTATGAAGATGGTTAAGCATGGACATTAACTGCTCTAGCTAACACCAGGAGTTGATGACTACTAGTAATATCTCATCTTCTCTTTGTCAAAACTACGTTTTGCACAATGCCAACAACATATCTTTAAACGGTAGATACGGGAAGTATGTAATTTACACCTAGTCTTCCATCCAACTTTGTTCCTTTTTGTACACCAACACCAACATCAACTTCAATTTCTTTTTTTATGTGACAGAAAAAAAAAGGTCAAACATGCGATTCTCACATCATGTCATAGTTCTTATGATAAAAAGATGTAATTTATGTCACCGTCCACCATTTAGGAACTTGAAAATTCTTTCTCATTTGCTATTGTATTTCCATAATGTGGCTGAAACCCAATTTTACAAGCTTCTTCTAAGAAGCTTGAAATTTGAGTAGTATAGGTTCACAAAAACGTGCATGGTACAAGTGCTAGAATTTTCTCATGCAAATATTTTAGCAACAACTCGAATTCCTTTACACTGATAGCTAATCCGGTGAGGTAAAAAGAGATTTCTAGTTTGCTCTAAATGTAATATAATATGTTTTTTTTTTATTAGAATTTCAGGCCGTGGAGGAAAAAGCTTCTCCTATTAATAGCACTTCTAGCTAGAAATGGTATCCTGAGCAGCGTTATGACATCTATCATTTCGTCCGAACAAAATCGGTCATGTGTCTGTTCCCCTTGGATGCAACTATTTAAATCTGAGCTTTAGCTCCTTTGCTTCTAATATTTAACAGAGTGTCTTCATTAGGCTGCCCAAATAGTTAGTTCTTTAACTAAGAAAAAAGCATATCACTCTGGTCCATTTTATGAAGACAGTGACATGCTTCCCTTTGGTCCATTTTCAATGGGAGGCATAAAAGAGCATTGAGTTTTTAGTATCACCCAAATCCAAATTTCCTTAACATACAGTGTGGCGCGGGTCCATGCACCATACAAAAAGCTGATGTCTTTTTTGCTTTGCTAAGATGACCTAATTCTATATTGATCATCAGTCATCTAAATCATCACTTGCTCTTCATGTAACCACCAATGTGGATTCAATAAAGAACCGTCAATATAATGCCCCCAGACTGAGATTAGAGTTTGAGGTGATTTGAAAAACTTTTCAATCTGTTTTGGATGACCCTACCGGACCAATTTCGTAGTGAGCAATAAAGAGAATTATCCCATCCATGTAAACAAGCAAAGAGAGAAAAGAACTATCACGGAAAAAGGAAGATAGCAGAAGATTCGAGTAGTTATGTAGTAAAAAATATCTGAGCACTGTCTTAAGCCATGGAAAAGAGAATAAAAACCTGCAGTTTCTACGAGAATGCAAATCTTAATCTAGTTTTGTTTTCTGAAAACAGAAAGAAAAATACGCACGATCCAGAAATAATAGCACGTATAAAGAAGACATAGATCATTAGGATACATACCATCAGTCCATCAGCAATGGTCGGCGAATTCTACCAACTCCCAGCAGCCCTTTTCCCACCCCATCAAGTTCTTCAAGGCAAAATTTGTCATTTCAACGCCTCCACAGATCAAGGCAAAATGAAGAAGCAGGAGAAACTGCCTAGCTGGATGTGTAATGGTTCGCAGCTTTATCAGTCTTGTTTGACAATAAAGCAACTCATTATTGTCTGTAAAAGAGCACAATTTGCTTCAAAACTCGAAGAAATACAAAAAGATGGTTGTCAGCTAGTCGTGTGATACTTGTAGTGGAATGGGGGGATTCATAGGCCGGAAATTTCATCTGCTGCTATCTATAAACGTTGTTATCAGACGCCTCTACTTAGGCTGACTAAATCATACCCAGAAATTGCTAAAATTGGTATGATCTCTCATAGACTTCTTTGCGGTGGGACGTCCATGCTCACAAGCCTCAGTCATCAAGTTTGTGACATGACATTGGACTTCAGTCCAACTGAAGTAGGCTGCTTCTTAGCACATGAAGCAGATATTTTTAATCGAAGCTTTACGACCGAAAAGAGAACCACAGACGACAACAACTACTGAAGAGGCTAGTTTACATTCATTGAACAAGAAGAGGAAAAAAAAGAGAACATGTCACAGTGATTTTGCTGTAGATAAATATATCGGTCGCCGTCCTTCTGGATTTGGACAGCGTACCAACGAGCAACAACGGATATCTTTCTTGGCAGAGAAGGCGGTGGCCGGTAGCTCGAGGCCCGATGCACAGCGCTACAGTTTGGGAACGCACGAATCCAGGCGTCGTCATCGCCCGAAACGGCGCTGTCAGTCCTATACGTCCGGTGCAGGAACACCCATTTTCCTCCGTGCGCGCGTGTCGTCGTAACAGTGAACTACCAGACGCACCAAAAAGACTGCACCCTAACCATAGTATAGTAGGCCTTCGATTCGGAAATTTTTTTCTATCTTTTTAAGCAAAGCCCGTACTCGTACTCCTTTGGGTTCCGTATGTATGAATTTGATTTGCTGAGTTTTAATTGAAAATCACATCATAACCTACTCAACCCGATACCACCCCGTGGCTTTCGTCACTAACTCATTTATGAATGTTCAAATGACCACACCATGGCCGTTTATTCAAAGCAAGGCTCGTCTGTCTATACATATTAATTCAACTAGAAACCTTTAGAAACACAAAAGTGGCAAGTTTCTCGAGGCCAATCACTATAGCCGTTTAACATCCCAAACCATATCACCACAATCCAATGTAGACATTCGAATATGTTCTTTCATAGGCCATTTTATGTTTTACACGCATGCAACTCGAGTTCTCAATAAGGTAAAAATAAATGGTGGAAAAAAAACCTTTAAAAAAAGAAACAACCTTGAAACGCCATTACAATGAACCACTCTTAAGAGAAAATAATTGAAGATACTGGTACAACTGGCTAATCACCGTATAAGAATGAAAATATTAATTTCAGAACGAGACACTAATCATGCTAAACTCTAAAATATTCCTCTTTCTTTGATCAATACGAATGAAACTAAAAGATCTTTGCAAATAAAAAAAAAAGAAAATTAAAATCATTGCTGCCTCTTATTTATGCTCAACATAAAAATAGTTGTATGTAAAAAAGGATGATTTCAAATAGTACTTTCAATGTAATAAAATAGCCAAATTATCTCAATCAAACTTACTATAAGTCTAAAAATATGATATTGTAAGCAATAACATTTAACAAGGCAGATATGATGTCATTTGCAAGGTTTTTTTATAGTGTTTATAGTATTTGACAGTATCTCAATAAAATATTATAAATACTATTAAAAAATATTATAAATGAGTTAAATGAAAACAATGTAACAATTGAAAACTGGTAAAAAAAAATGAAGGAAATAATTTAGCAAAGAAACTTTTGAGGGGTATGTTAAATTAGAGATATTGCTTGGAAAAAAAAAAAAAAGAAGTACCTTTTAAAAAAATCTAAAACATGATTTTTTTTTTAATCATTCTTTGAAAAAAAAAGAGAGAGAAGATACTATCATTGTGGCACATGTAAAAGGTGTTTTAAATTATAATGAAACGTCGTATACAGTTAAAGTCATCTCTTGCATATATTTGAATCTAATAATTGTCAGCTAATCTAGTTAATAAAGATCATGATAGACAGATCCTGATTTCGAATGCTGCCTTCTTCTTTTTAATTATAGTAAGAATGATCCAATAGCTGACAACCATTCCAAGATTTCATTATCATTGCCTCATAAAATGACTTCAATGTTAGTTTTTAATCTCTATCAATTTGATCTCAGTTTTAATAAATGAAAACCTGAAGTATAATTTAAAGTTTCAGTCCGACACTAACTTCGCCGAACAATTGAACCGGTACAGCACCAAAAGATTGTTTAATATTAATCCAAAAGGAGTAATTTCGGTTCAAGAATTGGCCTCTCAACGAACTAAACTGAACCAAATACATCAACTAGAACCAACAACGATGGCTGCATCACTACGCCTTGATCACACTACAGAAACCTAATTTAAATAAACATAGCAGGATATTTTATGGAAGTATCGGTGTGCAAACAAAATGAGGTCCGGATAGGATATCATGTATCTTAAAGATTCCGCTAACTTATTTTATTAATTAGATGAATTAGGTGCGTAAACTATCGTGATTTTACATCCAAATGTGTTCGTTTCCAGATCTTCCAAAACACACTTGAAAGTAATATAACTCCTAAATGTTTTGTCAAACATTTGCTTCTCATGATAAATCTAATCCCTCTACAGATGGTGCACACATCGTCATGATCAACATGGAGAGGTACAAATGTACATTCCCCGGAATGGTCACCCCGACAATAAGGGCGCGAACATAACATAAGCGCCCTTATCTCTAATGACCAAAGGAGACGACAAACAATGTATGGAGGGACAAATGTCACATAACATAAGCGCATAAAAAGTAAACTGGGAAGGATATTGGATGTATTACCGAAATAAGGGTGCCAGCATGATTCCCGTCATCGATGTGAAAAGCGAAATGTGAATTGCCGACACTATGTCGATCTCTGGTCAACCGTGATGCCACCTCTTGTTCCGCTCCAACCTTGATCAAGATCATGTGTTTATCTCGTATTGAAATTAAATCGCATTTGTTCATCCAGAATAAATTTCGTGGTCTGACACACAAATAGGGTTAACAACAACAGGATCTCGGGACTCACTCTGCTCGGGCAATTTCCTCAGAGCTCCATCAACAGACAGATTGTCTGCGTCGAAGAAAGGTGAAATCGAGAGGGAAACGTGGAAGATGACGTGGGTGTCCGGTGACTGGAAGAGTTCCTCCGGGGCGGGGCGCGATCGATAGACTCGGTTTGGTGAGAACAAGAGACCAGAATGGGGATCAACCAAGAAGTCTTTAGGGTTTGGACTAGCTATGAGACGAAGGCCTTAGGCGATAGGAGGAATTCGTCCAGAATGCGATCGATAGACTCGGAATGACTTGTATGGGTCCAGGAAAAGTTGAGATCATGAAGGGAACCTCGAACCTGCACCAGATTGTGGATCAGCTAAGAACGAGTTACGGTTTGGTCCTGGCAGATGACAAAGACGTCGGGCGATTGGAGGAGGTCCTGCAGGGCGGGGCGCGTTTAACTTCTCTGCGTCCAAGAAAACATGACGTCAAGAAGGGAACATCGACACCCCACCAGATCGGGACCGGCCACCACGAATGAGTTAGCGTTTGGACCTGGCAGATGAGGAAGATGTCGGACAGAAGGAGGAAGCAGGCGAGGCGCCTGCCTGCGAGAGATATCTTAGCAGAGGGTTCCGAGATCGACGGAGAGGGAGGAGGATGGCGGCGATAGGTCAGGAAAGAGGGAGAGCTGGCGAATGAGGGCGGGAGGCGGTTGCGCACCACCATCTTTGTTGCGTAAAACGTCTCTCTCCTCGGTTTGGTATTTATACGCAGGGATTCTGCGAATGATGGCACGACGATTTGGGCTCTAATTCTGTTACGCTGGAAGCGGGAACGAAATCATGGATTCGGATCTTTTCGTTCCATGGATCCGATTTCGTGGATGAACTCCAAATTTACGTGGGTCATAAATCACGATCCGGCCCAACCCGGTGGGTCGCCCAAGTCGTGGCCCGTTAATTTGATGGGGGCAGACTCCAATGCTTTCACTCTCCATCAGAAAACCAATTTCTCTTTTTTATCTACACTTGCAAAAATATCGATTTAAGAAAAGGCTGTGTAGAATTTTATGATAATCTTCAAGTCATAATAACATAAACTTATAGTGTTATCACACCTCACCTGCAAATAAATTAAGTGAACTTTACTACTACTGATATAAGAGGGTCTTAACATGTGGATGATCCAACATCGCGTCATGCCAGATTGGATACACTATTAGCCTGACATGCGATCGAGCATTATTATGTGCAGCATCAACTCGATGTCACCTTGGGTACCCATAATGGTCATTTACTCTCACTCATCGCTACAAAGCCCACCACATGGAAGGTCTCAAGTGTGGCTTAATGATTCTAGTATGGGGAGTCTCTGTCAACTTTAGTCCTGACACCAAGGCTTATGATAGACTGAGATGCCGGACTCGAATTGACTTGGAATCTTCTTGCATGTCGGACAGGAAATTTAGTGATGAGAGAGAGAGACAGAGGGCAAAGTGACAAAAGCACAGCAGAGAGTTCCTTCAACAATGTAGGCTCTCTTTTGACAGACAGCAGCAGCAAGCAAGCTTGCCAAAATGTGTGAACCATGGAACGAGACCGGATTCCGTGTGTCTTCAGGTTGCTCCCTGCTCTTTCTGCCTTTGCCTTACTAGGCTTTCTGAATCTGGCATCTCCATGTAACTACAAGGGGGGAAGAACATTGCCCAATACCTACCATCAACACTTGCAATGCTAGAGAGGCATGGTATGATAGGTATGTTAAAGCGGCTTTTCTATGGGTCGATGGCGAGCTGAGGGAGACAAAAGGCATTAGGTTCTCCTTCTTTCCTCTCCTTTTTGCTTTCGGCTCTACGTTGAGCTCTGCCTCTGCTGTTACCACTTGTATTTAATGATGATGTATGTTGCGCTAGTGGGAGCTTAGATTCCCGCCATCTCAAGTTCTTCTTCCGCAATCCCTACTGTTACATTTAGGTCAGCATCCGAAGGTGCCGGCAGCTGCTACCTTCCCCAGGTATACCAAACACAGAAATCGCTTTGGCTTCAAGCAAGCTCTCTAACGTTGCCTGGCTACTGTTTTCCCCTTTCCTTTTTTCTCATGGAATTAAGCCTGTTCATGTTGCCGATCCATCGACAACTGTAAAACGAGAAAAATAAGCCGATCCCAGTTGAAGAGCAGTAAGAAACTGTGATCCCGAAGCTGATAAGATATTTCCTCTATTCTATCGAGGAAAATTTTGTAGAAAAATTTTTTCTGCTAATCTGTATAAATAGGAGAGGGAACATATTAATGTATTGAAGTATTTTCATTTTTTCAATAAAGCTTCTTCAATAATTGTTCTTATCTTCTATTCTTTTCTTCATGGTATTAGAGCAGTGAGAAAAGCTTTTTCAATAATTATTCTTATCTTCAATAAAGCTCTTGCCTTGGGCCAACGTCGCTGAGAAAAACGAAGCTTCACTCTTGCCTTTGGCCAACGACTAACATCGCTGAGCAAAGCAAAGTTTCACCCTTGTATTCGGTCAGCGACCAATGTCGCTACAGTCACATTCCTAAGAGGCTCTACGGCCAACGAAGGAAACGTCAAATTCTTTCTCCTAATCTGTATAAATAGGAAAAGAAACATGTTAATATATTGAAGTATTCTCACTTTTTCAATAAAACTTCTTCAATAATTATTCTTATCTTTAGAAGCAACACCTGAAAAGGACATATAACACAATCCCTCCGAATCCATCTCTTTTGACTGAAATAAGATGCCTTTACGTCGACCGTCGAAAGCACATGCACGTCTTGACACCTCTCACCACGGTTGTGTGCGCACATCTCAAAGCATCCATGGTCTTCCACAGCATGATACCGATATGTTTCCCAGATCAAACGAGAACAACATCAACAACACCCCAATCATCTATTGTAGTGTCCAACTTAATCATTGGTGGGAAGAAAAGAAGATTGACTGCGATACAGGGGAGATAGATCAAACCACACGGTGAAGGTTTGGACATGGTTAGGAATGCTAACGAGTGGTCTTAAGAGGAAGTGACAATGCAACAGGGCTCCCATATGAACAGCGGCCTCCGTAGCTGGCTGCACCTCCTCATGTTGTGCAGCAGCTCCTGGCGGCTCCGCCGCTTGGAAGTGAATAGGAACTTGTTTTCCTGCGGCGAGTGGTGTTCCCATGGCCCGCCGTGGCCGTGCTCGTTGTAGCCTGCCGTGGCTGCACTGAGCGTGGACGCCGCCGCCGCTGTGGTGGCCGTCGGTGATGCCCGCGTGGCTGACGGAGCTGATGCGGCACGGCGGTTGTGCTTGTTCTGATTGCTTGTGCTGTCGTCGTCCGACAGCGGCGTGCCGCCGACGAACTTGTTGATGACGAGCGAAGACCGGTGCACTTTGGTGGCGCCACTCTGTTGCTGGGGCTGCCTGCTCACCTTCACCTCGACTACAGTGCCCCTGTCTACCACTTCCACTTCCTCTTCTTCTTCCTCTTCTTCACGGCAGTTCTTTTCTTCTGATTCTACCTCCAATTGCGTTATATCGGTTACTTCATCGTCTTTAGCATCAACATCTTGTTGTTCGCGTGATTGTAAGGTCTCGGACTCATAACCCGGCTCGTCTTCGGACGTGGCATCGATGAAGGAGAGCAGGAGGCGGCCGTCCACGCGCTGGGCGTGAAGGTAGTTCTGACAAGGAACGAGGACGGCCTCGACGACGAGATGCCCATCGCGGCGGTGAGGCCGCATGTGGAGGCACGGCCCATTGCGTCGAGAGATCGACGGGAGCGGCGGGGGGAACGACTTCAGTGGCGACCGCCTGCCAATGGAGCAGTGGTAGTTGACCGACTTCAGCTCCTTCGCCTGGTGCCGCCGCACTCCGCTCGCCTCGGCTCCAGCTTCCGGTACAACGAAGTGCTTCTCTTCGCTATCTTTCTTCTCTTCTTCCTTCTCAACGTCGAAGCCCTGGAGTGGACCGCAGTAGTCGAGGTCATCCATGAAGGAGAAGTATTCGGAGCCCGTCTCGGAGCCGAGGTTCTCGGTGCAGATCTCGAGGCTTTCCTGGCTCAACAAGCTGCGAGACCGCCTCAGGAGGAAGGTAGTCGATGAGCTTTGCATGACAGCCACCGACATCCTCCTTGTACTATGTGGTACACTGAGAACGAAGGAGCAAAGGAGCGCGTATAGCTCGAAGCATGGGAGAGGAAGTCGAGAGCGGAGGCGATTGAACTGAGACCAGTCGGAAATATATTTACCTCAAAAAAGGACGGCACTCGCAGTCCAAGGTATCCTTTCCTTGAGAGTTGGGAAGGATGGGATAGATAGATTGTGCCGGTTTGTGCTTCTTGGAAGAGACAGAGGCAGGCTGAGAAGGAGTGAGAGAAAGGAGGGAGGGGGTGGTATTTGTAGTTGGAGAGAGAGAGAGAGAGAGAGGCTTCTTGATCCCATTTGGATTCTTGCAGCCTCCATAGGGGAAAAAGGGGCTCCACCACCACCCCCCCTCCACAGTCACAACACCTTCCTTGTGCTTTCCAGCTTCACCTGTTCCCTTCTTTCTACCTTCCTTCTCTCCCCCTGCATCGGTCTCTTGGCTTTGTGGCTTAATCATACTCCCCTGCATGTTGCCTCTCTGCTTCCTAAGCAATTAGCTTTTAGGTCAGTTTTCTTTGTGTGTCATTCTCCACATTTTATTACAACTTTCTTCCTGAACCTGCTTCACATTCACCACATTCTTAGGTATTTCTCTCTGATTCTAATGCCCCTTCAGCTGGCGTTAATCTTCATGTTTTGATCGGCACTAAAACTCGTTCTCTCTCTCTCTCTCTCTCTCATAAACTGCTAATATTTACATCTACTATATGGTTTCTAAAAGCAAGGAGGCCAAAGAAAGGAAGACGGGATTCCAGTTGTTATTTATCTTCCTGTCTCATCTTCTCATCTCAGCAACGTGTTTTCATTGTTACACAGTCGATACGGCCATGCATACAATACGTACGCATAGAAAATACATGTATTAAGATGCCATATCGATGACGAGAGGCAAATTAGGAGCACGAGATTTGCATTGCACGCAATCCATGCGGTGAAGCTTCGGAGTTGGTGACTCGGTGGGGAAGACCTTTCCTTTCTTCTTTTCCTCCACAATTATTAAAGGCATTGATGTGATAAGAAAGCTTGTTGGGATGGGGTCCTCTTATGAGTCCCAACTCTTTGTCCGTCCAAAAGGTATCGATCTAATGAATCTGCTCTCTTTGCCCGTCCCATGCAATACACGGTGTGCATGCAGATGTGGCCGGTGGTCGTACGGAGCCGCCCGTTTATGTGTCTCGCCGGTGTTCTTGTGAATTGTTGTCGCTTTGATCCATCTACGAATCGATGATAGTGTTACGCATGAATCGATGATAATGTTACTGATTTAGGTTGTCCTCTTTACTTGCTAATAACTATTATCGGACGATTTACCTACGAAAAGTATCTTTCTTATTCTTCCTCCTTTGCAAATAAACATAATAAATCATCAAATACTCATTCCACGAGCGAATGAAATTAGAGGTTGCGGAAAGGTAAGATCGGACTATAAATAGTAAAATTATATTTTATTATAATTAGTAAAGAATTGTGAATAGTAAAAAAAGAAAATAAAATAAAATAATTTTTTTTAGTGAATCGACTAGATTATATATCATCTCTCTCATAACAAACAATAAAGAGGTAAATATAAGGTTTTTAATAAAATAATAAAAGATAAGAACAATAATTGAAGAAGCTTTATTGGAGAAATGAAAAGCTTAAATATATTAAGCTGTTGCAGGAAGGATTTCTCAATAAATAGAGAGATTTCCTCGTATAATTAGGGAAATCTTATTTTCTATCAAGTTTGGGAAATCTTATCTTCTATCAAGTTGGGGAAATATTATCTTCTATCATGCCCCCGCAAGATGGTGCTCCTGACAAGGATACCAATCTTGGATCGATGCAAAGGTTTAAAATGAGAGGCTTCGTGAGTAGGGCAAGAGCGGATCGCTGTTGTTGCTACGATTATTGTTGCTGTGAGGGCACAGACGTTCCCTTCGTTCTCCTTACATCCACCCTTCGTTCTCCTTAAGTTCGCCGAGACTACCGCGGTGAGGAAGATGAGGATTGGCCGTGGAGCCTCTCAGGAATGTGACTACAGCGACGTTGGTCGCTGGTCGAAGGCAAGGGCGAAGCTTCGCTTTTCTCAACGGCGTTGGTCGCTGGCCAAAGGTAAGAGCGAAGCTTCGCTTTTCTCACTGCTCTGATACCATGATAAAATAATAGAAGATAAGAACAATAATTGAAGAAGCTTTAGCTTAAATATATTAACATGTTCCAGAAAGGAAAGGGGAAATCTTATATTCTATCGGTTTTTACTACATTGTTAGAGATAATTTTATCAAATAATAAATTAGTTAATTAATTAATTTGGTAGGAAACGAAGCGCGACATGCGACCAGCAAAGTTTAGTTCGAGTGAGGGGATGTACATACAGTTCATGGGCGTTCGTGTCCTTTCACGGCCTCGGTCGTCCCTGCCATGAACAGCAGCAGACAGACATGACCGGGAACTGCACTCGCATCGCCTGCTCTCTCCTTCTTCATGGAAAATTACTTTCGCGTGTTTATCCACGGAGACCCGACAGCGATGACGTGACGCGAATGATCCACCTCTCAGGAAGCATCACCGGCACCCACTTTGCCTAGAGATTAATGGCTCCATCGGAAGCTGGTCATCGCTTCTCTTCCTCTCAACCACAATCACCGAGAAGAATAAGAAGAAGAACCGGGCTCGGTGGCGCAGGAGACAGCAACAGGTCGACTCAGCCTTTGCCACCAACCACTCGACCCACTACTGGAGACCAACCTCCGGCAGGCAATCTAGCACAGAATCTCCTTCCACCGCAGACAACGACTCGAACATCTCTCCCTCTCCCTCTCCCTCTCCCTCTCCCACTCATCCGAGCGAGAGCGGAGGAGGTTGACGACACAGGAAACTAGAGGACCGTCCTTGAAAGCGATACCGCAGGGGAGGGTGGCACGAAACATTTGAGGGAGGAGTTATTGTGGGGCCAGCAACAGCAGAGGATCCTGGGAGACTTTTGTCCCCTTTGACGACACCACCACCACCAACACCACCACCAGCGGAAAGAATCTGGAAGGCCGGACCATGGAATCGCTATTATAGGTGTTGGGGAATGAGCGTGTCGTCGCTGATGAGTCAACATGACTGAATCCACGGGTCAATATCGGGAGCCTCCTGTCGATTGAGTTGGTTGTCGGAGCTAACTAGATCCTCGAGTCGGGGAGTGGGTTGGTCGATGACTCGCCACAAGGGTGCTGGTCCGCGACTCTCGAGGTTGGGCTGCCTTCCTGCAAAAATGGCATTCGTCGGGTGATCCCCGACTTTGGCCCCTCCGATGAGCAAGTCAGTGATGGGTTCAATTATTTTTTGCCCACCTCTCCTGGGCCGGATGCCGGCCAAAGGTCTTTATACTACTGTACGAGGGTTGGCGTGGTGGACGTGCCAAACATTGCCTTGGTACGGATTCTGACTTGGCGTGTCTTGGGGGCAACGCCATCCCGGGATTCCCGGGACGAGACGTGCCAAGCAGTGCCCTGGTACGGATTTTGACCTGATGTATGGCATTGGCTATGACGTGTCTTGGACCCAAAATATGCCTTATCACTTCTCCGCACCCCCCTCTCTTGTCAAGGCATGTCGTGGGGTCCCTGAAGGGCCGAGAGGCATGCCTGGGTCGGACCGCTGCGATTGTGTTGATTGCTTGTGGGTGGAACCTGGATTTGTTCATCGTGGGGCAGTTTGGAGGGGCAATGTCCCATGCCTCAGGAAGGGTTGACTTTGGCGATCGGGCGTTTGGGGCCAGATAAGGCGAGACTGACATGTCGTAAGTCGGATAACTGGTTTGGTGTGGCTCCGAATTGGGGCCGGCGAGTCGCAAGTTGTGGACCACGATGGAGCGAGTCGCAAGTCACAAGTCGAGGATCGACGAGTCGCAAGTCGAGGATCGCAATGGAGCAAGTCGCAAGTCGGGGATCGCGATGGAGCGAGTCACAAGTCGCAAGTCGAGGATTGCGATGGAGCGAGTCGCAAGTCGCAAGTCGGGGATCGACGAGTCACAAGTCGAGATCGAGTTGGAGCACCCGGGCAGGATCTGAACCTGTGGGCCGAGTGACCAAGCTCGGGCATAGGTTTTAGGGCCGATTGGTCGCAAGTCGGGAGCGATCTGGAGTGACCCGGGCAAGATTGGAACTGTGGGCCGAGGGATTAATCCTGGGCTCAGGCCTGGTGCCAGCGAGTCGCAAGTCGGGGGCGATCTGGAGCGACTCGAGTAGGATTGGACCTGTGGGCCGAGTGACTATACTCGGGCTCAGGTTTTGGGGCCGACGGGTCGCAAGTCGGGAGCGATCTGGAGCGACCCGGGAAAGATTAGAACTATGGGCCGAGGGATTAATCCCGGGCTCAGGCCTGGTGCAGGCGAGTCATAAGTTAGGGGCGATCTAGAGCGACTCGGGTAGGATTGGACCTGTGGGCCGAGTGACTATACTCGGGCTCAGGCTTGGTGCCGGCGAGTCGCAAGTTGGGGGCGATCTAGAGCGACTCGGGCAGGATTGGACATGTGGGCTAAGTGACTGAACTCAGGCTCAGGTTTTAGTGCCGGCGGGACGCAAGTCGGGAGCGATCTAGAGCGACCCGGGCAGGAGCTGGACCTATGAGTCGAGTGACTGAACTCGGGCTCAGGTTTTGGTGTTAGCGGGTTGCAAGTTGGGAGCGATCTGGAGCGACCCGGGTAGGAGCTGGGCCGGTGCCTTGTCACGCTCCGACGGGAGTCCTCTTGTCCCGAGCGACTGCTGGCAGGAGATTTTGCTAGTCATAGGTGCCCAGCAAGCCAATCACGTGAGTGATGGCACGTGTGACTTGATACAGAATCTTTTTGCTTATTATATTTTGGCGTATATCACTTTATAACTATTGCATATATATATATATATATATATATATATATATATATATATATATATATATATATATATATTGTGATGTCCTTGGATCTGTGCAATGGGAATCGGATCGTGATGAGATCACGATAATGAGATCGATTCACCTTTAAACACATATCCTAAATAATCCCGGTCATAGGTTACTCGAGAGGGACATCGTGATAACCGGACAGACTGGTGTGCTGTATACCCGTCCATATGATGGATGCAGCTGGTCTCATAGCTGCTCGTGTAGGGACACTAGGGATACAATACAGGTGCTCATTGGAGAATGAGTTCACTGATTGATCCGCTTACGGAATGCTGGATGGTTGATGATGCCTTATTGTCAGACAGCGATTCCGTAGTCCTAGTGGTATATCTGGTCCTTAGACTTGAGACACCAAGGATGTCCTGTATGGGTGCTCTACTCTTTGATACGAGACTTATATGTTTGGTTGTCCCAGATCTAGTACAGCTAGTCATTGGGAGTGGTAGTCGACCTTACGAGGGCTATTGAGTGTCGATAGAAGATCATCCACTCTCGGCATCATGAGAGGAATATCCCATGTGTTCTTGCTCAGACAAATCCCTGGCCAGGGTCATTCGGGTTGAGAGAGAAAGAGTTCTCCAGGAGAATCCGATTAGAACGAGACTCGAGTAGAAACCGTATGGGTCTGACAGCACCATGCTCGATATACGGTCTCTGGGATATTAGATGGATGAGGGACTATAGGTACACGGTAACTGAGGACAGACAAGTCCAATAGATTGGATTCCCCTGTATCATCTGGGGACTACGGCGTAGTGGCCTAGTACGTCCGTAGTCGATGAGTCGAGTGAATTATTACAGAGATAATAATTCACTGAGTTAGAAGGAATTCTGACAGGTATGACTCACGGCCATCTCGATATTGGGCCTAGAGGGTCACACACATATGGTAGGCATTACGATGAGTAGAGGTTCGGATATGAGATATCCGACGGAGCCCTTGTCTTATTAGATGCAGATCCAATACCCACTAGGGGAGGACCCATTAGGGTTTGACAGGGGACCTCTATAAATAGGATGGATTCAGAGCCTCATAGGTTAGAGCCTTTGCTTGCCTTTCCTATTCTCCTCTCCCTCTCCACCTCAGAGCAGGCTTGGAGTTTTGAGGAGCGTCGTCGCAACCCTGCTGTGTGGATCACCGCTAGAGAGGAGGACGCTTGACCTCCTTCACCCTCTCCTAAGGATCTGCAAGGAAACAAGGATATACGATCTCCCTAGGTAACACAATCTACTCTATACGCAGTTTTAAGTTTCGCGGATTTTACGCACCAATCTTCGCACGACGACGAACATCTTTTTGGGAATCGGGGATTTTGTTTTCTTGTTCTTCCGCTGCGCATGTGATGTCGCCCCCAAGATTTCCCAACAGATTTTAGATGACGAGGCATCTTTCGAGGGGTCCTCTAGGACGTGGAGTTACTTCTTGGGGTTCCTTGAGACAGTGCCCGAGGTGACCATTTCGGATCAAGTCCTCGATTTGATTCTGGAGGTCACGGCAATCTTCCGCGTCATGGTCGTAGTCCCGATGGAACGTGTTCAGGAGGAGAGGTGGGGGCCTCGGGAGTAGTAGCTCTTGTCAGTCGAGCCTCTGGCGGGGTTGCACCGGGGCTGTTGAGGTCGTTCCCCGGGATTGTTCCACCCTTGGCCTCTTGTTGTCCATGCGCTTTCCTGCCACTAGAGCTTCAGCGGTGATGTATTGGTTGGTGCGTTGGAGCATCTCGGGATGGTTACCAGCGGCTTCTCAATCAGCGACCATAAGAACCTTGAAGGCTTAAAGCCCATCAGAAACATTGGTCCTCTGAAGGTGGTCGGGAACGCTCGACACATCAGGGCGTCAAAGGTGCCGTAGAGGGTCATCTGAGCCAAAAATGCTGCGACATGCTCCGCAGGGTCAAAGCTGTCGCCATACGTCTTTAATGCTGACAGCCTGAAGTTGAGGGGTATAAGCTTGTCATGTTTTTCCGGAGTAAAAGGGGAACCACCCGAGCCGCCTTCGTTCGACTCGCTCCGCGACTTCTGGAATTCGCACTGGAACTCGTCCAGGCGTTGGTTGACCCGGGACAGTTGGATCCCGAACGAGTCGTCCGCTGAGTCAGACGATATGGTGTCAGGCTCGGAGCGAGGCAGTGTGATTCGGCAGGGTGTGGGTTGCTAGTCATAAGTGCCCAGCAAGCCAATCACGTGAGTGATGGCACGTGTGACTTGATACAGAATCTTTTTGCTTATTATATTTTGGCGTATATCACTTTATAACTATTGCATAAATGCATATATATTGTGATGTCCTTGGATTTGTGCAATGGGAATCGGATCGTGATGAGATCACGATAATGAGATCGATTCACCTTTAAACACATATCCTAAATAATCCCGGTCATAGGTTACTCGAGAGGGACATCGTGATAACCGGATAGACTGGTGTGCTGTATACCCGTCCATATGATGGATGCAGCTGGTCTCATAGCTGCTCGTGTAGGGACACTAGGGATACAGTACAGGTGCTCATTGGAGAATGAGTTCACTGATTGATCCGCTTACGGAATGCTGGATGGTTGATGATGCCTTATTGTCAGACAACGATTCCGTAGTCCTAGTGGTGTATCTGGTTCTTAGACTTGAGACACCAAGGATGTCCTGTATGAGTGCTCTACTCTTTGATACCAGACTTATAGGTTTGGTTGTTCCCAGATCTAGTACAGCTGGTCATTGGGAGTGGTAGTCGACCTTACGAGGGCTATTGAGTGTCGATAGAGGATCATCCACTCTCGGTATCATGAGAGGAATATCCCATGTGTTCTTGCTCAGACAAATCCCTGGCCAGGGTCATTCGGGTTGAGAGAGAAAGAGTTCTCCGGGAGAATCCGATTAGAGCGAGACTCGAGTAGAAACCGTATGGGTCTGACAGCACCATGCTCGATATACGGTCTCTGGGATATTAGATGGATGAGGGACTATAGGTACATGGTAACTGAGGACAGACAGGTCCAATGGATTGGATTCCCCTGTATCGTCTGGGGACTACGGCGTAGTGGCCTAGTACTTCCGTAGTCGATGAGTCGAGTGAATTATTACAGAGATAATAATTCACTTAGTTAAAAGGAGTTCTGACAGGTATGACTCACGGCCAGCTCGATATTGGGCCTAGAGGGTCACACACATATGGTAGGCATTGCGATGAGTAGAGGTTCGGATATGAGATATCCGACGGAGCCCTTGTCTTATTGGATGCAGATCCAATACCCACTAGGGAAAGGACCCATTAGGGTTTTGACATGGGATCTCTATAAATAGGAGGGATTCACAGCCTCATAGGCTAGAGTCTTTGCTTGCCCTTCCTATTCTCCTCTCCCTCTCCACCTCAGAGTAGGCCTGGAGTTTTGAGGAGCGTCGTCGCAACCCTGCTGTGTGGATCACCGCTAGAGAGGAGGACGCTTGACCTCCTTCACCCTCTCCTAAGGATCTGCAAGGAAACAGGGATATACGATCTCCCTAGGTAACACAATCTCTATACGCAGTTTTGTGTTTTTGCGGATTTTGCGCACCAATCTTCGCACGACGATGAACATCTTTTTGGGAATCGGGGATTTTTGTTTTCTTGTTCTTCCGCTGCGCATATGATGTCGCCCCCCCCTATGATTTCCCAACAGGCTCTGCTCGCACAGACCTCTCGGGTTCGTCGTTTGGTCTCGGGCTTCTCCCGTCCCGACCTGCTCCCTACTCGGTCTTTGTCGGGTCGAGTCAGGGGACCGAGCTGCCAAGGGTCTGGGGAATGAGTTGAATGAGCATATGCATCATCCCTGCCATTGCCTGCACTTGCTTAGTCAGGTTGAGGAACGCCTCGGGCGATACAGCCAAGGGTCCTGTGGTAAGTCCGGGGGGTGACAACCCCGGGTCGTTGAACAGGCGCCAATAGCAATCTGGCATCGAGGCCGTGATCGCCCCGTCTCTAGGGAGGGGGAGGGACTGATCTCCAGTCTCGGCGAAGGGGTGACCGGACGACGGTTCTCCTTCGGGGAGAGCTCCTGCGAGATGCTCCTACGACATGACCCTCCTTCTAGTGCCAAAATGTTGGGGAACGAATGTGCCGTGGCTGATGAGTCAGCACGGCTTAGTCCACGGGTCGATGTCGGGAGCCTCCTGCCGGCTGAGCTGGTTGTCGGAGCCGACTAGATCCTCGTGTCGGGGGGTGGTTTGGTCGATGACTCACCACGGGGGTGCCAGTCCGCGACTCCCGAGGTTGGGCTGCCTTCCTGTAAAAATGACCTTCGTCGGGTGATCCTCGACTTTGGCCCCTCCGACGAGCAAGTTAGTGGTGGGTTCAATTGTTTGTTGCCCCCCTCTCCTGGGCCGGATGCCAGCTTACACTACTGTATGAGGATCGGTTGTACGCGGGTTGGTGTGGTGGACGTGCCAAACAGTGCCTTGGTACGGATTTTGACTTGGCGTGTCTTGGGGGCGATGTCGTCCCTTGATTTTCGGGACAAGACGTGCCGAGCAACGCCTTGGTACGGATTCTGACCTGACGTGTGGCATCGACTGTGATGTGTCTTGGACCCAAAATATGCCTTATCAATACGCAAGCGACCAACCGACCGAGGAGGAGCAAAATATATCGAGTTTGATCCACCTCTCAACATAATATTATGTATATGTAAATTAAGTTATCACAAGCATAGAATAATAAAAATAATGGCAAAGAACATGTCAAGAAGAAGGTTAAAATTCTGCCAAGAATTATCCATTTCTGGACAGGTGAAAGACATCGGAGTCGATGAGATCCCAAAGGAAAACCTTTTTCCTTGTAGGTTCTGTAAGAGTAGCATAAACTTTTCTGCATTAGTGATCACCCCCCATCATCATTTTACTGTGGTCTCAGAGCAGATCCATTGTTTTCCTGCGTGACCAGCCGAGCACAAGTCCAACCTTGATTGAATTCACAGCAGGGAGGCATCGACAGATTTATACGCACAAGTGGAAGAAATCAGTCATGATTTGTTCCCCAACCATAAAAATTAAAATGCCATATGACAAGGAGTGCACAGGCATTGACTTTTCTTACTTTTTAATTTCTTTAGATTTACAAGGACTACTTACAATACATGCGTCTTCTTAGAAGAAATATTGGGAGGAAATCTTTGTCAGAAACTTGTCGATGGGAGGAAGAGGAGATGGTACAGGAACCCGAATACTGCAACTGTGGGAATTACTGCATGCATGTCACCCTCGAACTGGGACTCTATATGATGGATCCACCATTTTTAATATGAACAAGTTCCCCTTGTCACCCCTGGAAATCCTGCAAACCACAGAAAGCATGAATGCTTGCAACACAGCATTTAAGTTTGAATGAAGAAGACAAATTCCTCATACTCAACATAGTTATCTCAGTCTAGTGCCTTTAACGTGATATATTCTAATGCACATTACGGTAGCAGCTAGCGTTCGAACGTTTAATGGATCGCACATCCCAAATTTCTCAGGCGACCTTAAATCTTCTTCATCCAAAATGCAAAACCTTTTGTATGCACTTGTTCTTGATTATACTCTGATGTGTTTTACATGTAGTAAGTTCCGATAATACACAATATACAGTGAGGAGTTCCAAATATTAAGCATCTAAAATCTTGTACTTCACATGCTGAATATATAACTGTTAATATTTCATCATGAGCAGCCCATTCATGCTCACTTCTAATCAGATGATTCTAACACAAACCATCGATCATATATTTAGGCATGTTCTTATGACTTGGAGGGAATACACAATTAACGTGTAAAAATGTTTTGAGCATGGACCGATTCTGCTAATAAATATGGTTATGTAACATACAATGAAGCAGCAAATTTTATGGTGATGACTCGTTATTTCTCGATTCCCCCGATAAGTTAACTGATAACTGATCTAGCACCGAAGCTAGGATATTTATCTTTAAGCTTGAGAGATTGTTACGAGTATTCACCATGCAAGATAAACTTACCGAATCTCTTCGTCCAAGTAAGTAATTTCCAGTTCACCACGGCCTCTTCCAGGTGCTTTTATTGGTACCTATGACGAGTAGAGTGACAAGATATACGAGTGTCAGTATCTCATGAACAAAGTTATGCTAATAATAGAAAGGAAAATCTGTTTGATATTATTGTGACTCGCTTATTTATGGCTAGCATTATTTTGAGATGACAAAAATTAAGCTTGAAAAAGTTCATGAAATCTAGCATTGCTATGCACTACCAGATGACTCCAAAACATCCCTCCAAGTGCAAAAAAAAAAAAAAAAAAGAACCACACTACAGTTGTGTTGTGCAAGGATTAGAAATCACAAATTGATCCACTGGCATGCAGTCAGCAGATTCTATTTTTCCTATAACGCATGGAGATAACCAAATGAACCGAAGAGCAGCGAACACATTACACAAAAGAACTTCCTAACCTTCTCAAAACTGGCAGAAAGTTTGGTCTTTCCTACCAAAACATATTTCATATTGTAACAGCAGTTACACCCAATAAACACTATGCTTTCAAATCTATATTGTTTTGCAACACTATCTAAAACTGTTGTAGGGTAGTAGGTGGATAAGCAGGCGAACCATAAAAAATACACACTATTCATATGAAAACAAAACATCATAGAATAATAACAGACCATCAGAAGCAACAAGAAATTTAAGGTTAAAAAAGTCAAGCTTCAGATCGGCCATCTAGAAAATCCGATTCGTCATGATAATAGATAGAACAAACGATCTAATGATCAGAAATTGGCGTTTCGACCAAATAGAGAATTGAAACTAAAAATAGAAAGAGAAAAAAATTACAGTGAAAAGAATTAGGAACTGTGAAAGTCATATTTATATTTTACATATGTTAAAAATCACCAAAAGGTCACAAATGCTAAATTTTCCATTCTTCAACACAACCAAAACGTTAAAACAAAATCCTTTTCCATGTCCATCAAATCAATTGGTCCAGCCAATTTCAGCACACATCAACCAATCCAAACTATTTGCAAATCTGATGGACTTTCTGTGGCCAAATTGGGATTAGCCTCGACAAATCCCAATTTTAATCAACCATCCATCAAATCGACACTGGATAAATCTTAAAATCCTAGACCCTTTATAGAAAACATAAATAGGATGAATAATTTTACTCACCAAACCAAATATTTTGAAGGTATCAAACTGAACGTTCACCCTTTTGGCATTTAGGGGAACTAAGTTCGCTGTTACCTGCAAAAGTGTAATTTGATTAGAGAAAAGACATGCACATGGCAAAGAGTTAAAAAATTAAGAAAGTGACCATAAAAGAGTAATATAGATACCGATTTTACTGTCTTTGTTAACAAAATAAAGAATCGATATAAGTTAAACTTGTCCCATCACTGAAATCCTAAGACCTAAAGAGTCCATTTTAACAGGCTGCTCGAAAAGAACTGCCTTGCAAAATTTGCAACTCTGTCCAATGATTACCACTTTTAATTTTTCAATGAGATCAAATTGACCATGCACATTAGGAAAGTTAGCAATAAATAAACTTGTACCGAGAAGAACAAAAGGGAGATATATATATTTTACTATGCAACTTTGGTCTTCATAATCAAGTCAGTATAGCACCGCATCTGCAGATATTCATGTTGTGGTAATATACTTCTTTCCTTTTACAGTGGTGATGGTAACCATCCTCATGCTCAAGAACAGAAACAAACAAGATCATTTTGTTTCAAGTACGCTTTAGGATGAATCATCTTTCATATTACAGATAAATTTCCATGAACTGTGACCGGACAAGTTCATCAGGTTTAGTAAAACAGAATAGTTTTGACTTTATGCTTATGAAGAAGTGCAAAGTAAAATTGAACATATGTAGCTACACTACTGTATTTTAGTATGTCGGCCACAACTCTCTAAATTATGGGAATGCTCAACACGCTATAGCAAGCAATATCTGGTGCTGCTCATGCCCAATGTCGATTACAATCCAAATTGTTAGTACGCCATATTGCTTCCTTTGATAAATGACAAGAATATCATGTACCATGTCCTTGTACAGTGCTACCGATTAATAACAAATATGGCAATCTTCAACTCATCAGTGACAAGAATACTGTTGCAGATACATGAAAACAGAGAAAGTACTGACTCGAAACCTATGACCCTCAGTATCAGTAATGTTACACATTATTCTCACAGAATATCTAGGTACCATTGAAATGTACTACAACTTGTGCCAAAGACCACAGATCCTAATAAATCATGGCGGCTTCTATCTCCTGTCAGTCATTCTTTCTTGCAATTTCAAGGAAACAAAAAACTGATAGAAGTCAGTAAAGAGGAATTTTATGTTATTCAGCTATGGGAATGAAACAGACAATAAGAAAGAACGATAACCATCTTCCAAGCATGCATTTGACCAAAGAATCACCTGGTTAAAATAAGGCCAGGTTTCCATATTTTGAGCTCGTAGCGTGTCGGCATTAATTGCCTGGTAGATCTCTCCATTGGGCCGTAGAAATTTTGGTCTCTGAATCAAATAACTCACCGTGAATAATGCTCCGATGATCTCATAAGCAATACCACATGTTGCAGTTAACTAGGACGTAAAAAGCAAAAGGAAAAACACCTACGATTACAAATTTCAATGAAACAGTATAACTAATTGGATATGTTACCAGAAAATTAGAAAAATGCATTATCGTACGCATGCATTTGCATTATATAAAAACAAAACAATCTACCCAAACCAATGTTTAGTGTGCAAAACATGATAAATAGGATACAAAAGGAGACATAAAACAAGGAGTAATAACAAAGTCAACAAACAGACAGAAGCAACTAGGGACCAAGTTCTACAGGAGAAACTAAGCTGGCGCGATAAGCCAACTTAAGAAAACAAGAGAAAGAAGTGACCTGGACTTGCAGAATTGATCTCGAAGTAGTATAGATGAGCTCCCATTTTCCATTAATTAGATCCGATTTGAAAGGCTCCTTAACCGTGTTCACTGCTTCTAGTTCACGTGCAATCTAACCATCACAAACGATCGGTACAGGATGTTAAAGGCAGCAGACAACTACATATGACCCATTTTAGACCGTAGCATACGAAAAGCAATGAAGAAGAAGCATGCTAATTCCAACTCGCTAAATAGATTAGCTACGATAAGCTCCTATGCAAACATGAATCAACTTCAACCTTTCAAAATCGTCCTATAACGAACAGTACAAGATGGGGAACGACCTGATCGATCCTTTCTTGGTCGTCGGGCGTGGCGTCGGCGCCTCGATCGAGAGGCGCAATCGCCTCGAGCAACTCTTCCTTGATCTCCTCCGGGGACCTGGCCTTCTTCTTGAGGAAGGAGGGGAAGAAGGAGACGCCGGCCCGCCATCGCAGCGAGGCGGCCTCGGGCGGAGCGGCGGCCCCCGTCTTCCTGGGCCACCTCGAGGAGGATGGGAAGGGGAGCTGGGGGCGGACGAGGTGGAGGCTTCTTGGGGCCGGGAGCGAGGCGGAGGGGGGAGCGAGGTGGGAAGAAGCCATCGCCATGGAGTCGGGCAGCAGGGAGGGGGTGGGAGCTTGTGGCGCCGCGTACGGCGACGGACACGAGCGGATAAGCGTGCTCCCTCACGTCGCCACCGGAAAATAGAAAACAATGTTTTCGTAAGTCTACCCTTCGCCTAACACCGAAATAACATATTTACCCCCGCTATTTAACAAAAGATTAATATTTCTTCGTACTTTAATATTATTCTAAATTTATGTGGAGGAAGCCTTTTCTCTCTCTCTCTCTCTCTCTCTCTCTCTGCATAGGGCCTTTTGTGGAAGAAGGGCGCAACTCCTATCATCGAATCGACAGTTCGACTCAGGCAAGTACAGCAGTGCAGACATGGAGGATTTCCATACATCCGTCATTTTCCACACACACACATATATATATATATATATATATATATGTATATATATATATATGTATATATATATATATGTATATATATATATATATGTATGTATATATATATATATGTATGTATATATATATATATGTGTATATATATATATATGTATATATATATATGTATATATATATATATATGTATATATATATATGTATATATATATATATGTATATATATATATACATATATATACATATATACATATACATATATATATATACACATACATACATATATACATACATACATATATATATACATATATATATATATATACATACATATATATATATATATATATACATACATATATACATATATACATATATGCCATATCTTGATTATGCGCACGCAACGGTAGCAGCATCCATACATCCACAAAGAAGTGTAGCTTTCAATGGCTAAAGAACAGGCCACCGTTCATCTTCAGCGCAGTCCCACTGACCCACAAAACACACACACAATCCCTACCGATTCCACCCAGGCAGGTTAGGATATCCAGTAATCCAAATCCACAAGCAACTTTGTATCCAGGAGAACTCCCTCGATCGACGACAACTTGTTATCGACTCTAACAGTCCAACTACGGAACTATTTTGTCATGCCTGTAAGTTGCATACAGTCAATAGGAAATTAAAAAGAAACAATCTATTGGCCAATACCTATCCCATCAAAAAACTATATCCCATTTTGCCCAAGCATCATCCATCCAACGGTGGGCAAAAGCCAAGGCTTTTGTGAAACACTGTCGGCCAAAGAAAGACTTTTGTGCCTTCAAACTGTCTGTTCAGGGAAAACTTTCTCCAGGAAACGGATGAACCGCTTTTTATACATCTTTGGCTCAACAGCAGAGATAGATACTGGGTCCAACTTGAGTGACTTGCACACATGCTCGATTTTCTTGTTCATGTTGTACTCCTGCAATATGTCTATGATTCCAAAATAGAGAACAACATCATAGACGTCAGCCGGATCCAGTTCCGTTGTATCAAGCCCTTCACCGTGAAGAAGCTTCCAACTAGCTTGCGCCGGCATGTTCACCCCTAGTTGTACACGCAACCTGTGGACATATCACTAGATATCTAAGCCAACAATAGAGCGATGACAGTATCCACAGTCGAAGGAAATCAAATTTCAAATACACATGTTTTATAAGGGTGCCTTTCTTGCGGCTTCCTGCCGAATAGCACATCATGCTTTTGTGAAAAAGATGATGACAACCACCTAGGGATGATTACTAACTCCAGGGAGCATATTATTGGGTATTATTAGTACAGAAAGATGTATAGTAATGGAATCCAAAAATTTCTGAGAAGACTTGGGAGAATCTAAGCAGGTTGGAACATTTTGCAACACACAAGAAATTAGAAAAAACTTAAACCACTCAACCAAAAGTGTTAACAAGGGCAACGCAGGTGTATAACATGTTCAACCAAGAAACATGGCAAACCTGAAATCTAAGGAATGAGAACCAAGAAACATGGTGTCTGCAGCATGTCAAAACTAATCAACAAACGTTGGTAAGAGATTTCATTAGTAAGCCTTTTACTTGAGGAAATTTTAAGTTGATGAACTTTCATCACAAGTCAGAGGACAATTAGGTCTCAACTGATTAGTATTAACACAATACAAACTGAAAACAGAAGATCGTTAATTTCAGGACATAGCCGTGTTTTCATGCATGGAGGTGGAATAAGGATTCAAACAAAATAGTTTGGCAAATTCTTTGGTGCGAGTGTGATGTTAACCACAAACTCTTTCATAATGTCTGAAGGCAATAAGCATCACCACCATTTAGCATATATAAACTCAGCCCATCTTTGTAAAGGAGGACCAGATACTTACCTTTAGCGTTCAGGTCACAAATAGATGCATCTAAATGAGTACAACACTTGCTGGTGTTGGGGAAATAACTAATCCCCAGGAGAAAGCCAACATGTGAACTCCCAAACCATGGAGGATATCTACTTTTGCAAGCTCCGTTAAGGTTCGATCAGCTCATCCACCATGTTGGCACTGTATCTAAAGTCTAAACAAAAAATAATTCCACCAAAAACTCGGATATAGGATCTTTCCATTTGGCCGAACCGTTAGCGGTTTCAATGCTATAAAAGGGGGTCTGACTTCAACATCGAAGAAGGACCTAGCTAGATACACTCTATTTTGCAGGGTTTCCCATTCTTCAATTCGGTCCATCTACTTTTGTGGGTCACCACCTTAGAAGCACCCACCTTAACACTCCCCACCTTGAAGGAATCCAACCGAAAGCTCTCGCAAGCTGTAATGTGCTTCTTACATTGAAAATTGCACCATGTCTGCTCGTCTCCCACCACAGACAGACAACCTCAACAATTTTAAATATTATTCAAGATTCCAATAGAGATTTTTACCTTTTTGCTGTCCATAATAGTATGCAAATAGAGTGCAAGTAGAACACTTGGCTCTAAGACCTTTTAATTGAAAAGGAAAAAAGTCATTTGCAGCATAAACATTGGGGAGTATGAATTATGAAATTGTAGTCATACAGACCAAAACTGCCACCAGTCACATAAAAGGGTCTACCCTTAATTAGTCAGGCAATTTTGAGAAGACAAGAACCAAATCCAATCATATTACTAGAACTATGATTTTGCTGAACCAACCTGGCCTAGGTCTACTGGTTTATTTCCGACTTCACCAACAGAGGTTCTAGGTTCAAATCATTGTGGAGATGGTCAGGTAATTCTCTCTGGGTAGGAGGACATTCCCTTTCCTAGAGCCAAGCTTTTGCTGGTTGCAGTCAAATTATAAGCTACATCAGTGACATTAACAATTAATATGATGCAGTCTTATGAGATTGTAGGAGAACGTCGATATGATTCTTTTATCATATTGCTATGTTGACTACTAAATGAACAAAAAAAAAAGGTCAAAATGGAGATAATTCTATTTACCAAAATTTCCAACCATATGTTCCTCAGAAAAGGCAGAAGGAAATTATTATAGCACCAAGACATCGAATGGGAAAAACACAGTGTACCTTCCTGTGCCAGGCAAAAGAAGATCAACTTCCTTATTGCCTGCTGCAGATGCTCTTAAGGTGCTGCCTCTCATGTGTGAACCTGGCAGGCTACTCACAGAACTTGGTTCATGAGCAACCAAGCGCAAACCCTTCGGCGGAGTTCTGACCTCATCACATAATTGGACATCAGCTGGAAGACAGAATGTCAGTGCATAGTTCTCAGCAAATATAAAGAATAAGCAAGCTGGAAACTGCAAAAAAAAATTTAAACTTAACTAGTTAAATCATACAGAATCAACTATTTGTAATAAGAGACTCTCTCTTGACTAAACACTTAGAACCTTCTATCATGGAACACTATTCAAACTATACATAACCACTTTCCCAAAAGATGAAATTGCACATGTTAATTTAAAAAGTTAACATCTTAAACAGGTTATCTTGATCTCAAGTAATACAACTTGTACAACATTTCCTGATTTACAATTTATGTACTTCAGAATATCTCCAAGTCTGAAGCTTGCTTATGCAGTCAGAGTTACAAAAGAGCCACTATCAACTAAAACTGCAAAATAAGATTATGTTTCTAATTGTTGGAGTAGCACAACTAGTGTTACTCACGAGGCCTATGGTTCATCCATATAAGAAGTTAATTAACTTTTAGGGCTTAGGACATGAAAAATAGAAGCTTTAGACATTGCAGAAATATTATGAATCCAGGATTTTGAAATCAAACTAATGGAGTTCAACATAAATCATCATCTTTGCATCCAGACTAGGACACACTCATAACAATTAGGTCTCCAACTTCTCATGCCTCATGCACAGACAATATCATATCTTTTGAGAAAGAAAACACACACACCCACCTTGGTTCATTAATTTTTAAAGCTACAGTAAGAGACGAGCCCTAGAAAGCTTCACAGGAACATATATCAAAGAAATTAATAATCAACAAGATTCAATAGTCTGTATTATTGGAGAAAAATAAAAGTTGTGATCTGGTGATTGACACTAAGATTGTCGTAAAATTCTTCCACAGCAGAAGATCCTGATATTCCTATGTCATATGTGATATTCCCATAGTCCTACAACGACAGAAGATCGATGGGCATTTAGGACTAGATGGGCTTACTATAAGCATAAGTCATGTATAAACCAAGTTATGAGCCAGTAGGCTATCAGATCATGATGATTGAAATCACATGGGCTGAGGACCATGGTTTTCTGGATTTATGGGTCTAAGTAATCAAAGTTTTTCCTAGTATATAAGTAGTTCAGATTATATTATGAAATTCACTGGTGATCGCCTTCTAAAACAAGTGCATTGCCATTCCTTTAGGCCTTTTAATTCTTAATATGTGGTTCAGAGAAAATGTGCATGGCACAAGCTAAAGGCACAACGTGGGCAAGTGCATGGTCATCATAAATCATCATAGAACTAAAATCGATTACTTACTAGCTCATGAAGCTGAAGGCACAAAATATTGCACATTCGTCCACTTGATACTCAAAGTCACCTTCTTCATATTCTACTCTAGGCTGTTGCCAACTTAGGCCTCACTATGATTTACATGTAAATCTTATCAGCTAAAGAGCATCAATGTGTGCTAATAAAACCAGGTTGCTACCTAGCTGACGATAAAATGTATGTTAGGAGAACTTATGAGGCTTTTTGCTTTGCATCTTTCTGAAGGATTAGTTAAATTTTATCATTACAATACAACTATATCAAATATGTACTAGAATGACAATTAATCAAATTATAGAAAAAATAAAGCAACATAATATATTATTAGAACATAGACCATGTTATTAAGATTGATAATCAGTAAACAATAAGTTTCAGAAACTATAACATTGCTACCAATAGGTTACAAAATTAGTGAACCCTGAGAAAGAGCTGTTCAGCGACAAGCTACTAAATAGCATGCAGATGGAAGCTACATAGATGAACAACTTTGCATACTTAGCTTAGTAAGATACCAGAACTGGAGAAGATACCTACAGATATCATCTTGTGAATTTGCACTTCTCTTTAGTAAACTCTGAGATTCTGAATAAGCCTTGAAATGTTCAGGAGCTCTAAAATGCAGTCCTAACAACATGCTATAATCGATTATAGATTGTGATTCTAGGAATTCACAATCTAGAGAGATTTGTCTGCAAAAAACGAAAAAAATAAAAACAAGTCAAGAAAGTTGAAGACTATCTTTACATTGAAGCCTATCTTCATCATGTAAGCAGAAAAATAGAGAAATAGTTACAACTTTTGTCCTACGCAATTTTCATCTTGAAAAAATTGATCATAATTTGTTTGACTGTAGCATGCTTATTGAAATGGGCTCTAAGCCTTTGGGGATTAGAAGAATCACCACGTCAATTGAAGGATCATTGGGTTATTTGTATATATGAATCTGTTCTAAACTTAGGGAGGCAGGTCTGAGATGGGATATTCTATTCCGCTGGAAGCTTTGGAAGGCCAAGAACAGAGATATCTTCGACAATCATAACGATAATGCGAACAACCATCTTAAGAGCTTGTGTGGTTCCATTCTTGGAGGGTCAACATCTCCAGGAAGTGCATGAAGAGCTTCTTTCCTGTTTGCTCTAAGGTCCCTCTTGTTAGTAGCTTTTGGAAAAGTTTGTGTGTCTTTTGTTTTGTATTTCAAGTTCGTTATTTCTTCTTCCCATTATCCTTTTTCTCTGTGTTTGCTTCCTTAACGAAATTGGATAGGCTGTTGCCTCTCCATTGCCTTATAAAAAAAATTCAATCCAAGCTTGAGCATCTTGAGGAGCAAATGGATCAGAAGCAGCTGACCTAAACAGTGACTCACGCCATGATTTCTCTAAATGAAAGACATATGTGAGATCAAGATCCTTCAATGTTGTATTCTCATTAATATTATGCTTATTCGTAGATCTTCCATGAGATGAACCCTTCAAGTCATACCGACGGTGAATCCGCAGTTCTGTGCGAAACATATTACCCATAACAACAAAGCGAACCTGCAAACACAAAGTGTTAGACTGCAACAAAATCATTTGCAATCCTGAAATGCATTAAAAAATTAAGAGTATATACCTTCTTTCCTTTTATTGTCAGCCTATGGAGACCAAAAAATTTTGTTATCAGCGTATTGTCATAAGCTCCTACATGATCATAATAGTTGGGAAGCATCTTCAGTAGAATCTACAATTGAAATTTGCACAATCAAAACCTGTGTTGATACTAATGCAGTTTGGAATCTGAAAGATTATGATTTAAAACATGGTTTAGAAATAAAGCCTACTCTATCACAATTCCAGATATTATATATAACTTCAATATTGCATGAGTGACTTTGTAGATTAGGATACAGTTTTAATTGTGAAATACTAATGATATGATATTATGGATTATATATGCATTCAAACACAGCATTATGTTGGATATGATTTTGCTGCATGCTGGCACATGTGCAGAACAGTGCCGGTGCATGGCCAGGCCAACAGTATGGAAGGCAAACTGGCATAGGGGCATGGAGAACATACTGCATTGGAGATATATTCGCGTATGGTCATATTTCACAAATTAGCAATCTTCACAAAATAACACAGCACTGTGAAGCACGTTAAGTAATCCAAGATAACAAGGCATAAGCACCGAACAAGGCACATAGATTCATACACTAAAGACAACCCTATAAGGCTCCTTGAAACCAGTGGTCCTAGCTTAAGTCCAATTTGAGAACTGAAGCACCCATCTATTTTGGTACTGGATCATGTGTACTTGGACCTGATCTGATTCATATAATAGCAGCTAAAATAATTGCAGTTCTGATCAAGCATATAGATAAACTTTGTTGTGCATGTAGAAAAAGTACATCACGTTTAAAAAAAAAGTTGGCTAGATATTTTTAGAAAACCTGCTCAAAGGATCAAAAGGTACGTATTCACAGACAAAATAAATGCTGTTCAATCTCAGTTATAAAATAATATGAGTTCCAAATTTATATATTACTCATTTTTTCACATCCATTTTCCAATTAAATGCATCAAGAGTTATAACATAAACATCAAGAGCAATCGATATGGTTGCAAGTACCAACTAAACAGTATGCTACTCGTACTGTTGACCCACTATCATGAATCAAACAACTAATTCAAGCACAGGCAACATACTGCGTTTTATGAAAGTTGTTTTCTTTGCCATCATTTTCAATTGAGTGACGTACCAAAATAAGATGATTGACAGTGAATGTTTACCAACCAAAAAACTGCTAATTAGTGGCAAATGCCACGTTGAATGCTACACATCTAGTTTTGAATTTGATAGTGAAAAAAAAGCATATTCAAACCTTAAGTTCATATTTTCTGAGAGTCTTTATTACAAATCTCTCATCTTGTGATAGATAAAATATGCTTCCACTTTTCCCTGGAGAAGAAAGCTCCTTGAGGCCATCACCTCCACATATTGACATCATATAGTCAGCGGCATCTATCTTAAACATTTCGCGAAGGTTCCTGAAATATATAACATCGGGCATATCTAGTTAATAACAATGCTTAAACAATCACATGAAATAGCAAGGTGCACAGAAAAATCAAACCAAGTCACTCGTTACAACGTTGAACTTGCCTAGGTACTTGGTCTACCACCTTGTAGGATGATAGCCCTCAAGTCACATAGGCACGCTGGCATAAGCCAGCATACATTACACATGTACCTCTACCAAATAACTGCACATATACCCACATGTATCTGTCATTGCAAACTGCTTAGATGAATGCACATGAAGCACATATTATGATAACTATGGTACATAAAATCTTCACAAGTTCTTTGAATGTTGAGTGCACTAATTAGGAAATTGGGAGTAAGAAATACAATGAATACAATGAGATGTATAATCAAAGTTCATTGTAATATAATAAATAATAAACCTATGTAGGATCTTAAACAAGTTATTTCTCATGATAACTTGGAAAAAAAATGCCTCCAGTTTCGAGAAATATGGAAAGCTGATGAAGCTCGGACGTCCATACTACCTGAACTAATAATCTAAAACTCTAAGAAAATGGTTGCTCATATTCTCTTATTTAGATTTTTCGATGGACAAATCTAAATATTGACTTGGAAAGTTCAAATATATCTTAAAGGTGATTGAAATGTCCCACATTCCAAATTTCGTACCTTCTAAATGCACATATCATAACAGCCCATCACGGGCATGCTCTTATGCAGAAAATTTAAAACGTTGCTATAAGAACCGGTGAAACTTTAATACTTGTAAGAAACCTAAAATAATTCAAATGTCATAATAAAGTATCATCAAGTAGTATTTTTGCCCATTATTTTGCCAGCCTGTGGCTGAGAAGATGTCAAAGAAGAATTGATCAATTTATTTCTATTAGACTGGCAAACTTCAAAGCATCTGTCGGTACCAAGGCATGCATGTTCTCATCATTTTCAACAGTAGATTAAGCCAACTGCTAGAAAAAGTAAACTAAAACTTCTACACATGTAAATGGGACCACAGCTACTGTTTTGCAACCCTACATGAAGTGACAAACTTCAGATCCACATTGTATGAAATCATATTTGTGACATCGAGTTTGAGTACTCTCTTTGTTTGCAACTCAAGATTCTCCAAAGCATTTCACACATCACTTAACAGTGTAACAGAATACACATATATCATTGTTATTTTATGTCTCTTATAAACAAAGAGGGAAAAAATCTTTAGAAAAATCTGAAAAATGCAACATTCAGAAATCTAAATCATTGGTTATCTCAGAGACTGAATATTTCAAGAAACAACTCCAAGACTATTGCTCTTTCTTGTTTGCTCCTAGAGTGATAAAATGAGCAAAATAAATATCAAAGTTGCTATAACAGCTGCATTACTAGAATACACATTTATAATAGTTTTTGATTGTCAAAGAAAGAACTCAAAAGGTTAAATAATTACCTAAAAACCATTGGGCAGTAGTCCTTCCAAAAGAAACCAATAGAACTGTGTGGAGGTGTAAATTGAGATCCTTTGCTAGGGAAGTACATTCGTATTCTAGCTCGAGTCCCAAAATCAGAGGAACGTACTTCACGCATAGGCACAGGTGTGATTTTCCCAACTGTATACCTGTGAACTCCAAAATGATAACTCCTTTTTTTTCATACTGGGATTGTGGAAGCAAAAAATCTGTGCTAACTATTGGATACTTAAGGGACAAATAAAGTAATTCACAATATGTTAACATTAAGAACTTCACATAATAATGATTACAAAAAGAAAGAAATTTTATTGGCATTTAAATGATCATATTATCATTCTTGACTTAATTAAAAATAATCTGTCCATTGAGCTGGTTTAAACATTCCAACAAAGTTCAACCCAGAGTTTATTTTTTTACACTTATTTTTATGGAGGGGATGTCATAAAAGAAAAGGAACAACTAATCTGGGTGAACTAGTTGGATGGACTATCAATTTTTCCTACTAAAGTAGGTAACTTCAGTTTTCACTTTAAATCTACTGACTTTGATCACATAAATGCAGGTTTACATTCTTGATCCAGTGAGACTTGGGCGTATTTGGTTTTTTACTTCTTCAAAAGTTAATTGAATACTAAATATCTGCAGAATCAAAAGGAAAAAAAAAACTGGAGAACATAAGAATTATCCAAATAAAGAAGTGACAGAAGGCACATGGGTTCCATTAGCGACAGAATGGTGCAAAAACCTGATCAAGCACATTAACAACTCAAGAAATGCTTACCTAATTCCAAGTTGCAAGTTTAGCATGAGATAGTAGCTTCTGTGGCCTTTATAAATTGTTTCACCAGGTCCCCTTGGTTGTTTCTTCATCTTGCAGTGCCATTTATTCTTTTGTGATCTTCTAAAGTCATAATATCTCATGCTTTCTGTTATCAGAACTCCTTGCATGTACTCTCTATCATAAACTAAAACACTGTCATTTTGGAGCCCATGTCGACCTTCGTCGGTTGAAGAGCATAAGGCATAAGGTGTGTTCTCTGACAAGCTGCTTTCGCAAGCATCACCAATATTCCAGACTCCATCAAGAAATGATGGCCTATGTGATATTCGTTTAGGATTTCGGAGATAACCAATCATGCTCCATCTATTGACTTTCTTTCTTCTCTTGCCGAATAATGAAGTGGGACCAAGACTTTGCACCTTATTGCCATAAACAATATATTCAGAATATCTATGTTGATAAGGTAGTCTGCTTCCGGCTGGCAAAAAGGTTCCATGTCCATCCTTCAACCCTCTACTCCAGATTCCAACATAAATCGACCCATCGGCATATTTATAATAGCCTGAGCCATTTTCTAATCCATCTAGCCAATTGCCATCAAATAAATCACCATTTGTCCACTTCATAACTCCTTTACCACTCATCTTTCCAGCCTTCCAATTTCCACTATAAGTGTTTCCATTACGCCATCTGTACGTACCAATACCTTCTTGCAAGCCTTCCCTCCAAAGTCCATCATATTCATCTAAATTAGAATATAGCTTGATTCCCTTCCCATGTTGTTTGTTCATCCTCCATGATCCTCTATAAGTAGAGCCATCAACTCCAAAAAGAGTGCCAGATCCATGAAGGAAACCTCCACAGAGTTCACCTTCATATGTGGCTCCTGATAGCCAGAATATCTTTCCTCTCCCGGTAATTTTGCTTTCCTCCCATTGTCCATGATAGATAGTTCCATCTGTCCAGGTGTATCTTCCCGTACCATGAGGAAGCAAACCATCAAAATCTCCAACATAGACATCTCCATTTGAAAGAACCTTCTTGCAATGACTAGAAAACAAGGGATAATTAGAATCTCAACAAATAATAAACTGATATAAGGGTAATATGTATTACTTTTATGATGATCGATAAAAACAACCAACAACTAACATTTTAGAATGGCTATTTTTGTTGCTTAGCTGAAAGCTAAATAATGGAATATACAAGTAGATGAAAAGAAGAAGTGAAAAAAACTCACGTTTCACCATGTTCATAGCTCATAATTGCACCTGCCTTGTTAGATTCCAACCCAATGTTCATATGAACAAGAACAAAGGAAGATAAGATCTCTTCATCTACTGCCAAGCCACAAACTAACATCTCCAAAGATGACTAGCTGCAAGACAGAATTTCCACATTGAACAACAACATGAAATAGGTTTTGATTGAAGTAGAACCGTCATATAGTAATCATAGTGTAGGTTCTAAAAAGAAGACAATAAGGACAAGAATACAGGATCATGTTGGGTGACTATTATATTTTGCTAGAGGTGACAGAGGGGAGAGTACTTGCGTGAAAGAGAGAAGGAAAGGGGGACAGAGCATGAGAGGACCTAAAGGGGAAAAAAATAGAAAAAGACAGATAGCTAGGGTATTACGTAGTAAACTTACCACTATATGCCTGGTTTTAGGAATTAAAGCCGGATGATACGTTTGATAATGTAACCATACTATATTATTACTATATGAGTATATGGTAAATACAGAAACAGAAGATAATTCTTGCCAAAATTTCCAAATAATCACTTCAGTTTGTCTATTTGGAAATTTGGTTTCCCATTGTGGTTTCTTTTCAACAGATAAAAACACTAAACGTCTAGATGTTTTGGTTCATTTACTTGAGAAAAATTACATTTTAATACATAAATTAGTAAATAAGACATTGCGCCTGTGACCTTCCCTGGACTTCGAAGTGGTGGGAACCTCGTACAGTGGGCTGTCTTTTTCTTTATGATACTTTGTATTTGCACTCTGTGTAGTAATAGCATGATTATTTCTCAAGTACAATAATAAAGGCCCTGATAACAACAACTGGATATGGAACCTACATTTTGATATGCATGAACTTTAGTGTCGATTAATCTGCATCCATTACAATAAGGAAATTGCAGGTCCACTAGAAGGTACATGGGATAGAATTTGTGAGTCCTAATTTGTTTCTTTTTTTCCTTAATGTTATACATGCTGAATTTTTTTACATGCTATATATGTTCTTTTCATAAAAAGGAAAGAACTATATTCCTTCAAAACTCTAATGCAGGGCAAGCTATGCTCCTCGGAACACAAGAACTGACCAAGTTCCATTGGCTAGGACTCCCTCCCTCCAAATACAAGAGGATTTAAGAGGTTCTAGCAAGACATGCTAGCCGATTAGCACTCATGTTTCCTTCCCGATAAGCATGACAAAATTTACAATCCTGAAAAAAGGTAGCCAGGTATAGTATGCTTCTCACACATGCTGTATACGTTAATTAATTTAATAACAACAGCAATTCACCTTGCACAATCATTTCTTTTACAGAGGAAAGAGCACAAGATGTGCTTGTTATATATCTTGAGATAAATTGGAATGCAGAGAACCAAGCTAAAACTGGTGGGAATGGTGCTAAGGTATTTGAATCTAGGTAATTCTCTAGGTGGGTTCCCTTTGTCACTGTTTTTGATGGAACAACTCCAGTGAGGGCAGAAATCTAGTATATTAAGATTCAAAGCGAGCATAGGTTAAAAAAGATGAGATGACAGTGGATTTAAGGATACTAACATCAAGGTTCATCGTACCATGGTGTACCGCTCAATATGAGCGGTACATATCGATCTGATAGGAGGCCGACATGGGCCGTACATTGGTATGCCTCGTGCACCACGTGTTAGTATGCTCGGTACGGCTTGGTATATACTGTACCGATAGTTGGTCGGTTCACCGGTATGGACCGGTAAGACGAACCTTGACTAACATACTTCAGAGTTTAGATTACCTTTTGCTGGTGTGGCACCTATTATAAATATACTGCATTTTTTTTATGAACATGAGTTGAAGATTATACTGTCAGGGTATCTTAATATAAAAAGCAATTTAGTTCCTACTAAAAGAGCTCATATGACAAGCTGACCTCCTCATTACCCAAGACCATTGTGACCCTTAAATTTGCTTTCTCCATGTCCTTGTCTGGCCAAATAATTACATCATTCATATGTAATTACGGGCTTTGTTTAGTTGTCATTGCATATCCTGCATTTCATAAAGACATTGTTCAGATTAGATTCTACAAATTGATGTCAAGAAATGACAACATCCTCTAAGAGACTTAGCTCTCTGATTAAAGAACCTGGCTTATTATTACAACTTGCAACAAGATATCAACAAAAACCATTGCAGCTAGAGCCAAGAGGTTGCAAAAAAATGATGCTCTAAAGACTTCATCTGCACAGCATCAGTGACTGACAGCATGATCAGAATTATAATGTATAGTACATTATAAATTTCTTGAAACAAACGGGAATAGTATGTCATTAAACAAATAAAAAGGAACAGCCACAACGAAAGTATGGTCCGTGCATCTAATCAAGAAACCGCTTTAACAAGTCATGTATGGCCTACTTGGTGGATTAACAACAAGAGTAGCTCAGACGATACAAAGAGCATTCAAATCTGTAAAATTAGTGATCAGTTACCCTTGAATCTCAAATCAGAATCCATGATAGTATACAAATTACGTTATCACTATTGCTCGATTACTCTCTGGCCTATGGACAGAATTTTAGCTATGCTTTACCATGAAATAACTTGAAAAAGAAAATGATGAATGACAATGGTATTGTATTACACAAATGTATTTATGGTAACAAGAAATCTTATCACAATTTCAATGAAACTTTATTTTTTTATTATTTTTTATTTGATAATAGGACTCTGTTTTAGTTGAAGAGTTGTATAGTGTTTCTCCGAACTTTTAGTAAAATTACACCCATTCAATTCAAGTTTAGTGCTTAACATGCAATCCTAACGTACCTACGATAACGCAGCATCCTGAGTCTCCAAAATTCTCCTCAATCGCATGATGGGTCATCAACTCTTGGGGATGACAGATTGTTGAGCAAATACTAAATTTCAGAATTGTAAAGAGCTCAATGGAAGATCTTAATTATAATGACTGTCATGTAAGATCTTAACTCTTGACCGGATTAGGACCCACAAGGGAACCTATGTAAATTTTGTTCCGAAAGGAAATGACAAGAGATAACGAAAATAGGTTCCCGCGTGTCCTCAACTGTTCTCCTCCCAAATCGCAATATTTCCACCAGGCGGCGAAACAATCTAACCTGAAACTAACCCTGATGTTACTTTTGCCTACTTATTACGTCTCATCGATCCAAACTTGCTCGTCGATAACCTATCAAAAAGCATGTAACTGCGCTATTCATTTTTCGCAACGGATTGTGGCCCAAGACTAAGCACATGCATATCTTAATCAATTTCGCTCAAGAACTCCGAGACACCAATCGGGACACAAGGTCGATCCAGAGGGTACAATGGAAACGCAAGGCCTACCTCGCCTCAGCTCGTCCGGCCCAACCTCTCTATCTATCTCCGGAGATCAACAGTCCGCGCTGCACATCATGAAAAGAGAAGGCACAAATCAGACGCGTCAAGAATCAGGAGCACAACCAAAGAAAGGATTAAAGAGATGAGCTACGGCAAATCGAGAAACGAAACGCGCCAATCCGACGCAACAAGTATCAAAAAAGGAAAGAAACAAACAAACGAATCCCTACCGAGCAGAGGAGGGAGGGAGGGGGAGGATCGATTCCCCTACGCCGAAGGAATCAATGCCGGAGATCGCACCGAGGCACACAAAAGTCAAAGAATATACAATATAATAAATCTCCACTTCGATGCGAACCAATTCGGAGACTTCACACCGAGCAACAGAACAGAGCAGCAGCCCGAGGGAAGGGACGAAGGATCACAAAGAAGAAGAAGAAAAAGAAGAAGAAGGACCAGATTCGTGGATCACCGCGTCGTCGGAATCCGTTCCTTCATCCTCTTCTTTTATCTGCTCTTCCCTCTTTTGCGGTAGTTCTCGTCTCATTCCAACCACGATTGCCGCTTTACCTTCTCCCTGTTGTTTTCCTCATGCCATCTTCTGCTGTTGCCTCCTCTTTTTCTCTCCCTCTGCCTTTTTTTTTTTTTTGTTTCCTTTTCCAAAAAAAAAATCAAAAATGAAAAGAAAATTTACATTCATATCCTCTCAATTAAAAGTAAATACATTATATAGGTAATAAAGTGTGGACGTTTGTATATATTAATTATATGCAGAAAGAGATTTGTACTTGGCATGTAGCAGCACAATGAGATGCAAAGAAAAAGACTGTTTTTTTTTATTTATTGGAGGGAGGGAGACATGTGGGGGCCAACTCCACACACGCTGCTTTATTATTATTTTTTTATTTATTTATTTATTTATTATTATTATTATTATCGTTTTACATTAATTAAGGATGAGAATGGGAAAGTCCAAAAAAATCCCATGTAAGCCATTTGTGGGCGTAGGATTCGTCGACGTTGCTTCCTGTTTTGAGGAGTAGAGACAAGTAATGGCTGGATTTGTGCTGCTTTGTCCCCCCCTTGGATGGTGATTACATGGAGTAAACACCATGAATTAGCGGATGCCGAGTCTTATTCGCATGTACTTTGCGGTGCTCTATCTAATTGCACCTCCCTCCCTAATTTGTCTCGAATTAAGACAACAAACAAAAGTACCTAATTGGTAGGCACGATTTGTATTATTGCGTTAACGGTTGCTTTCGATGAACTATAAAGGCCTTCACAAACACAAATTATCGTTAAAGGTTTAAACCTTCAGCATTCGATCCCTAATTAAGTAAGCGATGATGATGATGATAAGGACGATTAGCGTGTGTGTAAATTGTGTGTAATAAACCACCGTCGTGACATCGCCAAACACAGCAAGAATTAACTACGTTTCGTGAGATCAACACTGCATTCTCCATCGTCAACAACCTCTACATAAAATAAATCGAAGCTACATTTTTCTTCTTCTTTTTTTTTTTTGCCTTATTATCATGATGATGCATCACATATTATTAATCCATCGACTCGTACGACCTATTTCTATTTGTTTATGACAACATTTTATAGGTTACGTGATATGTCCCAATCCAATCGATCCCCTTTTCTTGTCGACCTTACTAGCGAATACATCCAGCATTATTTTATTGAGTACGTGTCACGTACAAATACGTTATGTGATCCCTTCGATCCTTTTTATATACTCTCCTGTTAACATCCATACAGTAAAAATAAAATATTAATTAGTTTAGCCCGTAAAATTTTGGGTTCCAATCAACCTTCATCACTTATCTTCTTTTTTTTTTTTAATAATAATAATAAACATATTTAAATATCTAAATTATTCTTAAACTCTTATGAATATGGTAAATTTTAAAAGATTATTAACGGGTTTAAGTAACAGATTAATTACGTTTTTTTTATTGTGATTTTTATATGCTTTTAATGACGTATTTGACCTTTATAATTTTGATTTAAGCGTATATGCCACTAAATATTAGCATCCTCGACCAGTATCTCTCAAAATATTAACATTCTTCGTATATATAATTAATCATAATTAGTTAATGTTAATTAAATGAATTTTCAAAGTATTTTAATGATGTTTAGAGTTTCGGTTAACTAAATAGCGCTATTAATCACAATAGGGATATTTGTTTAAGGGATTTTTGAATATTAATCACAATAGCTTTTTTTTTTTTGGAAGTGGGTTGACCTCGGTCGGTGGATTCATGCATGCATCAAGAGAGAGAGAGAGAGAGAGGAGCTAATGCTGTTGCGTCGCCATCGAGAGCTGGATATTTTCTGCAGCCCGACAAGGCATGCACGCTCGCCGCGGAAGTGGCCGCCGCTGGCGGGCCCACCTCGCTCGCGATGCCACGGCCGGCCGGCCATCAGCTGAGCTAACACCGGACGAGTGGCACGGGACCATCGGCGAGAGGCACAAACATGTGGAGGATGGAAAAGGAGGGGTGATGAGTGGATCCAGGGTTTCATGCCCCCCTCCCCCCACCTCCCCCCCGGGGCTAATGATGAGTCAGGGTCAACAGGTTTGGTGGATCCTAATGGTTTAGTCTTTTTCGAGCAACTTTCACTACTTGCCACCGTGCCGTGCTTTCTTCACCTCTGGTTTCGTTGTTTCTTTAGAAAAGACAGTTTCAAATCCTAATTCAATTTCAATTCCAGTAATTACCCCAACACTTCATCCTTCACCTTTTCTTCTTCGTCTTTTTCCATCTTCTTTCTTCTCCTCGCTTCCTTCGTTTCCTTGTGAATGCCTCCCTCGATTCTACTCCAGCATGGAAGCCAATTCCTCTGTAATTCCCGACACATAAAACAACAGACGACGACGCCATTAGATAGAGAAAAAAAGTGTTCCTCAAAAAGTTCACTCGCTTAAGAACTAAGACAAGCTTATCGAGTAATCCTCGTCGTGTCACAAACTAGTGATCCAGCAAAAAAATGTAACCAAAGAGTTCTACAACATCTACGCACAACAAAGCACATGTTGCAAGAAAAAATAATCTTTGATAATAACATATATGCCAAATTTAAACGATTGCAAACTTGGTCATACGAATCAACAACAGGTGATATCTTTGTAAAATATGGAGAGTATCACATAATGTGTCTACCATCGTAAAGGAACCTTACTGCTTTCTGCCCTGCCTCCATAAGAGCTGCTTCTTTTTCTTTCTCGAGTTGGACTGAGACCTCAATGGTACTTTCTCATGCTTCGTCTCTCTATCAACCTGTAGCAGGTTTAAAATTGATCACAAGTATCTTGATTTCTCCTCTATTAAAACACACTTCTCATACATACTATAAAATTGTAAGCTTGCATCAACACAAGGGACTATGGGATTTGCCATTTGCCTTTTCCGTGTTATCGAAAATCCTGAGTTATTACTGCTTATAAATATATGGCATGCAAACAACAAGTACATGCAGCTGATGGTAAAAAAAGCTTTGTATATGTGATCTCAAATCAAGCTTTAAAAAAAACATATGTTATTATAAGCATACTGTAACCTCACAAAACAAAACTTTTTCTACGTGTGTTGTACTTGGAAAATAAAGATAATGCATAGACCACATTGTATCGCAATACAAGCTTGTCCAAGTAGAGGATTATGTACTACCGTTTCTTTCCCAACTTGTGTCTTTCAGTAGAACTTTTACTCTATAGGGACCCAAGAGTAGCTTTTCAGACCTGTTTACGGGTGAATTTAACACGCTCTTACTCCCTGGTCTTTGTGTCGTCTTGGTCATGGAGGATGCCATATCTGTCTATGAGGACTGGGAGAATGGCTTTTAAGCCATCTTGGGAAAGTAGAACGACTTTTCCCCTTGTCATACGAAACAATTTCAGATATTGATGTGCACAATCTAAAATAGAAACAAGTTTAGCCACCTCAAATATTGTTATGAACAATCTTCACTGCTCCACCTTTACCAAAACAAAGTAAACAGGCAACCAGACAAAAAATTGTGAGCAGTCATCACCTGCTTATATAAGGGAGATTTTATCCACCTTCTCCAAGACAAAAAGTCTTAACCATTACAAAATTTTGGCTTCTATTGGATTTCTTAGCTGATATGAGTTTGCATCGACACAATTTAAGAATATTCTCAAAAACCACATTTACTTGATAAACCATAGAGAAATGCCAGTGGCCTACCAAAATGTAAATTAGGCCCGGATTAGAAGCATAATCAATGAAAAACAATGTACAAGCATGAATATAAATATGAATACAGAACTACAAATGCCAGAAAGTATCACTAATGGTGTTTATATAAGCAAACACTAAAAGCAGACTATCAATTAAGTAATTCACAAAAAATATAATTTTATAATTCTGCTAGAGCTCATAAGCAAAGACTATGCTTCAAATTAAGACAGGCATTAGTTTCAGCAATACTGTTGATAGCATTTGTATAATCTCCTTCTTCAGTTACAGCAAGGTATCCCCAGCTGAATTCAAGAAAGGCCGAGAGGGAGCCATCAATTCTTTTCCCCTTGTTTCCAGTTATTTCTGATATGAATTCATATTTTAATATCTACAAGCTGATCAACCAAGTTCACCACGAAGCAACTAATGAAGGAGAAAAACCGGAAGTATACTTTGAGATTATTCTCAACAATAAAAATGCACTTGTTCTGTCGTCCTACGTGGTATCGGCGAGTGCAAAACAAAAGGGAAACAAGTTTTGCACACAAAATTCTGCTGACAAAAAGAATTAAATGTTCTGATGGTGATTCGGAAGAATTTTAAAACAAATAAAATTGAACATACTTGATACAAAACAAATAAGACTACCAATCTGAGAAGATAGCACAACAGATAACAATTCAAACCATTCATGACACGTAAAATGATAAAAAAAAAAAAAAAACAAAGTTTAACCAAGGTAGTGATGGACACATTTGTTTAACAGGCTTGATGGCAAAAGACTGCATAGTGCTATTTAAAGTCATGAAGCAAAGAAATCCGATAATTTATTTGAATTTCAGCACATAAGACACGAGAAAATGAAGTGAATCCAGCGGGTTTCTTCAGAAGAAGCCATAAGAAAACACATTCCTCGTGTCATCAAAAAGTAGTACGAGAGCATTAACCATATAAGCAGTGCCGTAGATAAAAAGCAAGTTTCTGAAACTTACCCCAACACAAAGAACAGACAACGTAGCAATTGTTGACAGATTTTAGGCATATCCCCATCTAGCCTACTGTTTAGAGCTATCATCTATAAAGTCCCTTCGATCACTGCCTATAGAATTTAAAGCAACCACTTAGAAGAGAAACTTGACATGCTAAAACATCTAGCCATGAGGCATGCTTATTAACCAGATGCAGCCAAACTACTCTTACATATTGGTCGATGCACCAGCAGATAAAAAAAAAAAAGAAAAAAAAGCTTTTACTCTTACTGTTTCAGTCTATGAGCGTTACAACATATTCTTCTTATCAAGCGGCAGTATGGCAGGCATATATGCGGTTCACAAGCTGGAATCTTTTAAACAAGATACATTAGATCTCAGGAAACAAGAAAACAAAGGAAGCATCTCTTAGCTTATTACAAAAGCAAATTCTTTTTGTTAAATATGAGGAATCCTGGTGCTGGAAAAGATGAGAATGAGAAAGTGGGCAGTTAATCTGCAACTGCTTTTTCCTGGAATGGCCAAATGCATTATAAAAAAAACCATAAAATCCCTGTTTTCTAGAATTCTAAAAGAATTTGAATTGATGTTTTTTCATTTCTCTTTCCCCCACGCTCAATAATATAGAAAGGATATGTCACAAGGAGAGACCATGGGATGAAAACAATAGAGGATTAGTGCAAGTTTCTTCTTTCTAAAGGGCGAGAGAGATTTGTCACATTCTGATACGAATTTACAGAGGGTTTTGGTAGAACAGATACAGAGAGTTCTGTGATCAGAAGAAAGAGGGTTCGTTTTTCCTGACAGTGGGTCGGATGAGGCAACTCCCACGCATCAAAGGAGTAGGAAAGGATTTGGTGACCTATCAGAACTGACTTCCTTACGAGTAGTAGTTTACTTCCTCATAAGAATTTGGTAACTCCATACATTTATATTTCTTGATTTCGAACAAAAATAGGTTTTGGCGTAGTAATACTATGGTGGCTTCGATCTCTGTAAGAGTGGGAGCGGCTGCTTTCCCTTCTGCTGTACCTGGGGGGGTGGGGAAGGAGAGCAGTTTCTCCTATACGAAGGAGACCGATAGACACTTCGAGGCATCTCTCGATCGATCGATCGATTGATCTAGCGAAAAAAATAGTACACCTTTAACAAATCAGGTGACCAAAACAAGCTCCATTCGTCGTCCCAAGATCTTCTACACAACTATCAAAGCGAAGAAACCAGATAGGGAGCGATTAAACGCTTCGGATTGATGTAAACGAAACATAGTAATCTCTTTACCAATAATATGGCTCCGATTGTGGAGAGGCCTCAGCCAAGATCCGGCGAAGAAGACACTGATCGAAGAAGGGAGAGCAGGGCAACGATAGAAGAGAAAGCTGTCGGGATACGAGGGAGCGGGAAAGACGGGGAAACCAAAGGGGGGCGAAGAAGCGTCTTATATACTGATGGGTTGGGTTAGAAGTTACGACTCGTTTGAGTCCGACTCAGAATGCACTGAGAAGGAAAGATTCCGAGTCAGCTTAGGTAATGGACCGAGTCGCCGAGCTGCATTAGATACGATATTAAATTAAAGGCTAATCTAATTGTAGGAGATTATGTGTTATTATTATTTTTCTTCCAAATGATAAGTGATGAAAGGGGCATTCTAAGACTACTATGTGTGATAATCTGGTCAAGGTTTTTACCGGTCAAGTTAATATGTGTGATCAAAAGTAGATAAAAAAGAATTAACTCATTAATTTATTAAACTTAAATTATTAATTTAAAATATTTAAGTATAAATAATTTAAACTTATATTATCTAAATAAAAATAATATTCATACTTCTGCACCCTCTTCTAGTGATACAATCAATGTATGAAACCTAAGCATGGCCATTGCATCTTGATTGATTCATTGATGTGGGTGAAGGAAGAATATTAGTCTTCTTGATGTCTCGATTCTTTTGACCCACCTATGAATGAAGATTTCAACTAAATTATAATCTTCTCAACAACATCTAATTTTAATCTTCTCAAAAGAAAAAAGAAATCCAGTTAATTCACTGTGCCACCATCATATGACTCCTCTTTCTGGTCCTCTCAAGCAGACAGCTTGAAGAGCAGCAAAAGTGCAGCCGATGAACTGTGGAGCAAGTCCATCCATTTATTACCAATGATCAGACCAGACAATTGGTGGAAACCCCACCGGTTTGAAGATTTGCTGATGCCTCAAGCAGATCATCTCCAGACAAATCTGGACATTATTTGCTTCAGTCTTTGTAGAGCATCACATAAGAGCACTCAGGTCTGCGCCCCAAAGAGCTTGCATGCATGGATAAGGTGATTTCTACAAGCAGCGGTCAGTGCATTACGTATCGGATAACTCCAGCCTTTTACTTGTCCAAAATGAAAGAAAGCAGATTTCCAGAACAGAGCAGAAGCTTTCACCTCCACAACATTATTGTGCGTGCACTTTATAATCTTCCTTCCGTTCTTACCCTTCATGATAAGATGATGGCCACAAATCCAACACCGGTGAGGTAATCGGATAAGCTGCAGTCTAAGATACTGCTCGACCTGTGGCCATCAGATACAGAAGGCCGGACCTCATCAGACTGCACTACCTCTTTGCTTCCACTTGATGTCTCTTTGAGTCGTCATCGTGCAATACATGCAATTTTATACACCAAAAGAAGTGGAGAAAGCATCGAGTCTTTAAAGTCCCTTTGAGAATTATGGATCTTGAAGACGGAACTGCTCCTGTCCTGGGAATGGGCACTTTAATCTGGTGCCGTTTCTGGATGAACATAATGGAGGATGGTAGTAGCCTTTTTTTTCACTTTAGAGATGAACGAAGCTTTTGTGGTCGATGGAGTACGTAAGGGATACGTCTTCCTTTTATCTATAAATGGCTGAGTTAGGCTTTCCATCTCTGCATGCAGTGTGCGGGGTGATAGTACTAGAGTAGAAGAAGACGATTGAGATGGGTGTTGGTGAGGTTTGGAGGAGAGTGAAGCCGTACGTGGCCATGGTCTTCTTGCAGTTCGGCTACGCCGGCATGTTCGTCGTCTCCGTGGCCTCGCTCAAGCAAGGCATGAGCCATTACGTGCTTGTTGTCTACCGGAACGCCGTCGCTGCTGCTGTCGTCGCTCCCTTTGCACTCTGGTTCGAAAGGTTGAGCTCTCTCTCTCTCTCTCTCTCTCTCTCTTAAGAACACGCGAAGAATCCAAGAAATGAACAACATCTATGAACTTATAACACAAAGAAAGTGAAATAAACCATGCATTTCATGGAACATGAAGTTGCAGTCTCTCCAGCAGCAGAATGCTTTCTCAGATCAGCAAAAGAATGCTGTCACTTTCCATGCCTTTCTAAGGTCAGCAAAAGAATGCTTTTGATTGCCTTTTTAGCGATAAGGCACCACTAGCAAAAGCCTAGTGGCAAGTGAGGCCTGAGTAATCTTGCATGCTTCACTAACTCGAGTAATTTATAGAGCTAGAAAGATGAAAGAGAGTGCCTTTTTTAGTTTACTAGCACTGATGTTTGCTTCCTGCTTCACGCTACAGGAAAGTGAGGCCAAAGATGACCCTCCCCATCTTCCTCAAGATTATGGCTCTCGGACTACTCGAGTATCGATCGACTTTACCATACATCTGTTTTAGCTAAAAATACACAGTGTCATCAAATCACCTTCTTATGTGTCGGATTACTTTCATCCAGACCAGTTCTCGATCAAAACTTCTACTACATGGGAACCAAGTACACATCGGCCAGCTTTTCCTCTGCTCTCTACAACATACTGCCTGCAGTCACGTTTCTGAACGCCTTTGTCTTAAGGTGAATCCTCCATCTCTCATCTATCGGTTATAATTGGAATGCAACTGAGCTGCAGCTTCATGATCAGAATGGAGAAGATAGACATCAAGAAACGACACAGTCAAGCTAAGATTATTGGGACTCTGGTGACAGTGATCGGTGCACTGATCATGATATTATACAAAGGCCCGATCGTCGAGTTCATATGGAATAAGGGACGGCACCTCCAAGCCGAGGCTGCTACCCAGAATGACACTCACTGGCTCCTCGGTACCCTCATGCTACTGTTTAGCTGCTGCTGCTGGTCCGCGTTCTTCGTGTTGCAGGTATGTAATATGCTCCCTCCCACCACCGAAGCAAAAGCCCGCCAAGAATCTGGTGATCGATACATGCATGGTGATCGTTGATGTGGTGCATGCAGTCACATACGCTGAAGTCCTACCCTGCAGAGCTCTCCTTGACAACCTTGATATGCCTCACGGGAACGGGGCAAGCCGGTGCAGTTGCTCTCTTCATGGAACGCGGCGCCAAGCCTTGGTCGATAGGATTTGATATGAGACTCTTCACGGCGGTCTACTCCGTAAGATGCTTGTTCAAATAACGATGATACAGCAGATCGACCTGCCTTCTCGTTCTTGAGCTGACAATGATTTCCCTTTTGCAGGGCATAATGTGCACAGGGGTGGCGTATTACTTGCAAGGGGTGGTGATGAAGGAGAGAGGTCCTGTGTTTGTAACTGCTTTCAACCCTCTCTGCATGATCATAGTAGCTGTGATGGGCTCCATCATTCTAGCAGAGGAGATCTCTTTAGGGAGGTAGGACTAGTAATCATTTCACTTCTTTGTCATCTATAGCCACACAAAACACTGCCAAAACTCATTCGAGTTCTACTTGGAACTGTTGATAGGGTGATTGGTGCAGTTGTTATAGTCATCGGTCTTTACTGTCTTATATGGGGGAAGAGCAGCGACCGGATGAACACCTCCACAGAGAACAGTGAGAAGACGAAGGCCGTGGATGATGTCATGATATCGAACTCCATCGACTACGTCACTGTTGTAGACATCCCACCGGAGAAGAAACCTGACGGAATTAATTAAGCTCTGTTGTGTTGCTGCATGTACGGCAACGACTGGATAAGGATGCCTCTCAGCAGCTGTTGCTGTCACGGTCGAGGCTAATCTCCATGCATCTTTCTTTTCTGCTTTCAGAAGTTTATCCTATGCACAATAATTCTCCATCTTTTATCTACTGTCATCTCCATGATGCGGAATGAGAAGTGGTCCTAATGATCGATCACCTTTGATGAGCTTTACTTTCTTTTTGTTGATGGAGATTTGTTGCACCGGGTATCTGCTAACATAGTTGAATGAGTTTTGAGTTCTAAAGAAGAGGCAATAGAGACCAACTTCTTGCGAAGCCTATGCATACATACTTGAGAAGAGGGTGTTGGATGAGAAGACAATGGTCTTAAATGCAGGAGAAATCTTTCTTATGCGTACATGTGAAGATGAACTTGGATCAGAAAAGAACATATTTAGCTCAGCTGGTAACTAATTAGATTCTCTCCAGATTTTTTGATAATTTCTCCAGATTTTTTGATAGAAAAGTTATGCTGTTTCATTTTTGACCCAACCACTTTTTGAATGGAAGTGCATGACAATAATACTCAACAAATCCATAAATTTATTACAAAAGAATGTGGGCAACATTTTGAGCAATGAATTACATATGAATTAAAAAGAAGTGTTCCTTTAGCAAACATCACCACCGTTGGATCAATTTGAAGGGATTCGCGATGATTCTGAATCTCACTTCTGATAAAATTCAGCAAGATCAAACTGTATCACATCACAATAACAATCTTGAACCGATAACAAGAAAACTGAACTCTTCTTCAGGTCAAGTTCACATCCTTATGCTGCTGAACGGTTCCTGCATCCATATGCTACCGAATGCTTCCTCGAGTGCCCTCCTCTTGCTTGATTTGGTTGTCCATCCCCCAGCTCTGCCTCCTCTCCCAGCTCATAGCTTCGTGGTCTCCTCGTCGTCGGTTGCATAGCCCTGCAGAGGATCAGCTGGGGCTCCGACGGGGACAGGCTGTGGAGCCATACCTGTAGGACGTGGTTGCATAAGCACACCACCGAGCATGGAGGTAGGTGCATACTGCCCTTGATTGCCGACATCGATCCCTTGAGCACTTGGTCCAGCACCCTGAGGTTGGATAATACGATGATGATGATGATCAAGGTAAAAAAATCAATTACATGTTAAAACAAACATAGAGTTGGCGTACATGCATTTGCAATTTGTAAACAACCAAGAATAATAATATGCAGTATGTTAAACAAGTGCATTCTTTTGGGAACCAGCAGAAGATACTAGTAAATACTCATAGCAAAATTTAATATAGACTTAAGGTGGTATGGAAAGTTTTAATATGATTGAAATTTGAGAAGAAAAAAAAAAAAAGGTGTCATCGGTTACCTCACTCTTGGTACTTGGTAGACAAAAGAGCATAAGGTGGAAACAGGATATATGAACCTGCACCAACGAAGTAGCATATATGGCCAAATAAATTCTTGACAAAAAAAAAGGTAAATGCCATTTTTTTTTCCAGGTTGTAGGTACCTCTGAGTTTAGGTGCACAACTTACCCCATCAGTTGGATCACCTTGACCAAAATTTTGGCTTGCCTTTAGTGCTGCAGCTAGTTCTTCAGCCTGTACAAAATCATAACAACACCACCGACACCTTAACCATGTAACTATTAGAAATGATTATCTAATAGAATATGCCATCAGAGAACACAAAATAGTACCAAGAGATGTACATACTCCAATTACCTTACGTGCTCGGGCATTGATGATTTGTTCAGCATTTTCTTCTTGGTACTTAGCAATCTTAGCTTCAATAGCAGCGACATCAATTCCTTCAATCAGGTTGTAAGCTAGTTACAGAACATAATCAAAACACGATCAACTAGCACGTTAGGCATGTAATGTATAGGGAAAGATTAAGTTATACCACACTTACTCATATCCTCAACTTCTTCCAAATAGTCATTACACTCTTTAAGAGATGGAAAATCCTCTTCTCGCTTATTATATCTACAGAAGAGATTAAGAGGATATATTTATCTAAAAGCCCAGAAAAATGTCAAATAATTCAGATGTGTTTGCCATACAGGGTAAAATAATCCAACGGCAAATATACTATTTAGAAAGAGAGGTTAAACTGAAAAAGTTAAATTGAACTAATAAAATATAGTGATGAAATGATGACGAAATATGTGCATGAAATTTAATCATATTCGTGCACTTTGTAAAGGCCTCGTGAGCTCTAAAATACGAAATAAAGGACTTGCACTTGTATGGTATTCTATAATGGTAATCACCAAATGACTTTCTCACTGGCATCACAGTGACCAGTGTCGATGGGTCAAAAAAGCACAGGCTTAAAAAGAGTGGGAGAGGAGATTGATCCACCGACGCAGTCTATCTTTAAAAAAGCAGGACACAATGGTATGGACAAACAAAAGCAACACCTGATTGTAAAAATATGTCTCTAATTTTCTTTTCTACGTTTACATCATATAAAACCTTCTGTTGAGTATTTTGCACAGATCATTGGCAATGATGATAAGGAATAAACACCAATTAAAATTTGAAATCAGTTGGATCCACTGACCATTAGAGCTAGAAACTCCATGGCAACATAAAACAAGCAAGGATGCCATGCGATACTGAGTTAATAAAGTCATGCACTTTCTTTAGCACAAAGGAAAGGTCAACTGGTTGAATTGACACAGCTTACGGCTTATGAGAATGGAATGTGAACAAATATAGACAGATACATGAATTACCATAAGAGAATGTTCAAATGGATCAACAGAATTGACGGAATCTCTAGGAGGTAGACAAGTTACAACTGAGCAATGGAACTATCACTTTCCTAGCTGCCTTCCAGATGATAAACTTCATACTGAAAGAAGATTAACTAATGGAACGCCAGAGGTTATAAACCTCTTTTAATTTTCTGTTTATGATGCATAGAAAAGAGGTTGCACGAAGAAACTGAACAAAATATCTTATAATTAACTGCATAGCGGTATGGATCTTCTCATTCTGTCAAAAGTTTGCTGTTCTAGCTCGATCCGTCGAACCTTTTGAAATATCAATGCAATCCATTTCTTTTTCATCATGCATAAGAAAATATTCCACTTTGATTGTTTGGACGCACATTACCCGCTCAGATTAAACAAAAAATGAGATGATCAACAATGCCTTCATGACGACCTTTCAGATTGAAGGACGGAATGGTCCTGATAGACCGCTCAGAAATGCGACGACAGGGTTCAGATTCACAGGGCAGCAAGCACAAACTCGATCGTTCGATCAAAAATCAAACTTTTTGGTACCAAGCTGAAAACTACGGAGGAATCAAAAACGAGGAAAGATTCGCCGAACTAGAGATGGTTTCATTGGTTCTCTCTAGATTCGCTAAACATGGTGCTTGCGAAATTTAACAAGAGCGGGGATAAGGCTTACAATGTTGGCCATCCTCTTCCGGATGGCCATTTCTTTGGCTCATGAATTGGTTCCAGATGCCACCACCATCTCTACGCCACCGTGGCCCCCTTTGCCGCCGCTGGGAGCTCAGTCAGAGGGGAAAGAGGGGCGTTGGATGCGAAAAGAGGAGCAGCGGCAGCTCGCTGCAAACAAGCAGATATTATTTTTCTATGACATGGGACGACGTTTTAGCGGGGTACACTTATTTGGACCAATAGGATTTGTACTTAAGGCCGTACCCTGTCTGTAGCCGAACCGCTTGTCCCTCGTAACCTAATCGATCTCTTCTTTTACACTTCGAGTTGTCGTCGAGGCGCAAGAGATCGACAGAGAGATGGAGAGGGTCAGGACGACGTGAAGCAGCTCGAAGATTGCCCCGTTGCCAAGTAAGTCATTCTCCTCTTCGATTAAAACCCGTAAACCACCCCTGAATTGTTCGCTTGTGGCGTTAGGATTCCTCATATTGATTTATTTCATTTTTTTGTTGCATTCCCTCGTTCAGAGGACCACTTTCGCCTAGAACTATCGACTAGGGTTCAAGGATTGCTCTGATCGGATGATACATCCTCTTCTTATAATTCATGTAACCGGTAATGTCGGCATATAATGGTAAAAGCGTTGTTATCATTCAGTTATGTTTCATATAAATAGACTTACGGAACAAGGCGGACGTGATCAAAGTGCTGTCCTTGTGGAAGTTCCAATGTTGTCACTTGTGGAACAAGTCCTACACTATTTCAAATATATCTCGGATCTTGATGATAATTGTTGTTGTTAATTTCATCTGAAGTGAACAACTTTGAGGAACACTTATCTTCGCGTGCTGGTCACCGGCTGCAAAAAAATTCATCTGCATGACCATCAGCCTTCTGGTGTTTCCAGTTTAGATGGATTAGGGAAACATTTCCTATCAAAATTTTGTTGTAGGTCTAGAAGCAATTCCCCACTCGATAAGTTCAATGGTCTACCTTAGAATCTGATGACACTAAAATTTTAAATTTGCCCCGGTTGGGGTAAAAGCTTGGGACCGGGCCGTGACGGATTAATGTTGAATTTTAAATTTTTTTCATGTTTTAATGTTTACTTGTTTGAGGCATTCAAATCTTTCCATGCCAGCCCCATAAAACTTGGCAACATAAGTTCACTAATACAATTCAAGAGAACCTTGTATCTTTTGATGAGGGATACTTTCACTTACATTGCTGACCTTTTGCTGCCAAGTTTTTTGTTTCTTGAAGTGTTTAAAGGCTGCATACTGTAGTGGTCTCCGAACCATAGATGGATTATGTAAAACTCTCTCCATTTTTGTAGATTTTGTTCTCTTTCTCTTTGGGATATTGTGGAAACATTATGTTCTGTTTTGGCCAAAAATGTTCATTTGCAAATTGATATTGGCAGAAAGATGCTCATGAAGAAATCCCATGAGGTGTAGAAATTGAAAATGGTTGGGTCAATCCACTTTGTTTATGGTTAATCTATAGCTATCGAGACTTGAGGTGGTTACTCAAGAAGAATCTGTTTCATTTCTTGTGGTACTCGGCGCTTTATGTGGATATATATAGTTGGCATTCATAGAAAGATACAAAAGAAACAAAGAAATGAGAAAATTTTGAAGCATTTCCTGTAATAATTGTTGTAATAATTTTGAAGCAAGGTATTAATTTGTACTGAAGGAACTACAGATGAGTTTGGCTCAAATTTTGATGCTTGAGTTTTAACAATATTCACTGTTTTTGACCACTTACTAAATTGTCTGTCTTTTTGGAACTAGGAGGAATAAAAGTGGTCAAATATAGATTGATCATCAGGAAATGTTACTTAGTGGTGGAAGTTCCATGATGAGCTTTTCAACTGGCACACGACATGTTATTATATGCCCCCTAAAGCATTCATCCTAGTATGGAGAAATTTACAGCAGATACAACAACTTGACGTCTGGATCATATCGACTTGACCTTTGTTTTGCTTGCTTTTCCTCCGAAGGTACACATTTTTATGCAATTTTGTCTTTTAAGAAAGCAAATGAAGACTTTACTTTAATATGTTGTATGGTGAAGTCGGACTCAGCATCTTTGATGTTTACCAAAGTATCCTTCTTTTAGGATTGCAGTTAGATGTTTGTAAATTCTCATCTTTTATAAAGTAACTATTCTAGAGGTTGCAAGCGGTAAGGATACTCTGAAAACACAGGTTTTTATTTCTTTGTAACACTGAACACTCTTGAAGTATTCTTGTTTTAGGATTGGGTCAGATGTTTATAGTTTCTTATCAGGTAAAATAACTATTTCATAGGATGTGAGTGGTAAGGATGCTTTGGAAACGTGATTTTTCTTTCTTTGCAACACTGAACACTCTTGAAGTATTCTTGTTTGAGGATTGGGTCAGATGTTTATAGTTTCTTTTCAGGTAAAGTAACTTATTTCATAGGATGTGAGTGGTAAGGATGCTTTAGAAATGTGATTTTTCTTTCTTTGTATCTGGTTGTTGTGGTAAAAATCACTTCTTTTTACCTGGTTATCAATTTTGTTCGATCTTAGGCTTTAGTCATGACCATGTCCCGGAACTTTATCTATGCACTGAGTATTTCCTAGTTGTCGCAATGGATCCTTTGGTTTCCAAGCAATGCGTGGTGAGCTTAAGTACCTAAATGACAAGTTAAAACTTGTAATCCACCATGCTTTTTCGGTGCGAGCAGCTTATTTTATAGCAAACTTACGTGTAATCTCATTGGATCGAAGAGAACACTTCAAACTTATATTTGCTCATGGATAATGAAGATAACAGGCAGTCATCATGCTTGTTGGCATTTGCAGTGCGCTCGGTACATGGTTCTTCTCAGTAGCTGGAGCTTTGATTGCAATTGCTGTGGGAATACATAAGAAATCACTGGCGCCATTGGTCTTCTTCGGTACCACCGGCACCATGCTTGATATCATCGTGGGAATCAGCCAATGCGAAGGAGAGCAGGCAGAGCGCCAGATGAAGCTCCTGGAAACTCAAAAGACACAACTTTGCAGGCAGTGCTTCATCTGATGCCGAAAGCTATGTTGGATGATTTTTTTGCATGTTATGTTGTATGGAGAATTTTATTTACTATTCTAATTAAACTGTTAATTCAACAATCGCTGGATAAGTTGTTTCGTTCCTTTACGCTATGCTTTGATTATTATGATCACTTCAGGAATTAGATTTCAGATAGAGAGAGGTCATAAAGGATGCTGTAGCAGGAAAATATCTATTTCGGGTCCCACAACTGCGTCAGAGCTACCTGCGTATGTACGTGAAAAATCTATAATGGGTCCCACAGTCATGTTAGGTGAGATAATATTGGGGAGCAAAACTTGGCTGCCGTGACGTGCTACGCCAGTGGGCGGAGTGCCACGTCATGGCACGTCGTAACGTAGATCTTTTGGCGATCTCGAAAATATCTGGCGCCGAGATATTATGTCACCCTGTTACGTGTCGGTCCTATGGCGGTTCCTCCACGTAGGAAAGCTGTGCCACGCGGGACAAAAACCCCGGACGACGAACCAAATAAATATCCCCCGCCCCCCCTTCCTCCTCCCTCGTTGGGGTTTCCTTCTTCGTTTCTTCGGTTCTCCTCCTCCTCCTCCTCCTCCGGTGTCGAAGAGGCAATCCAAAGCGGCGGATATCGAGAAAAGAGTGTTTGATTCAGAGGAGAAGTTCGTTGGTAAGAGATCTCCATCCACATGGGTGACGGGTCTTCGAGCCAGCTGATCACGGCTGAGATTTCGGCGTCCGAGGGCCGGAACGAGGTAAGCAAACCATGGTTTCTCCTCACTCTACGGTTTTCCCAGTTGCGTTTGTTCAAAATCCATTTTTTGAACCTATAATCGATGAATTCGGGTCATTGAGAAGGAATCTTGGTGGGTATAACCTTGATTCGTTGAAACTTAGGTAGGGTTCTCTTGATTGGTTCCGCCTTTTCGCCCCAGATCTTAAGAGAGCTGCGTAGTTTTTGAATTTAAGCGAATCTTTCGATACCGTAAGGCTTCGATAATGTGCAAGAGTTTTCTTGTCAAGAAAAAGTAGAATTGTGAATTTCCGGAAGAGGGTGAATTACCTGGAGAGGATTCGGTTTATGTTGGTGGCTAATTATGGTCGGCACATAATTCCGACATTTTCATCATTGAGTAGGCTGATTATGCAGAATAATGAAAGAAAATTTTAGTTTTTTGTGAGCTGGTGATTTTCGTTCAGTTGAGGTAGATATCATCTTGCAGTCAGATTAGATTTAGCTTGTATCCGGTTCTTACTTAACATCTGAAATCAAAGATAATGATCTGAGGCGATTCTTAAATCCTGCAGGAGGTTCTGCGTGAGATCAAGTCCAAGATCTGTAAAGAGGATTCTCTAGAACAAACATGAACGTGAAGGAGAGAATCTTTACTTGGTGTGTTAGGTAAAAAGCTGTAGTATTACTCATTAACCTTTAATCCCATGGAAGTTTCTCTGATTCCTGTTAGTAGAAAGTCTCCCATTTTTCGCCTAAAGGAGGGACAGAAATTAAGTTTGGCTGGACAAGTACAGTAGACAAGAAGAAGAGAAGGGTTTTGCTGGAACTTCTACCTACTATCTCATTACTTGTTTGCCACCCTCTTTCAGTTGTACCCTTCCTCTCATCTTTTCTTGTATGACAATTGACCAGGTATCAAGTATGTTAATCTATTCCCCATGCTTGACTCGAACTTTTTTTTTTAAGTCACGATATTGTTGTCACCTTTGCATGTATCCAAATCCAGCTCATACTTATCTTTTGCAATGTCTTGCTGTTGTATTCGGAGTGATGAGTGCATCAAATAGTAGTCAGTTATGCGGCACTTTCTCTTCCTCTTCTGCAATTAGCTGACCAGGATGACAGTCTGGAGGTGGCTGGAAAATTAAGGATGCCCAACAAGCCAAGGGGAAGCACTGAGGCCTAAGGCATCACTGGAGTAGATCGGTGGAGGATCATATGATGCCTATGTCAGCCAAGGGTAGAAGGAAGTAAATAAAGCAACAGTAGGTGTAGCCAAGTGTTCTGTTGTTTACCTTGGATGGTTGGAGATCCCTTTATAATTTGGCTGAGAGCTCCTCCTGACTGTGGCTATAGTTGACTCAGAGGGTGGTCCACTGGCATTGCTATAGTAGGTTTCTGAGGACAGGCCCTAGACTACAGTCTGGGTGCCTGCCAACAACTCAAACCCTGCATGACCTCAATATCATCTGTGGTCAAATGGGGCCTGTAGGGAGTGATGGTGATGACTGGCACAAGTATGATGCTTGTGTCTGATAAGCAGCACAACCCTCTGAAAGATAATAAGCCAACTACTCATGAGTCCTTGTCCTCAGATGACCGAGGTCAAGGAGGAGATCGAGTATGATTGTGTTTGGTACTTGGTACTTGGTTCAGTCCTCAATGGCGCCATGTTGGAAGGTTCAGGCCATGTGGCAGTCGACATGGATGCCATGTCGTAGTGCACTACAATACTTATTCACGAGATATTTGTTGTTAAGGCATCATCAGGACTTGATGCTCTCCATTTAGATCTCTAATTATGTTATTTGCTTATATCTCTTCAATTTTGTTTTTTTGTAAAATGATACTAATTGCAGCCTAATAATCTAGTTGCAGGTCTTACTAGCTAACTTAGTTTTCATAATCACGATTATCACTCAATTTGTTGTATGTGACCCTGAAACGGGATTCCTCTTACTTGTGAGGATGTCATTAGATTCTCTTTTCTAAGATACTTTATTTAGCAATGTGGGGTTTAAGTAAAGAGGACAAAGATAGTTCTCTATTGTTTCTTAATTCTCCATGTCTTCGTCTTTCTATATGCTTCTAAACTTCCTATTTAGATTTCCATTTCCAATGGCATGTACTTGTACTGGTGGCAGTTGGCAATGCAGACTAGCATGCTAACAGACATGCAGCATAGATAGGCTTACTAACGTGCATGATGAGCTGATGAGTGGTCTCTTAGTTTTTTTTATAATTGACACAGACATAGGACAAGACAAGCCCAAGAAATCTTCAATCAAGATTGAGCAAGAGATGGACATCGATTGGGTGATGAGTCAAAGGGTTATATGATGAGCATGTATACATATACATTTATATGTCTAGCAAGTCATTTATACATATACATTTGTGTATTAGGTCATGATATGATTCATAATTAAATTGTTGTACGCCCCTTATTATCTAAACTATGATGTTGCTCTATCTCTCAGGACCCCTTATTGATAGATTCTGGATCAAATAGATGGACAGATGAGAAACACACATTATTTCTTAACTCCATTGAAGCATCTTTTGTCAATGAGTTATACGACGAGCAGTATCATTCAAAAGCTTTTCTTGGTTGGTTATCAAGGATAAAAAAACGCAAGGAACCATCTGGACCATATGAAAATGATCTGAAATCTGGTCAGGTAGTAAGAGATTGCCCTTCCTCTTTTTGCCCAAGTGGTATGTTCCATTTCTAACATGGCATCTTAAATATAACTCTGCAGTTTAAGGAATCATCTGGACCATATGAAAATGATCTGAAATCCGGTCAGGTAGTAAGAGATTGCCTTCCTCTTTTTGCCCAAGTGGTATGTTCCATTTCTAACATGGCATATTAAATATAACTCTGCAGTTTAAGGTATTGCGCAAGGGATGTTGGGAGAATCTCATACTTGAGAGGGATAATAGCCATACCGACATTGAGAATGGTTCTTTCACTTTATCTGCAAACCCTTGGTTTCAACATTTTCGATCACCTCTCATTATGAAGCAAAGAGATCTTAACTCATCTAACGGAATTGGCGATATTAAGCTCATTAGACCTTCAGCAAAGATAGCAAGTGAGAGGCTTGATGAAGAAGCAATAAGCTCAAAGCACATTTGTCATCAAGACTCTATTGGGAGCAGTACAGGTACTTTTGTTACACAACTCTTAAACTCTCGCCTTCTCCTTCACTATCGGTCACATAGTTCATTTCCCTCAGGTTCTTGTTCCATATAAGGCAAAATTTTATATTTGTAGTGCAGTAATCGTTCTATAGTGTTTCTGGTGTTAGTGCAATATAATCACTATTATCCATACAATAAAATTGTAAACTGCAGAGTTTCTCAAAATATGAAAATGAATATGGCGCTTTCTCTCCAAATATGGACGAAATTTTAAAAAAAGATGTTGAATAAGGTGAAATCGATCTGTTTGCTTGAAAATTAAAGGTGAATAATCAACAGCAAATACATTTTCAGAGAAGTTTAATCTATGCTGTCACCCTTTATCTATTTCTATTCTGAAGACATGACCAAGAAGCAACTGTGCCTTCAACATTGATCCTCAGCAAGCTAAATTTTGTGTTTTCTCTAGTGCCTTTTGGTTTATCTCTCCATCTTTTCCTCCGTATTCATGAGTCAAAATGCTTCCCTCATACTTAAAGAATGTTACACATTTGTGGTCTTCTGTATTTTGGTTTACCCCATAGTATGTCAAAAAGGTTACAATGAGGATCAAACACTTACTTTTCTGGTAATATATATAGGGTTTTATATGATCCCCTAGCTTGCGAATGACGTATATTAAAAGGTTCCAATGGGGATCAAACACTTACTTTTCTGGTAATATATAAAGGCCTTTATATGATCCCCAGGCTTGGGAATAACAAATATAAATTGATCTCCTGAGGTGATTAGATGAATGGTGATAGTGTACCAGTAATATTGTGTGGAATATTTTTTTGGGACTAGTGTACCAAGAATCTTAAATATGAACGTCTTTCAGTTTCTAAAGTATACTTGCATAGCTTTAAAGGATGGTGGTTCTTTTTAAGTGGTTTGCTATTTTGTGCAATGCTGTGACCCCAACAAAGCTGTCTTATCATAGTGTATCTTAATTGCTTTCGCTTTTCTATCTGCATTCTGCTTTCAGCTTACCGATTTTTTCTTCCAAAATAATTACAACTACTGTTGACTTTTCTTTGAGCTTATTTCTACTCACAAGAACCACTACAAAATGCAAGCAATCAATGTAGTTTTCAGGCTAAATGTCGGCAGTCACTGCACTTTGGTTGTTGGTATCGGTGGGTCTATCTATGTTTGATCACAGCCTTTGGCTCGTCCTGTTCTTGTATGAATTTTCTTTTACAAAAACCTGCTTCTTGCTGACCAATCCTCGATATATGTTTTAGAACAATATAACAAGATCCAGCAGATGATCTGCTAAATGCACTTTGATTCCAGTTTCATAGAGGGTACATCTTTTGAAAGAGATGGATATTCTCAGAAGATTTACAAAGATACAGCAGGGTTTCTGTTATGTATATCCATTACAGTTTTATAAATTCCAAATCTGACATTGTGTTCAATGGGAAGATGAAAATTCATCCAGTTTACTCCAAATATAGGCTTGAAAGTGGGAACTTTATTTTGCAGAAATGTCAGATCAGAACTTTATTGCTGATGAACTTATAGTCGGGAAAAAGTCAAGTAGAATATGCAGGAAAAGAAGACCGGGAACTGCACTGGTTCGTGGACCAATCAATGATCAAGTAATGGGCGGACTCCCTGTCTATGAGGCTTGCTTCTAGCATAGATATCTAAGTTGAAACAAAGTATTATCCTTGTTGGTGATTTCTAGCTGATGTCTACATTTTGGTTGTTTCTCAGATTATTCCTTGTAGAAAAGCACTTCTTACGACAAGCTCTGATGAGAACCAAGCTTGTCGACATCCAACAAATTCAGGATCTGGTGCCAAAAATATCTGAAGCAATTACAGGCATTGTGACTACTGAAAAACTGAGGCTTCACCGTGTAAAAATCAGGAGATCAACAGAATTTTGGCAATGTCAACCGAAGCTCGAGATGCATCGTGGTACACAAGGTTAAGCATGTTTCCTGGTTTTTGAGATCATTTCTCGAGGAGAGATGATGCGAAATCAAAAGGTTACTGACAATTTTCAAGAACGTAATATTGGTTCTGATTTCTGACACTTGATGTCAGCATAGAGTGAATGGCATGTACATAGCTTGAAAGGAGTGGCAACTGAAGTTTGTATGTGAACCAAGTTCCTGTTTCTATCTTTTGTATGTTGATTTGGTTGGTGAAAAATCTTCAGCTTTAACTTGTTGCATAGGTAAGATGGATCTTTTGAAGAGCTTCTTCTTCTGGTTTCTTGTGTTTTTATTCTCTTTCATGCATGGTATCTTGGTAACTATAGAGAAAGAAGAATGTTCCTTTTTCTTTTTCTTTTGACTGCTCTTCTTAGTAGTAGTATAGGCTCTCTAAGTCTCTCATTCATGAGATACACACTAATATAATATAATACAGTGATTTAAAAAGCACTAGGCGCCAAGGTCCAAAAACGCCCGAGGCGCTAGGCGCTCGCCCAGGCGCTCGCCCGAGCGAAGCGAGGCGCTAAAATATAAAAATATATAATATAATTAATAAATATAATTATTTAAAATTTTAAATAAAAATATGCTATTAAATTAAGAAAATCTAAGATACAAAATCACAATGTCACATTAACAAAAAGTTTCAAAATTCAAAACATTAACATTTTACATCAAAGTCATTCATCATAATCAATATTATCGTCATTTTCACACAAATCATCTTCATTGAATTCGTCTTCTTCCTCTTGTTCTTCGATTCCTTCCTCTTCATCAAGATATGTTTCATTCTCTATGTCTTCAACAATAGCAGGAGCCGAGCTTGATACTTTTGCACTCATTTTTCTCTTTGACATCTGTCTTGTATATGTTTGTAATTCTCCAGCACCTGAAGCTCTTGCCACATCTCCCCACGTCAATCTATCATCTTCAAATACAAGCTCGTCTTCAGCATCTTGCAAGTTAGCACCCATTTCTCCTACTAACCACTCATTTGAATCATCAATATCTTGCAATGAGATTGAATCAAATCTATTTTTCAAATCATGACGAGTCTTCAAAGCTTGATTATACTTTATGTAAACAAGATCGTGCAATCGTTGATGTTCTAACCGATTTCTTCTCTTCGAGTGAATCTGTCATGTCATATAATTTAAAAATATATTAATACATATATCTAAATAAATAAATTAATTAAAATAAAAATATTTAGTAATACTTACATGCTCAAAGACACTCCAGTTTCGCTCACAACCCGAAGCACTACATGTCAAACTAAGTACTTTGACAGCAAATTTCTGTAAGTTCGGGGTGGAATTTCCAAATAGACTCCACCATTCAGCTGCAAAATTTATGTTATTATTAGCAATAACATAGTAACATAATATATATGAAATTAATTATATCAAATTATTAATACCTGGAGAGGTAGTTGTCCTGGATCGAACGGCAATTGGAATTCCAAAAAGACCTTCAGCATTTTTATATAAAGATAATTCATGAATAATCTTATCTTGAACCTCAATGCTGGGAACTAATCTTGCAACACACTGATATAACCCACCCAAAACTTCTGCATCAAATCCAACAGATTTAATCTTATAAAAGAATTCATGGTTCAAATAATATCCTGCTGCATGTAAGGGACGATGAAGTTGACAATTCCATCTTTCGTCAATGATTGTAAAAATTTTCTCATATTTTTCTTCATTTTCATTAAAAGATCTTTTAATCGTCTCCTTTGCTCTATCCATAGCCTCATAAATATATCCCATTGCAGGCTTATTTTCATTATCCACCAATCGAAGGACTCGAACAAGAGGGCCCATTACCTTTAATATATAAACTACATGATTCCAAAAGGATGGCATTAAGATGATATCAGCAGCCCTCTTGCCTTTTGCTTCTTTTGCCCATTTGCTTGTCACCCATTTCTCAGAGGTAAACATATTTCTCAGAGTATGTTTTTGACGATGCACGCTCTATAATGTCAAGAATGAAGTAGCAAATCGGGTAACACCATGTCTCACTAATTCTTTATTCCCTGTAAATTCTCTCATCATATTCAAAGCCCCAATGTGATTATAAAGAAATCCAACAACAAAAATTGCCCTTTTTAAGGTTTTCTTGATTTCTGAGATCTTTCCAATATCTTCCAACATTAAATCAATACAATGTGCTGCACATGGAGTCCAATACAAGTGTTGTCTTTTTGATTCAAGCAATTTACCTGAGACAAAGGATAACAAAAATGATAAGACTTAAGAGTTTAACACACTTAATTGAAGATAAAATAATTAACAAAATCAAAAGATGAATATTACCAGCTAAAACATAGTTGCTTCCATTGTCGGTTATGATTTGAACGATATTTTGTTCTCCAATTTCTTCCACGAAGTTGTCAAGTAAATCATATATCTTGTCTCCAGATTTTACAAAAGATGAAGCATCTATTGACTTCACAAACATAGTCCCTAAAGAACAATTAACCATAAAATTAATTATACTCCTGCGCCTCCTGTCAGTCCAAACATCTGACATAATAGAGCAACCATGTGTTGCCCATGATTCTTTATGACCCTTTAGTAAGTCATTTGTATAATTCAACTCTTTTTGCAGCAATGGAACTCGCATCTCATAATAACTTGGAGGTTTTAATCCTGCACCATATCTTCCAATAGCTTCAATCATATCCTTAAAACTGTCTAAACGAGTTATACTAAGGGGAAGACCAGCCTGATAGAAGAAGCGAGCAATGTGCTGAATTGTTCTTCCTCTTATTTCTTTATCACAAGCATCACTTATATTTGTTTGTCTCAATTTTGAGCCTCCTACTTGCCCTTGTTGTTTCTGGGATCCTTGAAGCATATATAGATCCATCGGTCCTTTTCTACCTTTTTTAGTACTCATAACTTCTTTTCCCTTTTTGTCGTATACTCTTTTTTCACTTGGGTTAATACTCGTAGAATAATCTTCTTCTTCATCTCTGATATGTTCAACATTGTCTTCTGGTAAATTCCCATAAGATTCATTCTTTTGTGTCTTCTTTTCATTCATATAATTCAGCAACTCTTCTTTTACCTCAGGTGGACATTTTTTGCAAGCTGCTGCATTCTTGAAATTTCCTACTAGATGTTGTTTTGCACGAAAAATACCACCTCTGGTAGTCTTATCGCAGAATATGCAAGTCACTGCATTAGGATCTTTCGGATCCTTCAAATAATTATACTTCCACGCAGGATCTTTTTTTGATACCATTGGAGACTCTATTGAGTTGCTTTCTGCACTTGCCATTTATGTTGAAACCTAACAATAATTTCAAATAAATAAAAATTAATAACATTAAAATCAAAATAATATATTATTAATCTATTAACAGAAAATTAATCATTTTAAAATTCAAATAAACTTAATATTAAGAGTATACTGAGCCTGATGAAGAAAGGAGGAAGCAGCGGCGAGCGGCAGCAGCAGCGACGGCGGCGGCAGTAGCGGCGAGCGGCGGCAACAGCAGCGGCAGTAGCAGCGAGCGGCGGCAACAGCAGCGGCGAGCGGCGGCAGCGGCAGCAGCAGCAGTAGCGGCGAGCGACGGCAGCAGCAGCGGCGAGCGGCGACAGCGGCAGCGGGAAAGGGAAAGGGAGAGGAAGGCGCGAGCAGCGGGAGGCCTCGAGGGAGGCGCGAGCAGCGGGAAGGCTCGCGGGAGGGCTCACAGGAGGCGAGAGGGCTCGCGGGAGGCGCGAGCAGCGGAAGGGCTCGCAGGAGGCGCGAGCAGCGACACCGGCGAGCAGCGGCAGCGGGAGCAACGGCAGCGAGCGACGAGATCGCGATCGCGATCGGGATCGGGATCGAGAGCGGCAGCGGCAGCAGGTTAGTGTTGGGTTAGGGTTAGGGTTAGGGTTGGGGTTATATCGGTTTAGTTGGTTCGATTGAACCAACTAATAACCGAACCAGGACCGAACCAGACCTAAAATTCTGGTTCGATCGCCTTGGTTTACCCAGGCGCTCGCCCGAAGCGCCCAGCGCCTGGGCTCGGGCGAGCGCCCAGGCGGCGCCTGTTTGAAGCGCGCCGCCTGGGACATTAGCGAGGCGCTCGGGCCTCGCCTCGCCTCGCCCGAGCGCCTAGGCGAGCGCCCGAGCGCCTTTTGCAATCACTGATATAATATAATATAATATAATATAATATATATATAAAGATTAATTCATATTAAGACTCAATTAGAACTCATTGTGATACTAAACAATTAGGATTTATTTAAGCTAGAAGTAATTAACTTGAATATTATAGATTAATGTTAATGACATCATAATATGATATATATATATATATATATGTTTTATTACAATTGGTAATAACAAATATGCTACCGAGGCTAAAGGCACCACTGAACGACTCCAAGCTGAGGGTCAAAGAAATGTGAGCAAGGAATTGCTGGTGAATCCAAGTTGTGCTGCTGAGGCACAAAGCAGCAGTGGCAGAACTGAGGTCGGTAAAAAGTGAGTTGATTCTTTACAAGGAGACTGCATCTCCTTTGTTAGGAGAAGAGATATAGGCAACAAGAATAGCTAGCTACAGATAATGCTGTTGCTGTGCGCACCAAGGATGGAGAAGAACCTTTCTTTACTAGAGTTGATTCTTTACAAGGAGACTGCATCTCCTTTGTTAGGAGAAGAGATGTAGGCAACAAGAATAGCTAGCTACAGATAATGCTGTTGTTGCACCAAGGATGGAGAAGAACCTTTCTTTACAAGAGTTGATTCTTTGCAAGGAGACTGCCATCTCCGCCCCCATCAGTTTGAATGTGGTTCCTCCTCTTTTCTTTTTTTTTATCTTTCGAAGAATTTATCCAAATATAATTAAAATAATAATTACAGAATTATTCCTGTTGACCAAAGTTTACCTGAGTTCAACTCCCTCTTCTGTGCGGTTGCTGCCACGAGCAGACTGGCCGGCCGGCGACTGGACGTCGGAGACGAGGATGAGGCTGTACTTGGTCGGATTTGGGCTGAAGCAGATCTCTCGGCGTCTTCCTTTCAGTCTTCGTCTCACGCCCTTCGTTGTTCCTTAAAGCTCCATGAGCGAGGGAAGGTGGTGGGAGGGCTCGCTGGAGGCTACGCCCGCGAGCGGAGAGATGTGTAGCTGCACGTGGGCGGTCGGCGCGGGCTGAGTATGGGCGCGGGCGGCGGCTTAGGCCTCGGTGGGTCCTAGTGTCGCAGGCAAGGATGCGGAGGGGCGGCGCTGGCTGCTGTGAGGACCGCGAGCAGCGGCGCAGGCGCAGGCGCCGGCAGCAACAAAGGCCGCAGTCTGCGGTGAGAACCAAAGGCAACGCAAGCGAGGGGCGCGGGCGGCCGTGTGCGGCTGCGGAGAGCGGTGAGGACCGCGGCGTGAAACGCACCCGCGTGCGGCGTTCCGCTGTGTGAACGAAGGTGTGCGATGCGGGCCACGCGGTGAGGAACGCAGCGGCAGCGAGACGCGACGTGCACGGGTTCAGTGGGGAACTAGTCCGATCGATCGAGCCCAAGTCTGACTCGAGTCAGTGCCCGCATTAGTGAGGATAAACTATCAGATGATGCTGCGGAAACAGAGAAAACCGTGAGTTCCACGGGAGCATTAGCTTCCTCCAGAAAGGAGTTTGAGGAGGGAAAGCCAGCATTGAGAAAGCCAAGGATGAGGTTGATTACACCGAGGGTTTCTCCGCTTGAATCTGAGCTCGGTAGGGACCAAACACGAACTAGACGTAATTGGAGTGAATACAACTGTCCAATCTGTTGCAACAGGCAGCAGCTCACGGAGCAGATGAAGCAAAAGTCTATTGCGAGATTGCATCAGTCCATGGAAGAAGCAGAGCCAGCAAAGGCAACAATGAGCACAATAGATCGCATGCAGCTTCCAAGGACATGGGTGGTTGGCTGTTGCAGCAGCAATTAAAGCCAGATTGATGTCCATATCGGAATGCATTCACTTCTGCAAGCTACCCACACTGACAGAATTAATCAGCTGGTTGACCAAAATTTGCTGGCAACACTCGAAGATGCTGTAGAAGAAGAACACTCCGAGCGTTCAAACTCACTGTTCCCGATCAAGAGCACAAGGACCAGAGCGTTAAACGGTTGCACACCAACATCCGGTGCAGAATGTGCTTGTTCCGTGTTGTGCAGAAACTTCTGCTTTGTCTTCTCGTAAATAGAAAATTAGAAGACAAAAAGGTTTTTTTTTTTTTTTGCACCTTCATGCAAATCATTTTGGAGTGTGTTCCTCTCACTCAGTTTCATCAAAATTAAAACTGTTGCATATGATGAATCTATGACTGTCATGGCTACTGGGCAAGGGGAACTTTGTGACTTGGTGTCACCGTTTACAACTTTTAGCAGGTCACCTTACAATCTCTACTATAGTTCGTAGTCATGTCCACAGAAGAACAAATATCATGTTGGGAAAAGAAAGGCAACTTTGACGGGGACAAGAAACGATAGCAAACCATACATCACTCTCACTTCCTCAATGGTCAAGTGCTTCATCAATTTGATGTCACTCCTCACCAAGATTAATGGATCAAATCTTGCATTTTTTTTTTTTTTTTTTATCTATCTTTCACCCAAAGAGAAAAAGAAAACTTGCCTTTTGGTCGAGGAAGATTATGATGACAATGCCTAAGCGATCATGATAATTAAAGCTAGGATTGCTTCGATGATATGTAAGTTAGGAATAACAAAAACACTTTTGTCGTTGTCCATTGTTCAAAACGTCAATCATATGGCAGACCTCTTGTTCGAATTGACATCGAGTGAGAAGAGTTGGATGGCATCGAACAGCCAAAACTTTGGCTTCTCTCCTCTCGAGGTGTTGAGTAGCTTTCGAACGATGGAGGATCAGCATTCCGAAATGGATGGAACCACTCTTGTTCTTTAAGGGGGGAGTTAATTTGTTGTTGTTCTTCATCGGTCAGTTCGACAGAGACACACACTCGTGACAGGATCCGCATGCATGTTTAGTTCTTCACATATATTCCGATGAGATGGTGACTCCAAAGATTTTACTTGTTGTAGTGGTTCTTCTAAACACAAGAACTTACAAATGACTTGAGAAGCATGGATTGCCACAGTCAAAAATATGAGAGATTAAGTAGCAGAACTAATACGATCGATATCTACTACCTATCACAGTTATAGCCATGATAACATTGTTCTAACAACTGTGAGGAGAGAGATCTCAGTATCTTCTAAACTTTGTCTTAGCTTCTTCTGGTATTATAGTGCAACTAATTTTTTTGTGACAAAAGAATAACATCTCAGAGATGTCACAAAAAATTCTTCTAAAAATCAAAATGAATTCTGACATTTTAATGGTAATCTGTGAATTCCAGCTTAACATCAATTAAACATGAAACTCAACTGTGGCTAACTCTTTTTTTCTTTCCAGGTAATAAGGAATAGATGATCTCTCTCATGAGCAAATCCAATTATTATTATCTCTTCCCAGTTTTACTGATATTTTCCAGTAATCTTTTTTCGGAAGAAAGAAAGGCTCTGCAATCTGATATTGGTCACCCAAAAAAAAGAGAAAAGAACTCAGCTTTGAAATGCTCTGAGCACATCTTAGGTAAATCCAATATTGGGTTCGGATTGGATGACAAAGAGTGGTTGCTTTGGATATTATTTTGTGAACCGACAGAAATGGCTTCATAACAAGTGCTCGAGGGAGAGACTTGGCATTGCAATTGGCAGTCTAGATTAGCAAAAGATGGTAGATTTATAAGAAGATAACTATTTCTTATGGAGCACACATTATGCATGTCGAGGTTTAGAAATGTGATGATGACAGTGGAAACCTTGAGAAAGAAGATAACTATTTCTTCTATGGAAGTGCTTAAAGACAAATGACAAATGTTCCTTTCATCTAATCTTCCTTGGTCAATTCTTTATGAAATTTGTTTACAAGACTCAAAGATTGACTGAGATTTTGTTCTCTCTCTCTCTCTCTCTCTCTCTCTCTGGGTTGAACAGTGTGAAGTTCATATTACGTATCTGATATTGTATAATTTGGTGTGTTCATAAATGCAATGCTCTCTGGTCAATATGAATTGCACTAACAATAAGAACAATCACAACAAGCTTGAGATCTATCGATGTTTTGATATCTGTTTGGATACAAGGTTGTAAAATCTATAGATTATGACATACATTAAACACAAAGCACGATGATGGGATTGCCAACGGCGGGGTTATAGATTTGCCATTTTATTGCATGTAGTTGAACCATTTATTTCAGATACGAAAGCCTTGATCGCTTGGCGCAAGACGTACCAACCGCAGCGGCAAGGAAACTTCCTCTGCCATCTTCTTTGGTAAGAGAAAGAAGCTTTCTTATGCTTCTCCCTTTTTATGTTTTTGACTACCCTACGCATGGGGCCTTCCCTCATCAACCCTCCCTCACCCTATCTTTAATTCCCCTGCGTCAGCGATCATCACCCTTTCTTCCCGCATCCAACCACTCCCAAGGAGCATGGGCCTTCATATATACTCCTGCGGTGGCCAGCGGCCAACAAACTGTTGACAGCATGGGCTCGGGAGGCGGGATGATGAAGGCTATCGCATCAAAAGGTCTCGTCGTCAAGATCAATGTAGCCTTGCTCTGCTTCTTCGTCTTCGCCTACGTCGCCCTCTATGACCACAACGCCACCAAGATGGTCTCCTGTTCCTTACGAGCCTGCCACATGAAGAAGGTAAGGTGAGTGCTGGTCCTCGATTAGTTGCAGGCTCTCTTCTCGCTTGCTCCGATCACACATGGAATGGAGATGAGTTCTGAGGGGAAAGAAGCTGCTAAATCTTGCAGGTGGAAGGAGTGTCTCGGAGAAAGACTGGGAGAGAGACCCGGACGACGATGGAGACGGTCCCCAGCTTCCTCAGGACGCTGCTGCATGGCAGCACCAAGATCGGGTTGGTGAACATGGAAGAGGAGCAAGTGTTCGAGTGGGGCCTCGTCGGCAGGGCGACGGCCGTCGACTTCGAGCCGGTCTCCGACAACTTCAAGTGGGAGGACCTGTTCCCGGAGTGGATCGACGAGGAGGAGGACAACGAGGGCCCGTCGTGCCCCGAGATCCCGCTGCCCGACCTCTCGCGGTACGGCGAGATGGATGTGGTGGTCGCCGAGCTTCCGTGCCGAGCGCGCGACGTATTCCGGCTACAGGTCCATCTGGTGGTGGCCAACCTGGCGGCGCGGCGGGGGAGAAGGGACGCCCGGGGGGAGGTGAGGGTGGCGCTCCGGAGCGCGTGCCGGCCGATGATGGAGCTGTTCCGGTGCGACGACCTGGTGGCGAGGGATGGCGAGTGGTGGATGTACGAGGCCGAGGCGTGGAGGTTGGAGGCTAAGCTGGCGCTGCCGGTTGGCTCCTGCAACCTGGCCTTGCCACTGTGGGAGAAAGGTACGCGTCACTTCATCTCTTCTCCTCCTTCTCTGTCTCTCTCCCTTCTCAACAGTCACAAATTTACCTCGTGAGAGATCATTGTCTTCTCCGACCAAAAATTTCACATAATAGGAAATATGATTACATATATACGCATATGAGAAAGAAAGGATGGGATTTAAATGGCCATTATCTCAGTTTTAACCGATGGACTCGTCTGACCAAACCATGGAGCGGAAACAGAGGTTTTCTAATGGGAAAGACATCCATACGTTAGCCATCAGAGATCGATGCAGCTCGTAGCTTTGTCTTGGATGTATCGAGCCACATGAGGCTGGCAAGATGTCGTGGTCGTAAAACAAAGAGAAAGGAAGGACGCGTGGGACCTGAGATTGCAGTCGGTGGCATTGATTGATATTGGATTCAACCTCACTTGCAGATCTGAGAGTAGTAAAAGGACGAAATGCGTCAGTCAAATTACCGTGAGCGTCGTCATGTGTCTTCTTTGGCTTTGCCACCCCCACCCGACATGCCGATCTACTTACTCGGAGCTCATCTTTTTTAACCTTGGCATGTTGGAGAAGCAACCTCTCCTCTCAAAGCGGTCTTCTTGCTTTAACTTGAAGATTCGCATTAACACGAGGAGTAGACGCGCGTTTTACCGACCACAAGTAGCCATCACAATCGGTGGGATTAGTTGGTGAAGAGAATCCACGGCTTTGCTGCACCTCATCGTAAGACATCTCTTATCATCTCGACAGACTAGTTTTAATCTCACTCGAAGATCTCTTTGGCTTGCCACATTCCTTTCTGTGATGTACAGACAGCAAGTACCTCACGTGATGTCGATTCTCAGATTTTGAGAGAGAGAGAGAGAGAGAGAGAGAGAGAGAGCTGGTGGCAGGCTTTTGGCCTTTCGCGATGCTTTTCCTTGGAGAAAACAATTCAACCTTTTAAAAAGCAGACGAGTGTTGTCACCTCTGTTTGCTCCAAGGCAAAAAGGAAGAAAAAGAAAAACATTTCTACTAGCGTTTTAGAAATGTGAAGAATCATAAAACTGTGAGATCGATTGATAGTTATTACTTTTCTGAACACACAAAAAGTGTTTTCTTTAATAAAATTATTGTAATTATGTTTTTAGAATTAATTTTGGTGAAGAATGTAATGTTTTTCCATCTTTCTTGGTCAAATTGACCGCTTTCTCCTCCTCCTCCTCTCGTTGCGCAGATCCAAAACCTACCATGAAACGTCCGTTATAGGCATTGACTAGTTTCTGCTTGACTGTTGCCAGGAACGGACGTGGTTTACGATGCGTCGAAGCTCGCCGGACCGGCGACCCCCCGCCGTCGGGAGGCCTATGCCACCGTTCTCCACTCCTCCGACATGTACGTGTGCGGCGCCATCGCCCTCGCCCGCAGCATCACCAGAACCGGCTCCACCCGCGACCTCGTCCTGCTGCACGACACCTCCATCCCCCACGACAAGCTGCAGGCACTCGTCGCCGCCGGGTGGACGCTCCGCCAGATCGAGCGCATCCGCAACCCGCGTGCTCGGAAGGGCACCTACAACGAGTACAACTACAGCAAGCTCCGCCTCTGGCAGCTCACCGATTACCACGTGGTCGTCTTCATCGACGCCGACGTCCTCGTCCTCCGCAACCTCGACCTCCTCTTCCACTTCCCTCAGATATCCGCCACCGGCAACGACGGCGTCATCTTCAACTCCGGCGTCATGGTCATCGAGCCATCGAACTGCACCTTCAACGCACTGATGGCACTCCGGGAGGACGTGGTCTCGTACAACGGCGGCGACCAGGGCTTCCTCAACGAAGTCTTCGTGTGGTGGCACCGCCTGCCGAGGCGGGTGAACTTTCTGAAGAACTTCTGGTCCAACACCACGGCGGAGGCGAGCATGAAGAACCACCTCTTCGCCGCCGACCCGCCGGAGTTGTACTCCATCCACTACCTCGGCATCAAGCCATGGATGTGCTACAGGGAGTACGACTGCAACTGGAACATAGGAGACCAGCGAGTTTACGCGAGCGATGCGGCGCACGCGACGTGGTGGAAGCTGCATGACGAGATGGACGAGGGGCTGCGGAAGTTCTGCGTGTTTTCTGAGAAGAGGAGGGAGCAGCTGGAGCAGGAACGACGGCAGGCGGCAGAGTTAGAGTTTGGGGATGGCCACTGGAGGTTGAAGACAACGTCGGACAGGAGGAACGTGACAAAAGGAGTGAGCACTTTGGTTTAACTATTATCAGCAGGCATTACCGTTGATCTTGCTCACCCTCTTCTTGGGGATATTTAGAGTTCGATAGAGTTCATATACATCATGTGCTTGTATCAGATAAAGCTCAGAGGAGAAAGTATTCATCCCTCAGTTCTCCATAATGTTCATTATGCTTTGCTTGAAACACTGGTGGAAAGTCGAGGATGCGTTACTTCCTCGTCTCTGTTCACCGTTCACAAAATTAACCAGGCCTGCACGGCAAGGTTGGATCACTCACCGGCTCATTTATTTGCCACTGAGAGTATAGCAGCCATCGTAAGACAGGAAGAGAAGGTGAGTACAACTTTGTTGAGTGTCATCATCAAGCTTCAAGTTTGACCAGTATCATTACTCGTAGAAATTTGCTTACACCTGCCATAAGATGTCATAGAGTAATTCCGATTTAGAATGACATTTTATGCTTCCAGGATCAAAAAATTAACTAGGAAGATGCATTAAGAGATCATGATGAGACAAGCTTCAAGATATCACTCTCAAGTAACTATGAAGAATGAGGGAGAGTATGAATGTATCCTGGTCTGCCATGTATGAAACACATGCCTCTGGTAGGTCTACCATCCATCTTCTTGGGGCATAAAGTGTAGGTGGAACTGACCATCAATGTCCCCATGCAAGTATAAAGTGAGATGCCTCTCTCTCAATGTCCCCATGCAAGTATAAAGTGAGATGCCTCTCTCTCTCTCTCTCTCTCTCTCCCTCTTCAGCTTTTGTTCTCATCTCCAAGAATTGCTTAACCTACATAGCAAGCAGAAGACACAATATGCTTTCTAGAAACCTGTTAATGTCATGCTCCATCTAAAACAATTTTGGCAGACGTAGTAGTCCAGAATGCAAGATTACAATGAGATTTCCAACCTGTTAGCACAACGATATATAGTTTAGAACAGAACAAGGCGGACCAAATGTTTTTACCTACAGATTGCTCCCAATAGTGGCATAAGAGTGACCGATTGAATGTATTATGCATTGAACTTGTAAATCTTATCTTGCTTAGGAGTAAACTCTTCTTATTCTTCATTGAAATACATACACAGGTTAATCAGCTTAGAGTAGATGTTCAACATTCCAAAACTTTTAAATTTTTATGACCTGTCAAACCATGTTTATGGACAAATAAGGAGAGGAAAGACATTCTCAAGCTCATGCAGAGTTTAAAAGACAAAAAGGTTGGGCCAGTGACAGTCACAGAGAAGAATGAGCTTCTGCTACTAAGCTGTTAAATATATTATTATAAAATAAAATACCCAAACTCTTTATAAAACATTTTATAAATCCTCTTATCATTGTCTTCAAGTTCTTGGGGTAAATTAATGGTCTGAACTTGCATACACTGAAGCTGTCTTGGTATGTAAGGATCCCACATCAAAGTTGCCTTGTTAGTTTGCAATATGGTCTGTTGAATTCAAAGTCGTGTCTCTTGGTCCTAAATGTTCTCCCATGTGGATCACAATGTGGCACTATTTGATTATATTCCTTATGAGATCTGCTTTCAAGTTTATGCTACCCTTTTAATATGCCCATGAACACAATCCAGAATCAGATTCAGCTTGTAGGAGTTAGGAATTGATAAGATTCGAGTGACTAAACTTGTGGGAGCCTTGGTTGCGTTCTCCTACTTTAACTTCAAAGGATTTAAGGAACTTTCCATCTCTAAGATGTTGACTGTTACACACATCTCTAATTACTCAAATCTACAACACCAACATTTTCACATATCTATTGTGATTTAAAAAAAAAAAACTCTGTTTTATTTCCATCTGCCATGAAATCGAAGGCTAAGCAAAGATTGTAGAAAGGGACCCCAAAAAATGATTAAAATAAAAAAGAAGATATTTTAAGGCAGTTCTAGTTTTCTTCACAAGCCAAACGAACAGAAATTGAGCTTGTAGACTCTCCTTTAGCCTACGAGAATCCAAGATGACCCACAAGGCTACATACATCACATTATCTTTATTTGGTATCAAGGCACCAAAAAAATATCCAATAAGGAAGGCATACAAAAGATTCCTTCAATTATTTGAACTGCACAGAATAAAGGGGGGGAAAAAATCGAGTCATCATGTTACAGAGGCACTTTTGTCAAAGTTAATCTTCAATAGCAACCAAAGGACATCTGACTGAAACCAGAAACATTCTGAAGAGAATCTCAAGAAACACTCCTAGATAATATGGAATAAAGGTGCCCATCAAGTAGTCCATGTTGCTCACGTTGTAAAGACCTTGCTGAGGTCTATATAAATGATCGGAGTTGCAAGCATTGCATTCCACTCAAGTTTGCAGACATTAGAAATTTATCATGCCTCTCGTACCGCCTCCGAATGAAGAAATATCCATGGAGGACTTCAAAATATGGCTGAAGAGTTTCGACGCCAACAAGGATGGACGCATCAGCAAAGCTGAGCTTCGGGAGGCCATCCGCAGCAGAGGAGGATGGTTTACAACCTGGAAGAGTGGTCGTGGACTCCGACAAGCTGACACAAATCGGAATGGCTACATTGATGATGGTGAGATTGAAAACCTCATAATCTTTGCCCAAAAAAATATGGGCATGAAAATTACTACATAGTAGCAGTAAAATAAGAAAAAAAAAACTATTCACTACAAGTTCTATGCACGCGATCATATGTAACTGCGTCCTATGCAGGCGATCATATCGTTATGTAACTGTGTCCTTATGTCAGATGGCTATATCATCGTAGGTTGGCACGAAATAACAGCATAAAAGACTGCATGATACTATTTCTTGTTGTGTTTTCCTCAAATTGATCTGCATAATAGTTACTACATTGTATATGAACATGAACGCGGTCTATTACACAGGGGATGGAGACCACAGATAGAAAGCCTGTTGTAAAAAACACTAGCTTTTCTGTTTTGTTGGCTGTTTTCTGGTCATAGTTATGCAAGTTGAAGTTGGCTGCTTTAAGACAAATTGACCAAAGATGGAGAACTTGTATAAGATTCAAAAGCATATAGATTCAAAAGAGAAAATTTTATTCACTTACTAGATGTGCAGTTCAAATTGGAGAAGTTAGGGCTGCCAAATCTCTATCTATGAAAATGCTGACCGATTGCGGTGACTAATTCTCTAAGCCAGCGCCAGAACCAAAATGGAAAAGCTCTGCAAGACAAAATTACAAGTTAAATAGCACAAACCTTGACAAAGGACACTACATATTCCTTAGAGAAATTAAATAGGTATTCCGAAGACTCGATGTAAGGGATGGAGACTAACTACAAACTCACCATAAGGAGCAATGTTATCAAAGGACACTTTGCTGTCAGTAGTAGATCTGTACTGGTCCAAATACAATATGGTACCAAAGTCAGATCAACATCCATGCACTTTATGCAGTTTACAGTTTCTGGATATTCATAATTATGTATCACGACTTAGTAACATAAAATTACAAAGCAATCAAATGATATACTAAAGCTTGCAAATATAATAAACCAATAGAATAATGAAATATGGCCTATGAAGACATGGCGAATGATGAAGATTCAAGATAATGAAATCAGATTTTGTTTATGTAGATTCTGTTGTTAAGCTATCAATAACTTCTTTCAAAGTTGTTCAAAGTTTTAGGATTTATTTTTGGCATTCTATAAGATTGGCTTCATATTCCTGAAAAATTCCAAATTATTATGGATTTAGAAGGCATGAGTTTTCCTCGTGCCTTCTAAATTCATAGCTAGATTATCATCAAAAGTAATTGCAACCAACATTTTCGCATTGCTGTGCTTGTTGGTGAACATTTATCACCATTCAGGGGGGAAGAAAAGCTTGAAGGGTTTTAGTCTGGACAAGGCACTCAATTTTGTCAATAAGTTACAAAGATATCAAAACCTCTAGTAATAATGAAAAGGATATCGATGATGATATATAATTGATCCTACAATTTCTGATGCTCAGATGCAACGAAGCCATATATTTATTGGAGATGCCCACATGTACAAATAACAGTAAGAAAATTAAAAATATGGATTATCAACGCCAATATAGTTTAGGCTGATATCTCAATCAATACCACCTTAAACCATTAATGAAGACATGTGCTTCTTCCTTATCCTGTTGCTAACTGCTGGATGACACCACAGACATTCACGTTAGTTAATATCAATTAGACTTTAAAAGATAGATGAAGTCACATATCAAATATGTTTAAGCAAGTGCATGTTCTTGCTAAATACTTGGTCAGACAGCTGTTTCATGTATAAAGTGAAAATAAATAGTTAAAATTTCATTTTGGTTTCTGTCAGTAGCTCTTTGGCAAAGAATCCGAAAAGAAGAAGAAGCTCCTGTTATTTCCCCCTTTTTCTATTTTCATTCAAATTCCCGCAATGAATACAGTTTCCATATAAATATCTTTTTTTCTTTTACTTTCACTCATGTAAGAAACTACACGAGCATCAAACAACTACGATTTGGGACTTGCAAATTTCTAATCTTAATTTCCTGCCATTTTATTGCGATTTCCACAAGAATAGTCTACTGTACGTACAATTCACCAAAATCTGAAGAGGGAAAAAAAAAGGAAAGAGTGATTGAAGCTTACAAAGTGAGGAAATCGGCATGGCAGATGAGAAAGCGCCAACCGAAGGACGAGTAGAGCTGTAGATACGGTTTCGAGTGCCTCTCCTGGCTCGACAACCACGACATCGTCCTTCCAATCTTTACTCCTTCAGTAGATTCTCCCTCCCTCCCACTACATCTCCAATCTCCCACCAGCGATTCCCCCCCGGCTCAAGAATTGTAGGCCAGGGTTTCACACCTCCACCCCGCGGATCCCTCTCGTCAATCAGATTCAAAAACCCATCACTAATTGCAGCGGACAAAGAGGAGGAGAGAGAAAACGGCTAACGTGCGCGGGCGGACGAATCGGGTTAGGCTGGTACAGCGGTGTTGGTGTAGGCCATTGGGTTGGGGTAGAGTGGCACGAGTTACCGCAACAACATATATATATATATATATATATATATATATATATATATACATAATAAATTTCGAATCATCGTGAAAAGATCATTTTATCCTTATTTTCATTAGTCTCGTTATTATCTTCATTGATTTTGCCTATCCTAACTCTACACATCTTATTCATGACCCTCGTACAAGTACGAAAACATTATAAGAATCATATGCAGCACTCATCGTCGTTGCCATAAATCTACACCTAGTCGCCTCGCCCATGTAGCCATTGTTGTGCTCACCCGTGGCTCTTGCACGAGAGAAGAGAGGATGCGAGGGCCATCATTGTCTTTGAAAATCCTGTCAGCCTAATTGGATATGTTATCATCTCTACAGATGTAAGAGGGATCCGACAAAAATCGACAATAGCTCTTATATCTTCTCCTTCCTTGTATGAGAGTCGTGAGTGAGCATAACAAAAACGATGTAAAAATGATGCAAGATGGAAGTGATGATGGATTCGATGAAAATCATTGTCAAAATGATTATTTACAAAAAAAATAGGATGTTCTGCAAAAATTTTGGAACATTCAATCAAATATTCTGAAAATCATATATATATATATTCAAAAAATTCTTGAGTGAGATGAAGCCAATTGTCTTGAGGAGGGTCAGTAACTTTGGATTGGTGCAATCCATTTTTTTTACTGTGAATTGCTTAGAGTTCTCAAATTCGAATGCCAACCATGTTCTTTTTGTTGTTCTTGATGACGAGTAGAATCGATTCAGGGGGACCAAATATATATATACCCTTAATAGAACTTAAGCATCCTAGTATGAATTGATGATGAACCGAATCAAATCGATTCCTATTGGCCTGTATCAGCTCCATTCCACTTGAAATGTAATCATGCTCTCTGGTCATCAAGTCTCAAAATCATATGGCTTACAAATTTCTATTCGCCATCAAAACAATATGATCCAGTTCAAGACTGATCTAGCATGGAACTGCTCTGTTCTCCGATGCGAGTATATACCAGAAACAGAATCTTAATGCTGGGAAGAGTAAGACCAAGTCGGGCATGCAATGGAATAAAGTACAGGCCGGAGCATATATCTTCCACCTCAGACCTTTGTTTACATTACTGTTGATCTGGGGATTCACGTCCATGGATCTGTTCTTAGCTCATCATTCCAGTTCTCAGTTAGTTAAATCTCTATTCACTTTCAAGGATCTTCTCTCCCTGAAGACCACTCTTGCTAAGTGTTCATCACCAATTACAGCAGTAGATCGACAACTCAGGCCTCAGCCATGGTTAGTGTATTTCAATTGAACACGAGGAAGACTGACGTGTGAAATCAATTACGAGGAAAAATACAATTTCAAGAAATTATCTAAAAGATAGAAAGTTTTAAGACGATGATATTACCAGCACTCTAGCAACATTTAACAAAAAGAACGATTCCTATTTTGTCTTCAATATGAGAATACCATTTACTCTTCCATACATGGCAATCAATTGCATCTAAGTTATCCAGAGCCAGAGCGTGTGTCCCTTTTCCCCATACTTTTAGAGGATGGCGTATTTATATACCAATGTACAAAAGTTCAAATTAGTGTATGCAAAGCCACTATATGAAGGACGAAGAATAGAAACTGATTCACGTGTGTCAGGCCCCACCCACACACATCATGAAAAAAAGGACCTCCGTAGCAGCTACGAAATTCTTGACCGAGCTTTTAAATGTTGACCAATAATTCCTTTGATGATATGATCGTGTGGCTCACGTATTTGAACCAATTACATAACACTAGGATGCTAAATGAAGTCGTCTCAAATGCAAATATTAATATGATAAAAAATCTTGCCTAGGACGAATGTTAAACTCCAAGCATCGTCATAATAAAAATAATAATGATTCCATGCTGAGCAGGAACGAAGGAAATGGTGCCTTAGAAAGGCGACATTCCTTCTCCGGAAGAGCTTCACATGATCACATGTGCACTGGATCCAAAACAATCCCACACTACCTTATTCTAATCCCAACATCGTCTGAAAGATTCACAGATACATTCCTCTTTCTAACTCGGATGCATTAAATAAAAAGGAGAGAGACCGAGTGAGAAATCATTACAGAGGCAGAGTAAGGCTTCATCTTTCTGTTTTAAACCGCTTCGACTTTTGCAGTGAAGTGCGCTTCTAAAGTTTCCATGGGAGGAGAGGAGGCCACCTGGAAACAATCATGCCATGCATCAGGATCAGCGTGGGAAATGATGGAGCTTTCTTTTAATTGTCGTTATAGCTTCCCATCCCGTCCGCGGTAACCTCACCCTCATGATTTCCCTCACCGACACTTTCGTTTACGAAGAGAAGAAACAGACATAATTACTAATCAACAGCAATGACAAAAAAATAATAACAAAACGGCAATTGCATCGCAAAAACCGTCTGATCAAGATGTAACGGATGGGAAAAATAAGGAAAATATGGTGGATGGGAATTGATGAGATGGATAATGAAGGAATACGGTTTCCTTTTTATTCTCTCTCTCTCACTGTCTCGTTTTTTCTTCTCCTCCCTGTTCACGGGGTCAACGGAATCCACTCGTAGCGGCCGGCCAATGGCACGTCCTTGACGACGTCGAAGTTGTACCTGCGTCGCACCGGAAAAGGCTCAGGTTAAGGAATTAAGGTCGAGAGTCGCTAAACGAAACCGGCAGAGCGCGAGGAATATGAGGGGGTTTACCTCTCGACGAATCGCCGTCGCAGGTCTCTCTCTGCCCCCGAGAAGAACTCCTCCAGCTCGGCAACGGAGGGTGTTGCAATCGCCGTCGATCTTCTGCGCGATCCCATCTCCACCGTTGATTCAAGATCACTCGTCGCTTGTCCGTCGTTACTCGAGGCGGCCGTCTCTTCCCTGAATAAAAATTCGAAAGAATTTGAACTAGAACATGGAAATTAAGATAAATCGATGGAAAACCAGCAAAATCGAGAAAGAACGGGCAAACCTTTCTCCATTGCAGAGGAAGAAGGTCGCGTCGTCCAATTCCTGGCCAAGCTGACGAGACAGAGCAGACAAGGTAAGAATTGTAGTTCATGGGGCACAAAGAAACTCGAATTCTAAGAGAATTTTGTAGTACTACTCACCTCCGATGATCGAAACGGCGTCTCCGCTGCCTCACAGGAGGCGTCGCTGGAGGACCGGGAGATGAGACTGAGTTCAGGGCTTGAATTTCGCCGGCCGCCGGAATTCGCCGCGGATCTGGCGATCCGAGGTTTCAGGACGACGCTGCAACTTCGGAGCTCGAGGTTGGAGATCTGGTGGTATTCTCCCGTTGCTTTCCTCTTCTTCGAGCTCCGGCGGCCGTCCAACGCCGCGAGGGCCAGCCTTCTCGCCGTCCTCGTCCTCGCACCCATCGGCTTCGTCGCCTCCATCACCGCGAGTTCCCCGATCTGTCTCCTCTTGCTCGAATGCTTCCCCATCCCGCTCTCTCCCTCTCTTGATCAGTCGTAGTATGAGATGCGATGAAAAGCGCGGTAGTCATGAACAGATCCGAGTTGACGGCAACGGGTCGGATATAAAGGCGGTCGTTGCGTGAGACACGCTCTCCCCTTAAACGGAGAAGTCAGTGACAAACGGGGCCGTCACATCCCCTTCCCGTTTACGCTGGGGCCCAAAAGGCAAGCAAACCGTCGAGGGACGCGTGGACACTCTCATCGAACTCCCGTCACCAACAGAACCGGTCGGGCATCTCCCTGAGCCGGTGATCCTTTCGTTGTACCCCGGAGCACACAACCGGCGGTCGGCGGTGAGTTCCAGGTGGCCTGCCAAAAACACCATAGTCGCATGCTGAAAATTACGATCCTAGCACTTCAGTTTGATCTTCCACCGTACGTTTACGATCGAACGACTGGTAGATCGGGATTCTAACGGTTGCGACGGACGTTAACACCACGGAGGCGCAATTATCACAGGCCAGGTGTACGAGATAAACGGTCCCAAAAGCCAGATTTAACGTCGATAAGACGCTCCCGCGTCTGCTGGCCGTCGCTCTCATGATGAACGAGATCGGGACGTCCACGTGGCCAAGAAGGCCGGATCGCACGTTGTGTTAACTGAGGTGGGGGGGTGACGTAACAATTGTTCCACCGAAGGAATCTTCTCTTTTGGAGTCATTAACAGCAGCCGCCCATCCGTTCTGACGCGGAGGGGGCCGGTGGTACAATGGCTGTTGTGCGGGCCCGGAGAGGTCGGGACAATCGGGGTCCACAAGGGTAAGGACAAAAGAGTGGATGACCCGGAGGGTTTGCCGGGGAGTGTTGAAAAAGCGTCTACGTACGGGAAGAAATCGAATGAGGGCGCGAGGAAGGGCCCGTGCGATCCGAGATGAACGGTTGGATGGAGCCAAGGGAAGGGGAATTGTAGGTTAAATATAAAAATTGATAGCCACGTATTTTTGGCTGCGGTAAGCCAGCAATGATTATTTTTCTTTTTCTTTTTCTTTTATTCCAACGATGATTATTTTTTTCCCATTTAATTATAGTGCCCGAACAATAATCCTGTGGACGGTACAATTAACCTATGTGGAATGAACATTTTTCTCGAATTATGGGTTTCTTTGTTAAATAAATAACACTCTCACATTAAATATTTTCATAAATTATTATAAAAATACGTTAATTGTTAAGACAAAGAAGATATTACTCGAGAAATAGTAAATAAATTATTTATTATTACTTGCTAAATTTGAAAGTGGACCAAAAAGATAAAGATTAGTATTGAAAATAATCTCTTTGAAATTGAGATAAGGTTTTTTTTTTATATTAACCTTCCTTCCTTTTGCAAATTGGATTTGCTATTTTCTTTCTATAATCATGTCCGAATACATATAAGTCAATTGTATTTGAATATTGATCGATCTTTAAATAATTTATTTTTATCTTTAATGATCATCTAAATTAGCGATCACGTCGGACATACACCCAATAGTATTTTTTTTTTGAAGACAATCTTAGTTCGAAAAACAAACTATATCAACTCGATATGAGCATGAGCACACATCATTTTCATATTACCTCTCACACGTCTTCTTCTCTCTCTTTTTCTATTCTTTCATAAATAGCTGCGTTTGTCTTCTTCCTTTCTCTCCCTTCTTAATGTTATCATAAATAACTATCACTTTCTTCTTCCTCTTACAGCCTCCATCCCTGTCTTATTTTGGTTGCAAATATACATCCAAATAATTAGACCTTCAACTACTATTTACATTCATTTTTCAATTGCAATCACCAAATTATTCCCTTCATTAACTTTCTAAGACTAACAACCAAAACCTAAGGGAGTCGAAAAGGTCACCAAGCTGTCAATATTCACACCCTAAGCAATAAGTATAGCATCAAAATCACTATTAAATAAATTATGTCCTATGCATAAATTTAATATTTTGAATAAATTAACCATGATCAATAATTTGTCTCATTATGAATATATATTTATGTATAGTTTTAGATTAATCAAAGTAGTAAGCACAGGAATGACAAGTTAAACACTGCACAAGGACAGTGAAGTCAGTGCACTCAAGTGGTAAGAATAATAGTGCACAAAGGACAGCGAAAACAATGCATTCAAGCAGCAAGCATAATGGTGAACAAGGACAGTGAAATTAGTGCACTCGAGCAGTGAGCAAAATAGTGCACGAGGACAGTGAAATGGGTGCATCCATCTGTGGTGCTGCTCGCAGAATGTACACACACACTATGTACTTGTTCGGCATGCTAATGCAGAGAGACGATCAGAACCTAATTCACATGCACAGCGATGTCGTCAACACATAGTCCTCCAAGAACTCCATTTGATGTGAGAATCTGACAGTCTTTGCTTCAGATTTTAGAATGGAGTTGTGCAGATCTAAATCCTCTCTCTCAAAACTACAGAATTAATTCTGCAGCATGAGAACTACTGGCAAACTGTTCTGACCTTCTCTGACCATGTTTTCAGCACACCTTTATCTTTCCCCCTCCCTCCCCCCCCCCACCCTTTTTATACCGAGGAAAAGTGGGTATCGAGCAGAAAAGTCATGCAGCCCACACTGTAGATTATGGATTTCACCAAACCTCACCCTGGACCATCCACTGTAAAATTAACTTTTTCTTTTTACTCGAACAAAGGATAATTCTTCATGTATACATATATGTATAGCAATGGAAAAGAATCAGAGACAGGACAAGTATTCTCATCTCTTTTTCATCAAAGACTAGCTAAAAAACATCTTTTGCTTTGCTAAAAGCATACAGCAGATGAGGAATTTTGGCTTTTGTTGATGTTGTTTTGGCATTAAAAGCTTGAATGTGTTCTGTTGATAGATGCATATTCTTGTGTGAGGGTGTCTTGCATTTCATCATCATCATCATCTTCTTCTTCCTCTTTTCATCCGTTGCATGGATAATATCCTTTCCACAGCATCAAGGGAAAAAGAAGAAAGAGAGAAGACATAAAAGAAGAGCTTGGCCCTGCCTTGCATGTCCAGAACAATCGGGCAAATCATGTCCAATTTGATAGTGCAATCAATGGCGCTCCCGTGGATCCCCACCACCTTGGCTTGCCTGGGAAATGGTCGACCTGGTTCGAAGGCCATCCTATACAAGAAAGGACAGAGCACTGTTAGATCCAGATGGCAATCGGAAGTGGAGTCTGTTCGATGACCACAGTGTGTGTGTGGGCTGAGACTTCACGTAGAACAACACAGGGAAAGGTTGTCGAGGACAATGGAAGCTTTGAGAGCATGGATGCACATGGACGAAGTGGGCACGGACGACAAGGCCAATTAGACCCCTTGGCTAAAGGGCTCATCCCTTTCAGCAGGATTAGGTTTGCTGCGCAAAAGGACCACAGGCGCCATGGCTTTTATCCCGCGAGACTACAGTAGTCTTCCTTGGGTGGGCTTAAGCAGACAAGGAGGCTGATGACATGGGGAGTGGACCACTTAATGCCAAAGATTGCATCTACAGCTCGTGTCGTAGTCCAGGGGGAAAAAAAGCCTTCTTTCATGCCCTTCTCCTCCTCCTCTTCTTTCTTTTCATTGCTGGGAGAGATACCCGATGGTTAGGTCACAGGATGTGGGGCTTCTACTTTGCCTTTCTCCCGTGGACAGTAATGTGATCGAACCCCGGGGGACCATGCGGTTGATAGAGATGGACGGGGAAGTAGATGCCCACCAGTGGCCACACTCGGAGATGCTTCAACCAATGAACACCTACAAAGAGGTGGTCGGTCTTCTTGCTGAACGCGATACTTAATAATGCTGATATCGCATGACATTTCGACTGTAAAATTTCAATCTTCGAGCTCATTCCATCTGCTCGGAGATGGACTTTACGGGGAATCACCTACTGAGATCTTTGGAAGTTCCAAGATCTCGGATCACTGTACATGATTCTACTCTGCATGTGATGTGCTCCAAGGAAATTATGAGACCCCTTGTGGTCCTAGGAAGGATGTCGCAGCCTTTATCACCTTTTTCCTGCTAAAGGTGGTAGGAACTTCCCTAGCTAGCCTCCCTGATGAGAAAGATGTGAATGAGAGCACCACTCATCATGCATGATCCATACAGGAAAAAGACAGGAGTGGGGATGGGGAGCACTGAGGAATCTCAAAGCTTTTGGAGAGGGGACCTGACCAGTGCGAGAGAAAGAGGAGCCATGGGTTTGGTTTACTTTCATGTCCTCAGAAAAAGCTCTGTTAGTGCTCCGGTGGTCCTCCTAACGCCAAGGGCCTCCATCTGAGGTCTCGAGCAGTGTTGGCTTCGAGTCGTGCTTCATGGATGGAACACAAGCCCAGAGAGAACAAAAAGAGTGCAACAACACAAGAATCTCCACCATGGCTCCTCGAGCTAGATAGTTGATGCCCACAGAATAGACTGTTCTCGGTTATGGCCAAATGCAGATCGTAGATTCGTTCTATGGCCGAGGGAAAGTGCTGATTCTTGTTGTTGGGTTTCGAGTTTGGAATTCTTCTGCAGAGCTACTCGTGGCATGATGCATGCTCCAGCGATGCCGGCCGAACTAAACAAAGTTTGTAGCCCAAACATCAACCGAGAAGAATGGTCTTGAACGCTATTTCCTCGGGTTTTTACCACGATCGTAAGCTTGGGCTCATGACGATGTGATCTCTGGTCCACTGAGAAAGAAATGAAGTGCAGAGCTTATATGGATCACATGCTTCGTGACAGTCGACGCCTCTCTTGGACAAGAAAGAGGAGGAGAAGAGACGTGTCTTCGAGATGGCTCATGAACTGGGAGAACTTTTGCCACAAGTGCCGATGTTATGGTGGATTCAGAGCCATATGTTGTTGTACAAGGCAGAGCTATCCTTGTCAACGGAGAGGGACAGGACGAATTCTTTTCCGGTTTCTTCAGATTTGATCAAACGATGATGTAATTCCGTTCGCATCAATTGCAGAGACTGGATGGATGGATGGATGGATGGATTAACTGCAGCTCTCGAGCTGCCACTGTTATTTGCACTTGATCATGTCAATATGCCATTATTCTGCAGAGGAGGGGAATTCTCTGAGGCTGACAATGGCCACCAGAATGCCATATTTATTGACTGTGATGGTGCTGCTGCTTCGTGTTGTCAGCTTTGGTTAGATCAGGCAAAGTGTGCAAAAAGAACCAGAAATTGTAGAATGCAGGTGAGTTCGAAGAAGGAATCGCCTACCGGTGCACTCCTCGATCTCGTTCATGATCAACGAAAAAGAAGATCAAACGAAGGGCTTCTCAACTTGAACGATTAATAGAAAATTATCATACGACGATTGGAGGAGACATATAAGGAAGGAATGATAATAAATATCATTATATATATATATGTATATAATGTTGACAAATACAAATACTCTTGTTGTAGTACATTATGACCATAATTAGATACATGTATTGTGTTACATCGAACGATTTCCATTTCACATGAATGACACAATGCATGTGCAAACAAACATACACTATTCGTCTCTGTCTCGGTCCAATCCGAGCCCAAATTAAGACGTTTGGTCGGCCCAAATTTCTGAATCTTATGCTCATTAATCGATTCCATAATCTCACTATCAAGGCTCTGATCGATAAAAACACATAACCAATAAAGACGAGTTAGGACATTATTACTTGTCGTTACTGCGTATTTCGCCAGCAATGTCCACCAAGTCGAGCCAAAAACGCTTGATAATATATAATATTATCATTAAAATAAATATGATATAATTTAGTAAATTAGAAATAGACTATCTATTATTTTATTAAACGTAATAATATAGCACCCAAATAGATAATTCCACTCCAATCGTTGAGTGTGGATCTTTATCTTGGATCCGTAACTGTTGGATCCGACCCGACTCCGAAACCGCACGATTCCTTGTGTCAAATATCTCCCCATCGCCTCCCCTCTTTGTTCACGAAGGCTGATGATGGAGTCGATGCCGGTGAATTGGGAAGCGCTTGACTCGCTCGTCGTCGATTTCGCCAACTGCGAACGCCTCTTCTTCCTCGACGACTCCTCCTCTCCCCCGACCTCCCCGCCAATCTCTCCTTCCTCCTCCTCCTCACCCTCCTCCACTCCCATCCCCTCCTCCTCTTCCTACCGCTCGCGCCTCCTCATTCGCCAGATCCGACGGTCGATCGAGGCCGGCGACGTCGATGCCGCCATCCATCACCTCCGACTCCACGTGCCCACGGTCCTCGATGATCGCCGCATCCTCTTCTGGCTCCAAAAGCAGGTAACGTTAGGCTTCAACAAGTCATCCTTTTGTGCTTATTTGTTTGTTCGCTGTGGACGGTTTGATTAATTGCGGCGATTTCGTATATTTCTAGAAATTTATCGAGCTTTTGAGGAGGGGGACCGAGAGAGATCGTGATTTGGCCATCGAGTGCCTTCGCGTGGCTCTTGCTCCTTGTGCCCTCGATTCATACCCGGTAATTTTTTATCTTGATTATCCTTCAATAATTGTTTTCTTTGACCCTCATCGTGTGTTATCTTTAAAATATTTTATTAGTTAGGGCAGGGATGATATGAGGATTAGCGGGTGGGTACTGCACATTTGGAAGTTAAATTGCTTTTGTTTGTATACATTGGGAATTCTTGCTACTGATTCTAACATATGTTTGAACACTTTGTTGTCCCCAATTTTGTTGTTTCATACTGGAACTGCATAATTGTGGCTGTTTGAGTATATAATATGAGGCTCGAGGGTTGCCTAAATTAAGATAAGTAGCAGCTTTGCCTACCTTTGAGATATTGATAGTTGAGGATTCTACATGTTAGATATTAAATGTACTCTGCTGCTTGTACACATGGGAGTTTGGCATGGTTCATGTTAGCATAGTGCTTGTGGGTTAGGATCAAGTGCCATCTATTGTTGACATTCATAGCATACTTGTTATGATTGATTAGAAAGATAAACATGAGCATCATTTGATAACTAGAGTAAATTTTGTAGGAAAACATTTATCTTTTACTGCCATCTTGATGTTATTATGCTTATTCATCGATAAAAGTCAGACTTACTAAAAAGTTTGAAACATGGCATATATGTTTAGTCATCCTAGTGAAGAGATAACTATGCACAATTTGCTCAAAAATTCAAAATCTTTTAGGTTTGCTGCACGTTGTTGATATGTAATAGCACCTGTTATCTTTTCTAATGTTTAACACATGTTTCATGTCCATGCATTTTGTTTTTAATTCTGTATGTTTTTACATGTTTATCCATTCTGTAGGAAGCTTATGAGGAGTTTAAACATTTGCTCTTGGCATTAATATTTAATAAAGAAGATCAAAATTCTCCTGTGGCACATGAGGTAATTACATTAATCCTTTCTTGTTACACAAGAAATTTGGTCGTAATTTATGTTTTTTTATTGTCAAGAGTTATATCTTTGAGAAAACTTTTTGTTGTTTTCACATGTGTTATGGTTTGTTATTTGGAATATCTACCATACCGTTGCAAGATGTGATGATTGTGAACAGCACCAGCGCACCTCTTATTCAGCATCTTTATTCCTTTCATGCTCACCTCATATGTTGTCAGCGTCTTCAACTTAAAACTTGTGCCTCATCTATTAAGGAAATTAAGGAATAATTGACATGTTAGCCTACTGGGTTCTCTTCAAGATTTGTGCCTTATGGTATCACTGATTGAATTTTTTGAAATAAAATGTTGTTGAACTATTTTTGGAGAAATAAACTTCAAATATTAAGATACTACAGACAGAAGCCAGCCATTTATTCTTTCTGAAATATCATTAGTTGTAAAACTTCTCTGAGAGTTCGAGTTTCTTTGTTTTTTTCCACTTTGTCTGTGAGGTGGTAAAACATTAATTTAACAGTAAGAATAATATGGAAGGATCTCCAGTACAGTTTTGAAAATCAGATTTTTGCAATTTGAGAGGTATATATCCAATTGGACATGCATACTTGAACTTTTTCTTGGTCCTTACCTACAAAATGATTACTGGAGCATGCCTGCAACATTGTATATTATGTTCTGGTAGTCCAGGTTCATATTGGTATGAGATATGGTTGTTTTGCATTCATATTCATAAGATATATTTCAATATTAGCGGATTAGTGCAGTGCAACCTTATTTAATATTGCAGCTTGGTGTGTCATGGATAAAAGTCATCGAAATATTCATTCTACTTGCTGGGTTAAGACTCCGTAAATGAACCCTAGTTATACCTTTCTTTACTGGGATCCTCGTGCACTAGACCGCCATTTTATATGCATTGCCATATGTTAGAAGAATTTAATATTCAGATTATAGTTTAGGCTGAGTGCATGATTCTTCAAAGTTATGTAGTCAAATCTTATATCCATCTCATCTTATTTTTAGTTTGTACACCATGTGATCGTTGGGTTCTCATATTGATTTGATCCATATATTGGGTTGTAAGGGAATTTAATGCAAGAATGTGCATTTACTGGTGGGAGACATTCCAGAATTCTAGTCGAAGCTAAATGTAATTGACGAGATTGGTTCCATGTACAATAATGTATGAACTTGTCAAACAGTTTTAGTTGATATGCTATCCCCAGGTTCAAGGCTTTGTCATGTCATCTACACTGCAAATAAAGTCTTGGACCAATGGGTTTTTTTTCTGTTGAAAATGACAGGTTTTCAAGCATAGAATATTGTATATAGCACTTATGGGTTGCTCATGCCAATCCTGGTGACCCATTCTGGTTGTCATGTACCATGTTGGCATGGTATCTTCTAAGGAATCACTCCTCTTATTTTAAGGTTTCTCTAGTTCAAAGAGAGACACAATCCAAGGGTATAATTAAGGATAACCGCACTACTATACTAATGCAAATCACTGATAAGTACAATACAAAATATAAAAAAGATGTCCGGGCATGTCTTTGGGGCTTGCAATCTCTCTTATATATGATATTCTAATAACAAAATTTCTAACTGATCTAGACTAATATTAAAATACCAATATGTTATTGAATATCACTGCTGCATCATCCTTAGTTTAATACCCCGATTAGGAGTTTCCAGGCTATGGGTGGCTCTCTGGAATTGTGTGATCAAACATAGAATTATGATCCCTTTCCGGTTGATGATAGGAGTTGGAAATACCTATTTTATGAGTTGGATATGGAGGCATGCAGGATGTGATATAGCAGACAACATTGTGACAGCTCTCTTGCTAAGGCACACCCTTTCCCCAAGCTTGTGTAGCTAATTTCTGCTCCAGTTCCATCCAAGATCAGACAAAATTGAAGTCTCAAACCATCTCTGTTATGGTCTGACATCTTTAGCTTTGAGCTTAAATATACTCTCTTTATGTTTCAATCTCATTGTATGGTGAGGAACTCACACTTAAGTTCGTTAGTGTGATCCACAAGCCATCACATGCCTAGTATGATGCTGATACCATCCATATCAATCTGTTCCTACCTCGTACTTTTAGTGGAACATGGTTGCATCTTCTTTGACATTCAAACTAGCATCCATCTCCCAAAAAGACATCAAAGGTTAAAATTGTCTCTACTTTGAGCTTCAACTTCTGAAGGAAATCAAGGTTGTTGAAGTTATAGGTTAAGCTTTTATTTATCGGCATGCTGAGAAGGTAGTTGTTCACAGAAATTAGGCTTTTCATGTCCTTCAATTCTGGAGGTTCTCTGGACAAAGCATATAGAGATACCTTTTGGACATTCTTTGGTGGAGATGTCAGATCAATTTAAAGTTTTCCTGTTCTTCATTGCCCTGGTTAGCCTGATATTAACTATGGTTTAGTGTCCACTTTTCGTCACAATGGAAACATAGACTTTTGCTCTGTGCTCAGTTAACTCGATGGTTGTTGGAGTTCTGGTTGCCATTGGCTTTGATGTTGTGGAATTAGCTGACTTTACTATCAGGGTATGGATTCCACCCTTGGTTTAAGGATTGGCCTACCTAACTTCATTGTGGGGTGTGGTTGAGAATAACTTACCTTTGATTTTGAGGTATGAAGTAGTCTTCTAGTATGATAGTCATTCTATGATTCCGGCCTCATCAAGACCATCAAAGTAATGTAGTGGGCTTGGCTAAACTTTATTGTTAACATGATTGTTGGGGTCACCAATAACATGGTTGGCCAGGATACTTGAGACAGGTCAGGTAGCATATTGCTGACGTTGTCAAACCCTTTCTAGTATCCCAATTCAAATTCTAACTGAAACAGCTATACTACCTGTAATATTAGAGTTGGGGTTTGCTGGTTAACCATGTGAATTCTATTGCAGTACTTTTTGATTTTAAAGATAAATTTCTGTAAATGCTACCGCATAAATGAGAATGTTTCATGTGAATCAGTGGTCTGAAAGAAGGAGATTTGACCTTGCTGGACTGCTATCTTCCATTCTAAGAGCTCATTTACATGCCTATGATCCAGTTTTTTCTATGACTTTGAGATATTTAATTAGGTATGTTTCTGGGTCTCTTTTTTTTGGATTTGCAAAAGAAAATCTTTCTTATTTCTGTGAACTCTTTAACCTGCAGCAGCTCTGTGACCTTAGCACCCATTTATGTGCAGTATTCATAAAGTATTTTGCTGCCGTCAAGGTGTTTCATCCCCTATATCAGATCTCACTGAGCGATTGCTTCTAGAGGATAGGGACCCTTCAGCAACCCCTCAAGAGAGTTTGTATGAGGCACCTCCTTTTGATGAAGTAAGCAACCGCCTTGGTTATTACTTCGTCTTTAAAAAAATTTCTGGATGTGTTTTATGTTTTAAGTGATAACTCTCAGGTTGACATTCAAGCCCTTGCACATGCTGTGGAGCTGACAAGACAAGGAGCAATTGATAGCTTAAGATTTGCTAAAGGGGATTTATATCAGGCATTTCAGGTTATTTATTACCGACATGTCACTGCATCTTTCTATCTTCATACGTTGTGTATTTGATGAATATATAGTTTTTTCCCTATAGAGTTTTTATTGCAGGCATTGTACCTATAAAAGATAGGATGAAGTACTTGCACATCTTATGTCTTATTTTGGTAGCTAAGTCCTTCAAAGTTCAATCAATTACATTTTGCTTGAATCTGGTAATTCTTGCAACCAAGAATTGCCTTCTCTCTATTTATGTCATTCCTTTCCCCTGACAGATTGGTGTTTACATTACTATTCCATACTGTCATGGAATGTCATGCGTGCTGATGTCAAGAGGAGGCTCTTTGACACAGTCAAAAAGAGAAAAATTAAAAGGAGAAGACTCAGATTATTACTCTGAAACAGGAAACACATGAAAACATTGACTTATCTGTTCTTTGGGCTCTTTGATAACAACTGGTGGTGGCCAAGAGTTATAGGTAGTTATCTGTAGAGGTGTTACGGCGCTCAGGTTTGACATGGGAAAGACATCAAGGAATGGAGTGACATGCCTAGGTGGTCAGGTTGGCCAGCAAGTACAGAGATGATGGGATCAGAGTGTGTGTGTGTGTGTGTTGAAGGAATGTACAGAGAGCACACTCTACATGACACAAATATATGGCTCCATGTCAGAATCAATTGAAACATGATTTTTGGCTGAAACAAGCTGACGATCTTGTTTTTAGGTTTGGGCACTGAAGTTAAGATTGCCATGTAGCATTTACTACATTTTTAAACTGTTATGCTTTGCTCAAAAGGTTACACCTGTTCATCATGATGATTAAATTGGGCGATTTCTGAAGCAATGATTTATCTGTTAGGTTATTTTGCCGACATTTGCCCTAGAATTCCAAAATTTTAATTTGTTCTCTTCTTTATGGTATCAAAATTTGAAGTCAATAATTTGGGATTCCTAGTGAACAAGCTGTCTAACCAGGCAAACATGATGCTGTCCCAATTGCCTAATCTTTCTAGCTAATCCTCTATTAACATTGACAATATTCCTTAGGTCCAGATATGCTTATAATCGTACACACCAGGACACATTTGTGAATAAATTGGATAAAATCACATATAACATATTTGGAAATACTTGGTATAGAAAAAAGGTATAATAGGAACTAAGATGCATACTGGCAAAGGCTTAGTACTCAAATTAGAAGACATAAGATTTGTATAGTTTTCAAGTTAAAGAATATTTCTCAATTATGTTTTAGTTAATAAAATTTTGAGTTACCATGAGAAGAAGACACCACAGACATTCGCCTTGCACACGGAAGCCGCTGGTCAGAGGCTGTCTGAGGGGGTGACAACGAAGGAGGAAGAGGAGAAAGAGAGGGGAAGGGTTAGTTAGAGGAGGACAACGCTATCACTGTTTGTTGGAGAGGAAGACAATGGCACCGTTGTTGTTCACCGAAAAGGAAGACGAATCTACCTCTGCCACAATTCATTGGAGAGGAAGACATCGTTGTCGCGATTAGGTTTCCCAAGGGGGCAAGCACTCGATCGTGTGGGGTGGGTGGGGGTTAAGATACATTGACTTTGGTCCAATTAAACCAGAATCAAGTAACTAATACATTTAGAACCATGTGGGTTAGGCATTTTGATTTTGGTGGTTCTAGAAATAGACAAGAGAATATAATTAAATTGGATGGACAAAAAATCTATTTAAGTAAAAGCTTTAGATATCTTGGATCAATTATTCAATAAGATGGAAAAATTGATGAAGATATTATTCATAGAGTAAAAACAGGATGGTTAAAGTGGTGAGAGGCATAAGAGTCTTGTGTGATCATCGAATATCTTTAAGATTAAAAGAAAAATTTTATTAAATAGTTGTGAGACCAACAATGCTTTATGGATCTGAGTGTTGAACAGTTCAAAAAAAACATATATAAAAAGTTTATGCTGCTGAGATGAGAATGTTGAGATAGATGTGTTGAGTTACTAGGAAGATAGGAAAAGAAATACTTTTATTCGTGAATAACTAGGTGCCGCTTCGATAGAGGATAAGATGAGAGAAAATCGTTTAAGATAGTATGGGCATGTGCTGAAGAGATCTTCGGATACGATAGTCAGAAGAAGTGAAATAATTAATGTAAGTGTTATAAGGAGAGATAGAAGAAGACTTAAAAAGACTTTAGTAGAAACTATAAATAAGATTTAAGCACTCTGAACTTAACTAAACATATGACTTTTTATGAATCTCAATGGCGACAAAAGATCCATGTAACTGAGCCCAAATAGTTGGAACTTACGGCTTTGTTGTTATTATTGTTGTTGGGTTAGGTGGTTCAATCAAACCATAATTAAGAACCATATCCACACATCAATTGAATCAAGCGAGCACTTGGCCTGCCCAGTGCTTGGGCCTAGGCACGCATCTAAGCTGTGCCTAGTTGAAGGCGCTCTCTTGGACCTATTCCCAAGTGCTCGGGCCTTGCCTTGCCTCACCTTGCCTAGGTGTGTAGACGAGCGCCCGAGCATCCAGTGATTTCCTTGGAAAATCTTAGGAGATAGCTTTGCAATTTAATTCTGGTTATTAAATGGAAAATGAGCATGTGAGATGCAGATTTTGACAGGTTAAATTTCTTACTGCAGACTATGTATGCTATATATAATGGAAGAGTAAGATGACATTGAGATTGTTGAGGGAAAAATTACTCTTGTCCAGGTGAATTCTCTAATGTTAGATTTTGGAACCAAACTGTCATATTAGAATAAATAATCTCTATCTATTTCATTGTATGTATTTTCACACAGAGAAAAGGAAAACATATTGGTTACATGGATGTATGGTATAGTATAAAAGAAAATTGTCGGGCAATAATTAGGTTTAGCAAGATCTGGCATTGCTTTTGTAAGGCCAAGAGCAATAGAAGCTATTCAAGCACCATGCTTTCATCTTGTGAAAAACTAAATAATTCATATAGAGACTTGGAAATCACACTTTTAACTTGCAGATTTTCATGGTTGTGGAAAATTGTATGGAAAAAAAAAAAGCTCGGGAGTTGGTTCATGTTGGGTATGTGAAAACATTTAAGTGGAGGATACAGAAAAATTTATGGTGTCATAGAGAGAATTGGCAATCACTCTTTTTAGTTGCAGATTATTCATAGTCATGTAAAACTTGATGGGAAAAATTCACACTAATTGTCTAGCTGCTTAAGTATTATCATGTGAAAAGTAGTAAGTCCCTTTCTCGGGGTTCTTTTTTTTCATTCTTGTGTTTCATACAACGAGTTCTTTTATTTGTTTCCTTGAGTTGGTTCCTCAATAATTAGTCGTTATACCTATGCTTTTGGTTTTATAAATAGTTGTATTTGAGCTGTCATTTTTCATTTTTTTTCTACATCTTGTTATTCAATAGAAAATCTAGCTCACCTTTAGTTAGTCAAGAACCTCTGCAGTGGCTGCTGTTGTGATTTTACAGCTGCCTTGGTGGTTAAATATTTATTTAACACTACCTTACAGTCAAGGCGTAAGATGATGATGAAACCAGTATTGTGAGATCATAGCTTCAGCTATTGATACTATCGAGCCATTTGGTATCTGGATGCTGTCAATATTCATTGCGTTATGTTTATGTTTTTTACTGGATGATGGCTGTGCTGATCATATTTTGTATAGAAACTCATGGAAAATTAACTTCAACAATGAGCTTCAGTAATGAGAGGTTGACTATATGCTCTCAAGTATAATCTGTTATAACTCTGGAGCTATACATTAATAGTGATGATCATTATGTTCAAGCAGTCTGGAGATGTTGGAGTTGAGTATCACTGTAGATCTTCCACATTTGATATCTTATGCCTTTTCCAAGGGCTGAAGTTATCAACTGCCAATTCAACTGTGTTTATTTCATTGCAAGTTATGTCAACATGGTTGTGTATCGTTTACCTCAACCTCATACATGATATAAATAAGAATACCTTAAGAGGCTTGCTAGCTGCTGGATTTTCATATAGGAACTGAGTAGTCATTTCCAATGCATTATGTATCTGCCTTGGCACACAAAACCTCCATCCAGGCTAAGTATGCAGAATTTGTCAACTATGATGTTATGATTTGTGCTTAAGTTGTTTGTTTCCTTGATATCTTCTATTTAGTGAAACTCCTTAAGATAGTCACTGTTCCCTCTTCTTAATTATTTCAGAATGAATTGTGCCGGATGAAATTGGATCTTTCAATTCTTGACAAGCTTGTCCATGAGTACTGTGTTTATAGAGGCATCATTGATGGAGTTTCTAATTCTCCACCAGGTATAACATGATACGACATAGTCACTTTTAATTGTGAATACATTTGAATTGTGAGATCATCCTGTGGTATAACTATGATCTTGAACATAATTCATCAGGGGATTGCTCTTCAAACATAGAATGCACAAGTAGTAAACTCTCTGATGGTGAAACTTCTGTGAACAATGCTGATGCTGAAGGTTTTCCGGAATCTTATGCTGATGTCATAAGCATTGGTGAATCAAGATTTGCTAGCGAAGTGATTAACAATCATGAAAATTGCAGCATTAGTGATGTTAATAATCAAGAGACTTGTTATAGAAGGTTGAGAAGGAGCAGAAATTATTCAACGGGACATAGGAGACGAAAAAGGTGGAGGGGCCGGGTTGAGGAGCTGGAATATTCGCCACGTTCTTCTGTGCTGGGGATACCGAAACCAGAAGTTATGGGTTGGCCACCACGTGGTTCTGAGGATACAATTCAGGAAGAACTAGTAAGCTTGATTTTGCCAGAATAAATTTCCACATTTGCAGTTATAAGACTGGTAGCTGATTTTGTTCTCTTTTTCAGGACTGCAAAAACTTGTGTTTCTCTGAGAGTTTGAAAAATGTAGAGGATCATAAATATGAGATTATTTTAGAGATGAGGGAACTGGCTTGCAAGGGAATGGCTGCAAAAGTTGTGGAAGAAATAAATGCAATAGATCCAGACTTCTTTATCCAAAATCCTAATCTATTATTTCAACTAAAACAGGTGCAACTGTTGCTGTTTGTTCTAGTCGGTCATATATGTTCTCAATGAAGTTCAAAGGATCATGATGTTTTAATTTATGCATTGATGTCAGGTGGAGTTTCTTGCTCTTGTCCAGAGTGGTGATCTTGCTGAGTCTCTCAAGGTAGCATGTACTCATTTAGGCCCTTTAGCTTCACAAAACCAAGATCTGTTGAAGCCTTTGAAGGAAACTTTGTTGTGTCTGCTTAAGCCTAGTGAAGATGCTTTTACAAAAGGGACTCCTTGGCCTATCCTTGCCACATCTCTGCAGGTGATTTTTTTTTTTTTGCTTCTTTATTTGGTTAATTAAAAGTTGCTGACTTATTTGCTTGTTTGTCAGTTTCTCTTTTCCTTTCTCTTTTGTCTATGCTTGTAAATTGAACAGAATTTGTACATTAAGTTCCATTTTCTTGTTTGGTTGGCTGGCTTATATAAGAGGGAAAACACCTTGGAGAAATATCCATGTTGTCTTTATTTGGAGTTATCTTTCTTGGTCATTTGTCATGATTTGACATTTCACAGTACATTGACTATACTGCTTGGTAAATGCAATATACTGTTTAAATACCAACATTAAATAAATTGTAGAACATTCTTGGTGTAAACACAATATTCCAAATACTTGAAAATATTTTTTTGAATGTCCTGATTGGTATGTATTAGTCTGGTAGGGTTCATTAGTGGTACTGGACTGATATAATTAATTTTGTAGTTGACTACTTGGAGAAAGATGCTGCTACTCCTGCTTTATCCAAACCATTGTGCCAATTAATGCATTTTTCTCTATGGACAGGTTGCAATGGGTAAGAAGTTTGGTATTGAAGAACCACAACTTATGAGGATAGTGAGAGCGACACTTCATACGCACAATGAGTGGTTTAAGTTTCAGATGTGCAAAGACCGGTTTGAACAATTCCTGAAAATAGATCAACTGAAAGATATTGATACTCCAATGTCCAGTAATCCTGCAGCGAAAGCATTGTTAGATGACACTGCAAATGGATCTCAGATCACTATATGTTCAAGTAGCAAGATGCAGGAAGATGGTGGAAGCCCACAAGCATCATCTGGCGAAAATGTTTGCGATGAAAATGCAATACTTAAAGTTATGGTAAGATTTAGTTTGGCCTTTTCTTACCTTTGATTTTGGAAAATGGTCCATTGGTTGGATATTGTTTGTATCTATTCTTGCAACTTCTCTGTTTTCCCATACTACTGATCTACACAATTTGGCATTGCCAACTGTAGCCATTCCCAAAACTGCAATTAACTGTAGGAGTTTTGGATGTCCATATGCATCTCTTTCCATCTTTTGTATATTTGTCTTATGCTAATATTTTTTTATCAATCCTTACAGATTTAGTAAAATGTGGTCCGTTCCAAGTTCCAAGTTGGTTGCTGGATTTTTATTGATGCTGGCGATAGCGGTTTATTTCCTCCGTAAAAGCATGACAATTTTGCTATTAGAAAAATACATATCTAAGTGCACTAAGTACACAGTCCGAAAATAAGAATTGCAGACTTTGCATATGATCATGAACAATATCATTCTTCAGTTGTGAAAAAGTGCAAAGTTTTGACTGTTATATCTAGAGTGCAGTTGTTCATTGTAAAAGGAAAAATAGAAAATGCAGTTGAAGACTTAAAATCTTCCAATATGCAAGTAACAATATATGATGGATCCACTTAGGGGTAAGTTCTTTGAATCATATTTGGGATAAAAATTTGCCATGCTACTTGAAATATGGATTTTTGTTTGGGGAGCTAATTTCATGTTCATGAAGGTGTTTACAAATTATCACTGCCATGTAACTCTTTCATACTTGTCTACCTCAGCAGTACCTATTAGTCAGCTAAAATCCTTTCACAGTTATGGTTTGCTTTTATGCCATGTCAGTGTCACTGAGCCTGCCCTTTTTATATGCTATGTCATTGTCATGTCATCGGCTGCATGTTGAAGGAATAAATGCACTTTAATCTTTGTGTGGATTTTTCTGAAGTGTATATAAATTTGCATACTTGTTTGGTTTTTGCATCACTTGATAATTCCAAAAAAAATTGTAAACTCATCTGTGATCTAATATATGGAAGACGAGGCTGAGAGTTGGAAAAATAGGGGTACCATCTTCACATAGAGTGTATCTTGTTGCCCAGTGGGGCTGTACTTGTGAATTTTGCTATCAGTCTTGAATGTTTACATGTCTTATCTTGTTCTTGGGCCACCTTGATGTGAATGCCTTGCATCTGTCGCAGGAATTCCTGGCTTTGCCGCGGGCTGATGCGATTCATCTTCTCATGCAATACAATGGGAATGCTGATACTGTCATTCAGCAGATATTCTCTTAGTTTGTCATGTAAATCGTGATCGAAGATTTGTCAGGTTTTTTTTTTTTTTTTATATAGTACATTTTTTATTGGATTGGTTTCACAGATATACTTAATGTGTTTTTCTCGGTGTACTACAGAAGCCTAATATGCTCTCACACCAAACTGTATAATTATTTCTATGCTCTTCATAGAATCAATCCTATGTTCGTAAACATCACGTGTCTGTAATTGACATATGCCAACGACTTGGTGTATTCAGGAGCAGTCATGATCCTGAGAGTATTGTTTTTTTGTGTTTGCCGTGATAGCTAAAAAATGTTGGAAGATGGGAAAGAGGAAAAGAAAAAACATGTACTATATGGTTCTTTGATGTGTAAAGAAAACATGGAGATAGTTGCTTTTGCATCTGATAATGTTCCAATAAGTGAATATATCTCTCATGGTATTGTACTTGTATGGTGTTGTTGCAGGAGAGGTTCTGTTAAACTCATTTCACATATTCACGATGGACGTGAAGCAGGAAAGGGTTGGTTCATTCCTTAGCTTCCCTTTTGTTGTTTGAGATAATACTACTACTGCGGTGATCTTAGGTTTTCCCCTCCCCTTTTTCTTCTCTCATCGTCTTCTTTTGCCCATGTCAATTTTTTTTTTTCCTTTCTCGGTTGTCTAATTCTCTCTCTCTCTCTCTCTGCTCTTTATACTTGTTCCTCTCCTTTTGTCGACTTTCATTGCCAATTATAATCTTAATTAAATGATATTTTTTCGAATATACTTAAATCCTATAAGACTGTTGTTGATATGGAGGCTTGAGGAAAAAAAAAAAAAATCAATGCACGCACTCTTACCCCTTCAAAACATCAATGTCGTCGCCGTTATATCTAGAAGCATCACCCGCAAACAAATCGAGTAATCGTGATCGGCCGCCTCCACAATTCCGTTTCAAAAATTTCTGCCATGAAGACGCCATCAATCATCGAGGATCAACATGTTTGACATCATCCTCCAAGGAAACCGAAGAAGGAAGATTAGACCCGCTAGCCTCCCTTCACGTTGCATCCGAAGCAATGAGCCATGCCCTGAGCTAAGAGAATAATATCCTCAGCCAATCAATGCCCGTCGTCCGACACTCTTTCTTTCGTATCATTCCCAACCGCCTCACGGTTGCCAGAGAACAAACATAAGCCCTTATGGTCAATTACTCCTTTCCTCCCAGCTTCCAACTCCCAACAAAAAGCTCCCACCTCTCTCTCTCTCTCTCTCTCTCTCCATATAATCCTGCTCTCACCAACCCACACGAAGCCTTCGCAAAGCCAAGCGAGATGGTGGAGTTGGCCGTCGCCCTGGCGCCCGCCGACCCTTCCTTCTTCCTGAGCGCACCGTCGAGCCCGAGGCCGTTCGGCGATCCCGCCGGCTGCTACTACTACACCAGCGCGCCTGCCAGCCCTTCTCGAGCTGCGGCAATCTACACCGACTTGTACGGTCCGGAGGAGAAGCCTGCAAGCCCGAGACCGGGCAACGGCGACGACGAGGTACCGGAGTTCTCCTTCTGCTTTCCCGGGAAGCCCTTGGGGGAGTGGCCGACGCTGCCGATCACCGCTGCCGATGAGCTTTTTGAGGAGGGCATCATTCGGACCGTGACGCCGTCGTGGGTCGAGAATGGAGGAGGTGGTGCTCCTCAGATCGCGGAGGATGGCTTGAGGCGAGAGAGAGGGAGGAGGACTCTGTCTTCCTTTTCCGGCGCTTCTCCCAGAGGCCTGAGAGGGTCGACGTCCCTCTCTGCTCTAAGAGGAGGCTACGAGGGGGACCTGCCAAAGCCTCCCAGCTCCTCCCCGGCCACCTCCGCTTTGTCGAAGGGTGGCGGAAGCAAGAAGTGGAAGTTTTCCGACCTGTTCCTCTTCCGCAGCGCATCCGAAGGGCGCGCAACGGGACGAGGAAGCAAGGACCCGCTGCGCAAGTACACCCTCCCTCCTCCCTCCTCGTGTACCAAGCGGGGGGCCAACGGCGGTGGATCGACGAGGAGAGGATCTGCGAGTTTGCCGTCAGCACACGAGATATACTACTCGGCAAACCGAGCAGCGGCGGAGGAGCAGAAGAGGAAGCAGATGACACCTCTGGCTTACCAACGCCACGGCCTGTTCGGCTACCTCAGCGACAACCCGGCCATCCACAGCATCACGAAGGGGTTCGGTGGCTCCTCCTTGTTCTCTCGCAGGCAACGGTGACCCACATCCATCCCATGGAATCATTCTTCTTCCTGCAGCGTGCATTGTGTTGTAATAATCTTCTTCATACGCAAATGAAAATACATTATTTGTTTTTTTTTAATCTCAAATAAAGGAGAAAATAAAGCATCAATTGTAAGAAGAACTATTGATGAAACGAAGATGAGATTGCTGATGATTCCTTCTCTTATCCGACTGGTCTCATCCACACAACACGAGAGAGAGAGAGAGAGAGAGAGAGAGAGAGAGAGAGAATTTGTTGTAATTCTTCCACTCTAATGCATGCATTCAGAAGCTTGAATGGGAAATTGATCGAGCTGGGAATCCACCCCACCCAAAGTTTGGTTTCTGCTCTTGCGTTGTAGCAACCAATCCAAATAATTGCAATCACATCCAAATAATATCAGACCCTTTTTACCAAAAATTGAGGTTGAGGTTTTCATATCTTAAACATCGATCTATATTGGTCTTTAGTGTACCAAAGGAGGAGGTTTTCATATCTTAAACTCAACATCTTTATTTTGCTCCTTGTCTCTCTGCTTCACAATTAAAACTCAAGCATTTTGATTTCAATTATGACAGAAACTTCTTCTATCTTCACTAAAACTCGGAAACTAAAATCCTATTTAATCATGGTTTCGTTTAAATAATTCCAACACATAATCTATAAACTTTGGATTAAACAGAATTTGAATATGTAATCAATCATAGTTCAGTTCAGTTATAAATCCCTTAAAAAAAGAGGAAACATGACTCGTAAACTCATTGACGATTATTCTCATTCATACTTACCAATAATAAGTCAATTAGTGACGTATTAATAATAGACTTTAACATCATTGTGCCTTAATTTCGACTCAATCCATGTCTGCTTCTTGATCGGCGAACCTTCCACATTGGCTTCTCGACAAGGTTATTGCCATTGTCGACCAGATCTTGCAACTACTGCTACTTCTTCTTCTTCTTCTTCGACATCTCCATCAATGCTCTATGATCTCCTTTCAATGTATCATCATAATATAGTTGATGCAAGACTAGTAATAGAAAGGATTTTTTTTTTGGATAAGGAAATAGAAAGAGAGAAAAGAAACAAAAATATATTAATAATTTAAAAGGGCAACTGAATTTATTCACACAAATGTGGTGTCAAACTAGACAATTCAATTTATTGATTCATCCATCTCCTTTATAATAATACTGTTGCCCTTTTTATAGGCTCAAATACAAGGATAAAAAGAAATATATATATAAAGTCTCGATATTTTTCTTTGTTAATGATATTCTTGATCGATAGACTTTCGTTTTCATAGAGAAGAAAGAATCTTTAAGATCTTCGGTATAGATTTATAATCTTTAAATAAGAAAAATTATAATTGAATCGAATATATAATCTCGATGTTCTTCCTTGTTAATGACCTTCTTAATTGATAGATTTTTATTTTCATAGAGATGAATTTTTATAATAATTAAATAAAAAAAATCTTCATGTTCTTCCTTGTTAATGATATTCTTGTTTTCTTTTTCTCTGAGCACGTATTGTCATGTGATAACTTATTATACAATATAAAATAATCTTAAATTAATCACATTTATTTAAATAAAAAACAGTAATTCCTCCGTTAAAGTTTCTTACATTAGTTAAAGATTGAATATTTTTGGAGAGGCTCTGTTGTTGTTGTCGTCCTCGTCGTCGAAAAGAGATTGGACATTTAGTCCCTATGTGAGGCAATGGGCTGTGGGTTTGGATTGAGTCATTGCCCAAGCATGTTAGAGGCCGGATTGGCCCTTCTTGTTGTGAAATGAAGGCCGAGCAAGTTTGGGAGTAAGAACAGGTAGAAATCTAAGCTGTTGATATTATCATTGCGCCCGAACTGGTTTGTTGGAGATTTATAATTAAGCAAGCGAAGGCAGAGCCAAAGGAAATGGGCAGATCCATAATTAGGTGCTAATAAATAGGTATCATATATCCTAATTGTTTTCAAGAAGAAGACAAGAACCCAGAGAGAGAGAGAGAGAGAGAGAGCCGATGGATGTCGGCTAATTAGAAGAACCATAAGCATCTTCTGCTTATTCTATCAAGCTTAGGATTTGGATGACTGCAGTGGCTGCTAAGTACGAATTATGAATCTTTGGCCTCTTTTGATTTGGTTTGGTAGCACCTCTTGTTCCTTTCTGCCTGCACCACCAAACCACCTCGACAAAAGCAACTTTAGCCACTGAAAGCTACTTCTCACTGGATGTATGTCATCAGTTTTAATTCACCTACATGTAAGCAAAGCATCATATAACCTAATCATCTACTCTCCCAAAGCATCAGTTTGGTGAAGATTCTTCTTCTTCTTCTTCTTCTTCTGTTCTGTTCTGTGATCAGTTAATGCGGAGGGAATATAAGACCACTTGGCTGGAGATAAGCAATAATATTGATGTTGAGAGGAATTAGATGGGGCAGTTTTAGCACTGTCACATCCTCCTCTCTTACTTACCTGCAAGACTTGTTTGCTTCGTCTCCCTCGAATAATGAAGGCGTGTTGCTGTTACGTGCGTCTCAAGCTGTATATATTTTATTGTTTACCGATATATCACAGATATCTTTCTCTCTCTTTGACTTGTATATTACAAGTCATTTTCTTGAATGACTCAATCTTGTGGAGGAAATAGTCGAGAGGAAAGTTATGACGTCGATTACTTGGAATTATCTTCTTGCCATCATTTACTTGCACTTGGAACGATTAAGAGCACATGAAATCTACTTAATATCATTCAAGAATGGATTTCTCATGGAGATTATTGAACACACAAATATGACCGAGTTTATCGAACACAAACATACGACCGAGACTAGTGCTGCGTGGCGTCGGAAGAAGTAAGTTGTTTGGATTGCCTGCGCCGCTTCTCGTCCGACAGCTTCTTGGCGAAGCCAGTAAGAGCGGCCTCGTTGGTTCCCTCCCCGTCCACCGCCTCGGACTGACCCGTCTCTATGTTCACCCTCGACACCGGCTTCTTGAGGAGGCTATTGCCGATGTCAACCAGATCTTGCAAGTTCTTCTTCGTCGAGACGTCCACCGATGATGTTTGTCCGGTCAAAGTATCATCCTGTTCACGTGAACATTAGAAACTCGATTAACATGATTCCTCCGTTACAGCCTTCGAAGGTTGGTGGTGGTGATGCGTTACCTCTATGCGTAGGTAGTTCTTCCCTTTGTTGAGGGCTTGGAAAAGGACGGATGCGTGGATGTCCACCATGTCTGCGCTCGCCTGAGTAAAAATATCGATCAAAGGAGTCGTGCCCTTGTTCAACAACCACCCGAGCACGCCCCACTTTGCACTCTCCTGAGCGGTAAACTTCTCCTCTTGCTTGGGTGCTCCCGTTCCCAGAGAGATGACCAAAAACCTATCATACTCCACCGGCTGGTACGAGAAGAAATCTGGATTACTCAGGAGGATCTCCTTGGAGACTTCCGTCATGGCTGTCAAAGTCTGTCGTCCCGTATGTCAGTACAATGATGACAAGATAGACATACGATTTAGGTGTCTAAACTTACTGGATTGTTTGCTGCCACACCGCCATCGACGAGATTGAAGCTCCTCTTATTCCCGTTATCATCTTTGGTCTCAAAATAATGTCCAGGAAGATAGGTTGGTGCTGCAGATGTGCCGATGCATATGTCCGACAGAAGAGCGTCCTTCAATGGTGTACTCTTTGTCTGCGTTTACGGATGAAACGAGCCACTCATGATTAGTGAACCCGAAAGAGGCTGCTGGTTCGGGCGGAGAGTTACAGTACCTGGTACGTGGAAAAGACGGTGGGCTGCAAAAGCTTGATGTCAAAGGTAGGGATGACGACGTTGGTTAATGTTTGACTAAGTCTTGTGTCGCCCAACAGCTCTTGGATTTTGGCGTGGAGATACTTGCCATCGTACTTGGGTCCAGAGACGGCACCCACAAGGTTCAGTGCCGAGTTGAACAAACCAGCACTGCAACCAAATCTGTATCAGTCTTAATCGTATGCTCCTTGTGATTAACAATCATGTAGCAGCAAGTAATTGATGTTTTGGATGCAATAGACAGAATCGATGATCACAATAGCTTTATCATGACTCCGTCTTCCATCCATCAATGGATGCATGCAAACTAGTGCCACGATCGATGGTGTTACGATGCAATACTAACTTCTTCTGAGGAAAAATCTTGGGGCTGTGGTCCAGATAGAACTGGATGATGTCCTTGGCAGCAAACAGTGGCCTCTTCTCCTTGTTAGGAGCTGTAAGCATCGCGGTCACGAGGCCACCGGTGCTGGTTCCGGCGATCACGTCGAAGTAGTCTGCTATCCTCGCCTCCGGTCCATCCAGCTTCTGCAACAGCACCAAGAACAAAACAGAATTTAAGTTGGAGCAGCTTGTAGTCGCCGAAAGCCACACTGAAAACCAGGTCACCATGCTTACTTGGAGCTCGGCTTCGAGGAAGGCGATGATGGTGGCGGGGATCAATCCTCGCACCCCGCCTCCATCGATGCAGAGAACGGTGACCCGCTTCCCGAAAGACGGCGGAGGGGTTGAGATTGGGGCGTCGGTGGTGGCCGGAGGTGTCTGGTCGCTGGCCATGGCGTTGTCGGAGTCAATACGAGAACAAGATTCTTGGGTTAGCAATTTGCATTGGTTATATCACGGATATATCTATATATATAGACAATCAAGAGGAGGATGTAACACCAACTCCGACTTGGAGCAAGTCAATTTAAAGAACACTTGAGCCTGAAACATGTGCAAGGCAGAATACTACAAACTTGAATGATTTCCTGACCAAGTCTTCCGTAGCTGTCCAAATTTTGTTAATTTGTGATTACAGATCAGCCAATCTTATTGTTGCTTGGGAAATATCGTCGGGTATCCTATTTAGATTCCCATTGTTCTCATTGACTTACAAATACTCGTCCGGTTTGCTGGTTTCTATCTCTAATTTGATTGAAGGATGGTAGAGTCTGCAAGCAAAAATCGTAGCCCCAGCTTAATGACCTTCCTGCCATCTCGGACCTAAATATATCTAATCCGAAGGAATCCTTCATGATTGGTGGACCGACTCTCGTCTTTCTCGTTGTTGCGGCTTGCACAGCGACGAGGATGCGGATGGAAGGTGCAACCGTGCAGCACATGCTGAATACAAGCAACTTGTTGGATTTAGATATTGGCTACGTTTTAAATATGTTAGATGCAATTGTATGCGAGATGTGGAGAGAACATGTAGTCGGCACGCACGTCGATGGACAAGGAATAGCAGTCATTCTTTGAGGAAGAGCTGTAAGCTCGATACCTGGTCAGACGAGCTTATCCTGTTGACATGACTGTCTAATCTATACAACTCATGCACGGGAAGTGTTGTCTACAAGCCATTAACTACGAGTTTCTATAACATCATCACGTATAGATTTAATGGATATTGGAGTATAGGATAGTCTTGTGAGGATCTGTCTCTTCGGTTGGGTATCTGCCATCCCATCCCATGTGATAGTTTTGCAACCTTCACTGCAGGTAAGAAGAAGAAGAAGAAGAAGAAGAAGAAGAGGGAGTCGTATGCTAGAATACTCATCGAAAGAAGTCGGATAGTTATTTTCCGAGTAGCCGGAGTGAGTAATTCACTTCAAGACATTGTCATCCACATGAATCGCAGCAACAGTAACGTGGATTGAATTGACCACTCTACAAGAGATCGATTTCCTTCCTCGCTTAATTGTAATGTGGAGGAGGGCGTGGAAGAGTCAAACACGGGCGCTTTAATTCGACCGCTCTCACTAGGAACAGCAGTGGGTGACCCACCCCAGAATTGTGTGACTGAGTGTCTCGATCACGTCTCAATTATGGAGAAAGCCATGGAAGAAATAGGAGAATTGATCGTGAGGATAAACAAAGCACTTCTTTCCTTTCGTTTCTCTCCTCACAGTACAACTTACCAAACAGTACACCACAAACTACCATCACTATTTAGATAGACTTCAAAGGTAGCAAACTCATCTCTTTTGCTTCTTGTTCTTGATCTATCTCTAATCCTGTTATAGGAGCAAAAATGCAGTAAGTCAAAGTGAAAGTAGAGCAACGTGATCATGAGTTCTTAGCTTGCTAGTAATTGACTTGCACAAAGTCGGAGTGGACCAACTAGTAACTTTATCGTTGTTGCAACTTGCACAGTAGAGTCAAAGATGTTGCGTCTAATACAAGCAACGTTGTTGCGTTGAGTTATCGACCACGTTTAAGAAATCCAAGCCAAGTTTAATGTACGATATCGTGAAAAGAATATATGGAAGGCCACTCGATTGGACAAAGGAATAGCAGTCATCCTTCGTGGAAGAGCTGCAAAACACACAACCTAGTCGGACAAGCTTATCCTGTTGACATGACTGCCGTCGTCTGATCTATACAACTCATTATGTTGTTTATGGGAAAAGTGCTAGAAAAATCATGGTTTATAATTTGAAGTAACAAAGAAAGTTTTTTTTTTGTAAGAGTCTCTAATTTAAGTAAAGGTTTCTATGCATCATCATAGATTTAGTGGATCGTGTACTGTTCTTGTAGTATAGAATAATCTTGTGAGGATTTGTCGCTCGAGTTATTTGTCATCCGATGTGATCGATTTCATTTTATGCTCATGAAAACTATCATCTCTCCAAGCTTCGCTTCAAGCAAGCCGAGAAGAAGAAGAAGACAAAGATCACGATAGGAGGTCTCTTCTTTCATCTCTCACTACTTACTACTACCTGCACAACTTATTAACTCAGGCATAAGAAAAGGTCTAATATTGATGTGGTTATTGTTGGTTCCTAATTGATTACACTCACTAGTTGAAGATTAATGGTGATTGTTATTGTTGTTTTCTCTCTTTGTGATCTTTGACTTTCATGATGATTATAAAGATAAATTTGTGTTATCCTCGAGATTAATCATGATCATTTATTTGATTGAAGATCGATAATGAACATTGACATCATATTCAAATGATTAATTAAATCAAATGTAATTATTGATAGTATATAAGAACAATTGAGATCAGCTATCTTGGTCTTTTACCGCATCGGTAATAGGTAGTGTATTGGATTTGATAGAGTATGTCATATTTGATTTGATATGCTTCGTTTGTTCATGCTTTCTAAGAAACAACTACTATCTCCTTATGGATGCATTATTAACTTACATGTGTTAAGGTCAAATGTCTATTATGAGCAATTACAATCAATAGGCATAAATATCCTAAACATATGATGTAACGGCCCCCAAACTACACCATAAAATGGGTAAACAAGATATGTTCAAACATACTAAAAAAAATCTAGGCTCTTCAAACTAGATTGACTTATTCAAAACTAATATTGACTTGAGTATCATATGGGTGTTGTTAATATCATCCCCTCGACTTAGTTTTGTAGAGTTAAGATCGAAAAAAAAAAAATCAGTTGGCTTGCAACTCAAATAATCTAAATCAATTCTAATAGTTTAGCGTTAGAAGGATTGATTCCAAAGCCTCTTATCTTTAACCATTACATAGGATTCTAATAATCATTAGAACTGTTGCATCATTACTTACTTGATGCACTATATCATAACATTATAATTGATCGATCAACCCAATAAAATGATTAGTCAAATCAATCAAGTCGAGTAGATTAGGTTGAGCAAATTGACTCGTGTCGATTTCATGAAAAATTCGAGGTTATATATATATATATATATATATATTTTTTTTTTTTTTTGATTTGAAACCTTCAAACAAATAAAATATTACTTAAAAACACACAAAAGTGTTAGTACAATCGATGAAAGGAGAGAGAAAGAAATGTGGGGAGGAATCAAAACCACCTCTCACCAAACCATGCCTTTTTATGTGCTATCACCTCCACCCTAGTAGAATCTATCAAGTCAGATCACAGTCTCTCTCTCTCTCTCTCTCTTCATTAGATGCCTTGCAGACCATATCATGACGTCATCATTTACGTGGACGAAGCTAGAAGCCAAAATCCATCCTCGTATATAAACCACCCTCAAAGAGAGCTTCTTCTTTGTACTCCTCTATTCTCCCCTTCTGCATTGTTGCTTCAGACCCTCTCACATCTTCTCTCATCCTCACCACCAAGACCTCACAGAGACCCCCTTCCCACCCTCTTCGTACTATCATCTTCTCGTTCTATATCTAAAGACACCATTTTTTAGGGAGGAAGAGAAGAAAAGCATCAATCTGTCTTAATATCCACTGCTTTTGATTCATCCGCAATGGGCCTCAGCTACAAGTATGCTTCCTCCATCCTCCTCTGTCCAGAGGATAGCAGCAGCATCCTGGGATTCGATGATGGGGAGGGGGAGGAGCAGGACTTGCATGGAGAAGCCCAAAGGCGTGACCTTTGCCAATCTCCCGACAAAAAGAGTGGCTTTTGTGGGGGCATTTTGATGGACTTCACCTTGCAGTCGGAGGACTGTGTTGTCGAGCTGGTCGAGAGGGAGTCCCAGCATCGCCCACAGGGTGACTACGCCGAGAGGTTGCTGAGGGGGCAATTAGACATGGTTGCCAGGAGTGATGCCATTGACAGGATCCAAAAGGTGGGTCGAGTTTCCCTCTGCTTTACCACTTCTTTGTTCCCTCTGATGTTTTCCCTGGATCCCGTTCTTCCTCTTATGAGTCTTCAGTGGATGGGCATTTGATCTCTGAAACCACTGATCAATGTGATTAGAGTTTACTCTTTAGTTTTTCTACTCCTTTCAGTGCGGGGATGCGCAGGGAAATCGATTCATCTTATCTTTCCCCACTCTGCATGCTCTTGATGATCGAGATATAATTTAGCTTTCTTTTTTATGTTATTATCTTCCTTCATTTACCCTGTGGCAATTTATCATTTGTTTCTCAATGATCAGGTTCATGCACATCACAATTTTGGACCTCTCACTGCTTATCTCTCTATAAATTACCTGGATCGATTTCTCTCCTCTTACGAACTCCCGGTAAGAGGAAAATACTATGACACCTACTTCTTTAATGTGATGCATGTAGCAATGTTAGCCACATAGTGCGTAAATGTATGGCTTTGCTGATGTACCGGTGTTTCGATTTCTCTAGTTTCAGCAAGATAAGGCTTGGATAACGCAGTTGCTATCAGTGGCCTGCTTATCTCTTGCTGCCAAGGTGGAGGAAACCGAGGTCCCTTTATCTCTGGAATTACAGGTTTAAGAAATAGAGAAACCAAAATAGTTATGTATATCAAATTTCATCTTGGATTATAAGATCCCATTACTGATCAATGAAATCTACCTTTTTCGTTGTGGACAAACAGGTAGGTGGTGCAGACCATGTATTTGAAGCCAGGACTATACACAGAATGGAGCTTCTAGTTCTTGGCACCCTCAAGTGGAGGATGCAAGCCCTGACACCTTTCTCGTTCATCGGTTATTTTCTGTATAAATTTAGTGATGGAAATTTGCCAGATAGCTCGTTAACTTCTTCTTCTGTGGACCTCATTTTGGGCACTGTTAGAGGTCAGTGATTTAGAGTGATATACCCATAATCTAGGGAGAGTTAGATTGGATAAAAAGGCCTAACATGACTGTGACTGTAACTTGATTGCAGAGATTGATTTCCTCGAGTACAGGCCTTCTGAGATTGCTGCAGCAGTGGCACTGTCAGTCTTGAAGGATACCCGAATTCTGGATCTTGACCAGGCTTTAGCTCGCTGCATCCATGTAAATAAGGTAAGATTAACCAAATGTTATACACTACTTCAGCAATAAAATGCTATTTGTTTCCAAGGACCTAATTGGTTTGCACAATGAATTCAGGAAAGGGTCTTGAAGTGTCATCGAGTGATTCAAGAGATGACATCGATGAAGAACAGGACAAACAGGAACACCAGTCCATCGATATCTGCTGTGCCAAAGAGCCCGATTGGGGTACTGGATGCTGCATGCCTGAGTGATGAGAGTGATGATGTAGCAGTTGAATCACATGGAAACTGTCTTCTTCACTCCTCTCCAGCTGCCAAAAAGAGGAAACTGAACAGACCATCAACTTCATGAGTGTTCACCTGTTTGATAGTTTTTGCCAAATCCAATTAATTTGTTTCTGAAGAGACTTAAGTGTGGCCAGGATGAGCTGAAGTATGTTGTTGACTTGAAATTTAACAGAGGAGAAAATGAGAATAAGTCAGTTGGCCTACTTCATCAACTCATGCTTATGATTTGAATGCAATTAACCAGATCAAAAATTTTCAAGCATAATATAATATAATGGTGTGCAGCATGTAATAATGACAGATCAGATTGAAGCTATTATTTTGTGTGAGAAGTACAGATTGCTAAACAAAAGTTCAATTATTTGTGATCCAAAGAGAGGATGGATTACTCCAGAGAAAACAGAAACAAACTGCAAGTAGATCTGCATATAAAAGCACAATCAGGCAGCATATATCTATCTATCTCATCCATTGATTCTTCATGTATTTGTACTTTTTTTGCTATGTCCTTCCAAAGTTTGACTGCTTGTCTGCTTAGACTCTGGAATTTGCTGACCCCACGATATGTAGATGAAGAGCCCATTGTTCAGTGGCAATCTTGGAATGGAAACATGCAGACAAGAATTTATAGGGAAGAGTGGTTGGTGGAAGCCCCCTTTGAAGTTTCAGGTTTTAGCAAAATATTATCAAAACAGTGTGTCATTTGATGGGATTTACCTTCTTCAAACTCCATCATCATATGTAAACATGGATTGAGCATTGCCCAAGACCCAATTCTGTGCCTCTTGGAGTATCATGTGTTGGGATCTGTGAACTTTTTAGCTAGCAGGACTTGGAACATAATGCACACAATGTTCGCAGCACTGTCATGTCCTCGTCGTTCCCCCATAAACGAAATGCAATGACTCTTTCACGTGAACATGATCATCAGCTCGATATGGAGAGGAATATCCTTTGTGCTTTCTTGTCCTAAAAATATACATATGAGATGACTTTGTATTTATGCCTATAGACAACAGTCAACTGGCTTAGTTTCCCCTATTGAAGAATCTGCCATGGCGTCTTCTGCAGCAAATTTCGTTTAACTATTTATGATTAATGGTCCTCCATTTTCCATGCTCTTTTGCTTGCAGGTCTGCTGACATGTGAGCCTATGTATACTAATACTGTAACGACAAGCCTCCATCTTTTGGCCATTGACAAAAGCTGAGCAAGTTTCTTCGGAGACATGCAAGAGAAAATTTGGTCCTTTGGAAGTCCACGAAAAAGACCAAAGAGAAATTACTACTTCATTGATATCTGGGAAAAGGAAACCGGTGTGCAATTTCACAGAGAACTGTCTTGTGGCAGGGGGAGACAACTTCATAAATACAGGGAGGCCTTTTGTGTACCTTTGAAAGTAATACTATTGTGACTTTGAACTGTGAATTAATGCAACAATCAAACCCCCAAAAAAAAGTGATTTTTGTGAATATTAGGATAGCAGTGTCACCGTAGATTTTCTGAAGCATGGAACTGAGGAGGGTTATGTGAAGGCCAATCTTGAAGGATGTTACGTAAAGGCCAAAGCTTAAATTTGTGGAATTAAGAGATTTGAAGACGTGGATCAAAGCATCTAAACTTCAGATAGAGTTCGAGAGAAACAATTTGGCAATAAGCTGAAGTTGGTGTTGTCTCTTCCAAATTGTTTGGAGAGGTTTTCAAGTACAGGAGGCCAATCCCTTCTCGGAATACAACAGGCTAAGCCTGAAAGATGCTCAGCATATTTGGAATTAGATGCATGAGAGCAACAGATGTCAGTATAGAATTTGAACTGTAACATGGATCTGAATCTGTTCTGTTTGGGGTATATCTTTTCCAATTCTGCTGCACTCTGTCTGATGCCACCATAACATGAAACAATGTAAACAGGAGATTAGCTCGAAGAATCTTTTCGCTGTTTCAAGTCCCACCTAACATGCTGTCTCAGCAGAGGTAAGTCATCGGCAAACACTCATGCTCGAGGATGGGACTACTTGGATGCAGTAAGACGTCACTTGTTGTGCTGAGAGACGTTGAAATCTTAATCGTAGTAGCTCGTCAGAGACCAACAGCAAGTGAGCCTCATCAAGTAATGTTCTTGGAGACTGGAAGAACACATCCGAATGGTGGTCTGACTTCAGATATAGATCCACTGACCGGAACACTTAAACCGATTTATACCACCTCAACAACTTCGGTGCAGAGGAAGAAGAACCAGGAGGTAATCATCCTGTTGTACCGAAGTGGTCACTCCAGGTTGGCAAACCTCCCATCTGCGATCTACAGTCTCATATGCAACAGATCGTCCACCAATTGCCTGGGGACCGAAATTTTATGGGAGTCACGCACATCAACAACTAATGCATAGCTACCAGGATCGAACACCGATGAGCGCCTCGATGTTCAGATACATTACCGGTCCCGGGACACTGCTAGAGTTAAAGCAGAGACACAAACAAGTTTCATGGTCTCAGTTGGGTAATCGGCCAAGGTTTGGCTTTTGAGATGGGTAGGTGAAGACAAGAGACTGATTCAGGCCTGATGTAGGTAGGAGAAACAGATTCACAAAGTGCTCGCATTAGATAGATGAGACAACAGTAAGGCCGAAGAAGGATGAGACAAGCGGTGAGTAATTTTATGGAACAGATGTGTCATCTGTAAGCGTGCGTCAATCAGCTTCGAGGTCGGAGGAAAATGACAGACAAGTCGGTGAGAGGGCGACGATGGAGAGTGTCCGATGCGATTTATTGCCCCGTGAGCAGCTTAATGGTGTTCAACAGCCGACCCAACTAGTGGACACTGACTGCGGCCTCGGGGTTCCATCAAGCTGGAAGAGCTGGTCCCGGTCAAACTTTGACTCTTCATTCCCAAAATTATTATATCTCAAAATTATCCTTAGCCAAGTATTATGATAAATAGATTTTTTTTACGATTATGATAAATATTATGATAAATAGATAGAGTACCCCTTACTTACTGAGAAACACCTAAACAAAAATATTGTGTTTTTCGAAAAATTCAACCTTAGTTTTTCTCTCTTTTAATAAATGCTAATTAATATTTATCTTAATTTTTTGATATAAAATAATCTGAAACATAGGTAATAATATGGATAAAAATGAATAATTAAACATACCTTACCTTCGGAATCCCATGGAGTTTCGTTTTTGTTCTCACAATATCAATCAATACTCGATCTAACATGAACCGAACCCAATTAGAGTTGGGCCGGAAAATGGCCCAGTGGGCTTAATTAATCCGATATGAGTTCATGAACGAGCTCAAATTGACGAGGAGAAAAGAATGGCTTTACCGTGTCGTCGTCGCAACATAAGATATGTTACCTCGGGCCAAACGCCGCGTTATGCCATCCTTTCTCCTCCTCTCTTCGCTCCTCTTCACTCCCACCCTATCCTCCTCCTCAGCTGCCGCCGCCGTCCCGATTCCTTTCCCCAATCCCCTTCGCCGCCCGTTGTCAGTTTGCCCCGCCTATCCTTTCTGGGGTTCGAGAAGAGGACCGGGGTCGATCTGCTACGCGTCATCTCCGCCCTCCTCGCCTCTCGCCCGCGCTCTCTCCTCCACGGGATCGATGGAGGACCAAGCCGTGTCATATCTTACCCAGCGAGAGGCGGCGGAGATCGATGAGATCCTCATGGGACCTCTGGGGTTCAGCGTCGATCAGCTGATGGTGCTTTCATCTTTTCTTCTCGCATTCTCAAGTTCCCTTCCTCCTCTAATTTGATTTTGATTGAGATGTTCTTCGTCTGGCAGGAATTGGCGGGATTGAGCGTGGCCGCGGCTATATCGGAGGTAATTTTGGTTCTCTTAAGCCCTTCTTGTTCTCTGTCACTGAAATGCTCACAGGGGTCATATTAATGGAGTTTGTCATTCTTTGTGTTGTTTGTGCATTTTCCGTCTTGGGTTCTGCATGAACTTCTTGTACTGTAAAATATTAAAATTTAACATAGTTTGTAGCTCAAATTCATAACTTTTGGTTCAAGCCAATGGAGAAATATGGTTTCTTCACTTATTGTGCATCGCAAATTCACGTTGCCCACCTCTGATTTGAAAAACATGTGGACTCTGAAAGATGTTAGCGGATACTTCAAATTGATTGAAGGATCTCTAGTACAGTTTTTTATCCTAGCCATTCTGTTTTATGTGGTAGATGGAATAATGATCACAAAGTTAAAAAACGGATGTTTCACTGTCCAAAAAGAGTAATCAGCATTCTTTCAATATGGCATGCTCACTACTTGTCCATTTTGTAGTTGGGAAAAAAAACTTTTGCAAATATCTAGTACGGTTTATGGGTGATACTCTGATCATCATGCTGTTGTAGAGAGCTTCTGCATGACAATTAGCAAATATTGGTAAGAAACAAGTAATAGTGTTCACAGAAGCTTGAGGAAGAAACAAGTAGTTTTGATGACTTTTGGCAGCATAAACGAGTAGAAGAAACTCTAAAAGAAACCTGAAAAGGATATCAAGCTGATAATCAGGTATATCCATTTTCTATGATTTTCCTCGTATTAGCAACATAAACTTTAGTCCTTAGAGTTGCCAACAGGAAATGATAACCTTAAATAGGAGTAGCAGTGACCTTGACCTAAGTATTTTAAGAAGATACACCCACTATAGGTGGCTACATGATATAGATGATCCAACTTTTCAGCCTCCTTTACAGATATGTTTTATGATGCTTCAGCTGAAGATATAGAACCACAATCCTTTATATTTATGTGTCAAGACAAAATTACAAATTATATTGTTAAAATTCTCACAATCAATAGTTTTTATGATATTCACTGCCTTATCCATGGAAATTTCATTTTGCCATTAGATCATTGAGTTGTGCAACAAATATGACGCTGGATTTGCCTCTAAATTTTCTAATATAAGGTAATTGTGGTGGAGAATTCTAATATTGGAATCCATTTTAAAACTTAATCCTTTATTATTATATCCTGATTTGTCAAATTCTTTTGCACGAGTAAACAACACTGGTAATATGAAGATTTTCGTGCAGCAGTTTTTTAATAAAGGATTAGTGGTGTGGACATGTCCCTGGTCGGACAAGTTGTGTTGACTACCTGGACGGTGGTTCCATGATAACTTGCTGAGATATATTAGAAACTGCCTTCCCATTTAGTACTACCTGGACGGTGGTTCCATGATAACTTACTGATGGTAAAAGCTAAATATGTGTTTGTAGTTTGAAAATCATAGGGGTAATATCACATTTTTAAGAAGGCACGTTAGATTGAAAACCTACTGAGTCCATTAAACAAATTTGTTGTGTTAAAGCTTAAATTTCTTGATATTTGGAGATGGATTATGAGCATCTCCTGTTAGGGTGATTATTGTGGTGGGAATCATGTTGAGCAGAAAGATCATGTAAATGTCAATAATCCTGAACAGGCTATAATTTCGGTGGATTTAGTGGATGCATTTGCAAAGACATCTTATCGGATTATCAGTTCCATGATTACTTCTCCAGCTGAACTTTCATAATTAAGCTAATATGTCATGAGGGGCTATTTTATACTCATTGCCAGTAAGATCATGATGAATCGGGCCACCTTTATTGGGAAATTAAAGTCTCTAATAATGTTTCATTCAATCGTTATGTCAAGAGGGAAAGAATATTACTGTGGACCATGGATCCTTTTGTATTAATTGATTTTGTAGATATCAATGCTTAATCTTTTTCGTCAACTGTGAAGGATCTCATGATTGTTTATTATTAGATCTCAAAATCTGTATATCTCAATGCTTTTGCAAAGTTAAAATAAGATGTTTATGGTTTTTAATAGGTCTATAAATCAAGTGAATATAGACGCGTCCTTGCTATCTGTGGTCCAGGAAATAATGGTGGTGATGGTCTTGTAGCTGCTCGTCATCTACATCATTTTGGATATGAACCCTATATATGTTATCCAAAGCGTACACCGAAGCCTCTCTATAATGGCCTTGTTACTCAGGTATGGCTCATTTCCTTTTCTTTTCCAGTTATTCTCATTTGATTAGAGTCACTAACTATTTTATGTTATTTTGCAGTTGGAATCACTATCGATTTCTTTCATTTCTGTTGATGACTTACCTCAGAACTTAACGGAAAATTTTGACCTCATTGTTGATGCGATGTTTGGATTTTCATTTCATGGTAACTTAAGTGCCTATTTGGCATTAATTTGTTTTGTGCTTCTGTTTTTGAAAGAGATAAATGTTGTATACTAATGTAGGATACATCATGGTTTAAATTTTCACTTCCATGCCCAGTATCGGCATGGAACTCCACATATGAGCATCCATTCCAGAACACAACAAATGTCCCCACTTTAATATTGGGTCAATGGTCTGACACGAACAAAGCTCTCTAGAATTTAAAACTGTAGAAATTAAGTTTTATTACTTTATTTTTATTTCTGTTCTTTTGGAGGAAAACCTGTACTTTAAGAGCTTTCACCGTTCTAAGCTTTGTAATCGTCTGACAATTACTGCTAGGCCCATGATTGCTCAACAATCTTTACTTGATCTTCTGATGGGTCTCTAGGATGAACTAAAAGTGTCACCATTAAATGTGCTTTCAGTAAAACAAAAAGAAACCTGGAAAGAAATATTATTTTTTCATTTTTTTTATATGTAGAAGAACCCAAAATCAAGGCACTGCTAGATGGGCTGAAGATTCTTATCAAGTTTATGTTTCCACGCATTAATAGTCGCAGACAAAATGCTTGAATACTTTTTTCTTATTGCTCCATATTCAACATTAGTTAATGTGAATTATAACCTTTTTTAAAATTTGGTTAGTTTCACATCCTTGCATTAAGTGCTTACACATATCTTTTAGTCCCTGCTCTTGTATGATGTTTATTAGGGAGATTCTAAAAATGTAGGTATTGTGTATTTGGCTGAAGCAAACTGTATGTAATTGATTTTCTTGATTCATTTGGTTCATATGACCAATTGTTTTTTTTTATTCCAAACAAACAAGATCACTGAATAAGCTTCTTTGGCTTTTTTCCAATAGTCTCTTTATTCTGTCTTACAGAATTTTACTTGGATGGTTTAATTTCATCAAGATACTTTGAAGTAATTCAAAGACATGTAAGAATAGATTTTTTTCTGCAACCTATTCTTATGATGGTGCCAAGATATTCTACATAGTTGCATTGTAAGTAGATTATTGTGATCTTAACCAAGACGAAAAATTGAAATGCTTATTACATAAAAGTAATGCATCCATAAACTTGGTTTTAGTTAACTACTTGTTTCTTTAGATGTTAACAATAATGAATGTGTATGTAGGTCAACCAAGGCCACCCTTTGATGATCTTATTCAGAGGCTTGCTTCTCTAAGTCGTGTTGACTGTGGACGCAAGAGATCATCAGCTATTGTTTCTGTTGATATTCCTTCCGGTTGGCATGTTGAGGAAGGAGATATCACTGGTGAAGGCTTTGAACCTGACATGCTGGTATCTGTCTAAATTGAATTTGGTTTGTTCTTGTACATAATAGTATCTGATGGTGGATTTTGTACGCGCACATCTTTGTTATTATTCTGAAATAACTTACATCTGAATTTACTTTTTATATCTAGGTTTCATTAACTGCTCCAAAGCTCTGTGCTAAAAAATTTGTCGGCCCACATAACTTTCTTGGGGGCAGATTTGTTCCTCCATCTATCATCAGTAAGTACAAACTTAAGCTTCCTCAGTATCCAGGCACTTCAATGTGTGTGAGAATTGGAAAACCCCCATCTGTTGACATTGCATCACTGAGGGAGAACTATATTTCTCCTGAACTTCTTGAGGACCAGGTGCTGTCGCACCCTGTAGATCAGGTATATTTTCTTTGTTTTCAACTGGATCTATTATATGATTTCTTATGTATTTCAATCTGCTCCTTGGCTGCTGAAACCACTCATGCTCTTCAAGGTCAAACGATAATAAATCTGAAATATTTGGATCAGGTGTATTTATCTTTTAACTTTGAATAACATTCTACCATGACCATATGCTAGTTCCATAAATGGTTTGATGAAGCAGTTGCTGCTGGCTTGCGTGAGCCAAATGCTATGGCCTTGTCAACTTCTGGCCATGAAGGAAAACCGTGTGTATTCTTTTTGAGCCTTTTCTTCATGAAATCAGATTCACAACATGTTAGACTTTTGGTCTATATTCCAAAACTTGAATTATCTTTTCTGCAGTTCATCACGGATAGTCCTGCTAAAAGGAGCTGACAAACAGGGGTTTGTCTGGTTAGTGATGTTTGACTAATTCTGCAACTGACTGCTGAGTTGAATTTTCATATTCATTAACAAAACATATAGTTTATATTTCTTTCCATGAGATGGCTTTACATAAGCATGTTTATTTTGCTAATTTAGGTTTACCAATTATGGGAGCCAAAAGGCCAAGGAATTGTCTGAAAATCCTCATGCTTCACTTCTTTTCTACTGGAATCCTCTTAATCGTCAGGTTATTGCTCTCTCTTGGGGTATTTAGCTTTGTCTTCATGGAGACAATTACTTTTCATATGAGATTACAAAACTTTTTTTTTGGAAATTTGATTATCTTGGTACAACTGAAGGGCTATGGTTTTTTTATATGATAAAATTTTGGTTGGATCAGCACCGATCTAGCATCAACTTGATGAATCTAGATCAAATTCATGCTGATTTAGGTTCAATCTACTCAAATATTGCCTAGATCTACATGAACATGGGTCAAATTCATGTGGATCTATGCCGGATGTTGTTCTAGACAAGTTTTGCATGGTTCTTGACCAGATACATAAGTATCTAGTTTGGAACCATGCAGTGTGGATCGACTTAGATACAAATAGATCAATGCTGGATGTGCATTCAGCCTCAATTTAACAAAAACTTTATGTTCAAAAACATAAAATATCTAAATGAGTGAGAAACAACTCTTACACAAATAACAAGTTGGCTAGGTTTAGATTTTCCACGAATTGAAGAAGAAACCAAGCTTCCTAGCAAGAAACCCACACCATAGCTTGAAAGAAAAGTCACAAACGTGATGTTTCTTGAGAATTTCGATAATAAAATGGGAGAAACTTGAAGACAAATTTTGAGAAAAAGAGAACGAAATAAGCTTGATATTATTGCTGATGGAAAAGAGAGGAAATGAGCATATTGGTTGAGAAAGGCGAAAAAGTGGATGGAAGAAATGTGAGCATCGAATGGTATACTCATTGCCCAACCAGTGACGATAGTGGTATTCTTTTTGTATCAGAGAGAATTTCTGAAAATCATTGGTTTTAGAATTGTTTATTACTTTATTAGTTACATTGTTTTGCATCAATGATACTATTTTTTAATAATCATTGATTTTAGATGTGTGTGATGAGTAACATATTTTTAGTTGATATATATTTTCACAGTGAAGAAGAATTCATTCTTTGGCTTCTCCATCTGGTTGGGACTTTTGTCTGATGCGGTCAGTATTATAAGTTGCAGGTTAGAGTTGAAGGAACTGTTGAAAAGGTTTCTAAGGAGGAATCCGAGACATATTTCCATAGTCGCCCTCGAGGAAGTCAGCTTGGAGCAATAGCTAGCAAGCAGGTCTGATGTGTTTGTCTTGCTTTTATCTATGTATAAAAATGTTTTTATACACGTCAGTGGAGACTTAAATGTTTTAATGGGTTTCTTCAGAGTACTACTGTAATCGGAAGGCATGTGCTTGATGAAGCGTACAAAAAACTAGAGGAAGAATATGCTGATGGGTTAGTTTAACTAAGCCTTGTTTTGTGTCAGAGTATCTTTGTTTTTACCTCAGAGTATGTTTGTTTCTGTCATGTGCCTGTTGCATATGAGTTTGGTAATGCTGTTGTTTGAGCAGTAGCTTTCATCAAGTTAATGTGTTTGGCATTGCTTTTTCCCCCTCTTTATCTTTGTTTTGACATCAGAGTATGTTTGTTTCTGTCATGTACACGTTGCATATGATTTTGCCATTTTGGTAATGCTGTAATTCGAGCAGTAGCTTTCATTAGGTTAAACGAGTTTGTTATATGCTTATGGCTTTTATGCATGTCTATTATTCCAACTTCTAAGATGCAGTCTTGATTAATATATGCTATGACAAAAGTACCTCATTTTTTGGTTTGACATGTTCGTTTTAGTTAATGTTTCAACAGATAGGCAAATAGAAGTATTATAGATATTTGTGAATCCTTGGAAATCTCTTTTCTGTTTTTATTTGCGCCTTTTTTTTTTTTAGAGATGAGAGCCTTCATGATTTTTATGTCAACATGATCATTCTTCAGCTTTGAAGGTGTTAACCTTGAAGAACCTTGCACATATGTGCCCTGTAAATTTTAGTCTTCTTTTTAACTAGGATATCTTCGACCTTTTAAAGTGCTCATTTCATGTTTGAAGTGGATAAAGACTGTAAATATGAGGATTTCAAATTCTGTCCTTTACTAGAAGCCATTGCCTTGTGTCCGGTCAGGTTGTATGTTTAGTGCTTGTAGGCCAGAGTTTATTGCCTTTTTTTCTGCTCAGGTGTCCTTTTTTTTCATTATTTTCTGACTTTTGTATTATAAATTGGACTCACTCATGACTGTAAGAGATTCTAATTGATTCAACACTGGTTCATGTGATCCCTTATCATTTTCTTTTGGTTGTTGAACAAGTACGTTGTCTGACCCTATCATCCCAGCTTTACTATTTTTAGCATGATAGAAGTCTGTGGCTCTCTCTCCCATGGTTTTTGTATATGCCACTCAGGAAGAATTTGTACTCCACCCCGTTAATATGCACTCGGTCAACCGACCCTCACCATTGAAATGTCAATGTTGTTGAAGCTAAAACTGCTTTGCATTATGCATTCTGCTTCTCCAGAAGCTTGATCCCTATGCCTAACCTGCCTTTGCATTATGTAAAACCCTGTTAGTATGCACTTGGTCAATCTACCCTCATCATTGAAATGTCCATGTTGTTAAAGCTAAAACTGCCTAATCTGTCATTATGTATTCTGCTTCTCCAGAAGCTTGATCCCTATGCCAGAGTACTGGGGAGGCTACAGACTGAAACCAACCAAGTTTGAATTTTGGCAAGGCCAGCCTTCTCGTCTTCATGATCGGTAGGTCCATCCCGTTCGATGAGGCATCTGGAAGTATATGTTATGCTTCATGGCTTATGCATTAGCCAATTGAAATGAATATTTTTGTTTTTTACAGGCTTCGGTACTCAATCAGGACAGTAAACGGAGGCGAAATATGGCATATCGAAAGGTTGTCTCCATGACTGGTAGTGTCTTCTTCTTCAGCCTCTACCCTGCGATAACAAAGAATATCTAAATTTAATCCTTTCTACTGCTACTTAATCATCTCTCATCATGTAAAGCTTAGAATTGTTTTGCATGTCATCAAACTGCCGATCCGCGTCCTAGAGTGCTCATGATAGAAAGGTTTTGATAGGGGTGGAGGGGCACATGCTGCGAAGTCCAAGATCTGAGTTAGCTTAGGGGTCCTGCAACAGTCTCTCTGTTGCCCCAATCTGAGGTGTGTTGCTGTTTGCGATCTTCCACCTCTGTTTCCCTTCCAAACTTCTGGTTTGTTTGGCGACGCGACTTGTTCTATGTGCCGACATAAAATCAGAAACATCTGTTTTAGATTTGGTTCGTCTCGGGATGAGGCTTTATGTCTGAATCGATTTGGTGAAACATTATATTCGAAGATTTTTTATGACGCTCTGTTGACACAACGAAATATAAATGGTAGCAGAAAATGTAGCCTTTGTCGAATCAGATTTGTATAGACATAAAAGGTTTTACTCGATAGTACCGTAAACAGGACAAAACTGAACCAAAATCCTCGGTCCGGTTTAGATTTCGGTTTGCATGATTTCCTGGTTCGATTTCGGTCTATGAAAAATTATTATTCGATTTGTCACCGTCGGGAAGAATAATAGCATGAGATTTTGATTTCGTGTTGATTTCTTATTCGAAGCATTTGTTTGACCTCAAATCCCGCACGAGAATTTAGACTCATCTGACACGCCGGACGTGCGCTTCAAATAATAATAATAATAATAATAATAATAATTAAACAATGAATGAAGGTCACAGTAACTAACACGTGCGCTTCAAATAATAATAATAATAATAACAATAATAATAATTAAACAATGAATGAAGGTCACAGTAACTAACACGTGCGCTTACCGCACACCAGAAGAGCTTCAAAGTCGTCCAAAAATTATTAAATGGCTAAAAAATTGGCAAAATTTCGGTTTCTTACCTTCACGGAAGGTGAGCAGAATGTCACGGGTCACGAGACCGGAATGAGTTTACCGCACACCGGAAGGATGTCAAAGTGTTCCAAAAATTCCAAAATGGTGGCAAAAACATCCGACACTCGGTTTCGTATGGTCACCGGGAGTGATCAGAACTTTAATACAAACAAAACGAGGAGGACTACGAAGACCTTCGGGTGCGCTTACCGCATAATAGATGGATGTCAAGGAGCTCCAAAAAATCCAAAATTGATCCCAAATCGTCTAAATTTTGGTTTCTTAATCTCATTTGCGGTGATCAGAACTCACGCCTTAAAGTCAAAAAAGTAATGCAGTTTGCGATCGATTGGGAACAATTAAGGAGACCGATTAGGATATGACAACCTAATGAACAGATCAAACACAGAGAGAGAGAGAGATGAGTTGAATTCCTCCTAACCAAGTTTGTGCTCCACAAGCATGAGTTTAACGGACGACTCTTTTATCCTTGTCGTGGTTGCTCCAAAAATTAATGCACCGGAGGCTGTTTGGACTTCGCAATCGTTCCACCGGCATGAGCTAAACCCCCCACCAGTAGTAGTAAATACATACATTGGTTCTTGCTGCTTCTTGGTGGTGTTCATCGAGACAAGCATTTGATTCTGGCAGAAGCGAATATTTTGATCAAGATGGAGCTGTTGTGCTCCAGCTTTTAGTGTGCCGTCAAACAGTGAGAGTAGCCATGTGATTTCGTCCCATGTCTTATTACCTTAATACGACCTCGTCATCTTCTTGTATAACAACACGCATAAAGTTGTACTGCGATGCGATGGCAGCCTCCTCTCCGATGCTCTCTTCCTCCCATCTCTATCTCTTCCGATCTGACGTACTAAACTCTTCTTTTTCATCGACTCTTATCTCCCTAGTATAATAATGATGCGAGAAGATCCCTTTTATATCTTACTTTACCTCCTCGATCTCCTTGAGATCTTTGTCATCGTCGATTTAATCGCCGTCGTCTTGGCCATCATCTCCTTTCACTGCGAGGGGGTTGATTTTCTCCTGTCTAATGTTGTCCTCACATTGTCACACCGATTGTTATTTGCTCCCTCCCTTATCTATCTTTACCGATGATAAGCCTAACGAGATTGAGCTAGTGCTTTAACAATATCAGACGAAAGTGATGAAGTGGAGGAGGTCACACGGAGACAATAGACCCTTGCAATAGAGTGAAGATGATGGGCAATGGTGAGGGGGCAGAGTCGATCGTAGTAAGACAACAATCGACGGGGGATAATTATGGCTAGACCTATTTAGTATCTTGGTCTCTAGACTTAAAAACTTATATTGACATCCTTGTATTTACGAAGGTGAAATATTTAACCCCAACTACCTTGATATCATCGTCTTTATCAACCAAAGATACAGTGCCTACAAAAATATTAATTTTACCAATGATAAAATAGTCATTTTAGACGTTAATTAAAAGATGAAAGAAATAGACTATTGACTTAGGTAATTATACGATTAGTTTCTTTCCCAAATTATTCTCTTAGGGTTTCTTTCCCTAAATCGATCTCTTGGGGTTTGACCAACTTAACATTACTGTGTTGTCGAGGAGCTTTGACTTACACCCTAAAAGCAATTCGAAGAAGAAGTGACCAACTTAACATTATTGTTTTTGCCGAGTAGCTTTGCTTTACACCCTAAGAGATCGATTTGAATAAGAAAATCAATCGTGCGACTATGATAATCTTTTTTTTTTTACTTTTTAATTAATAATTGAAATGATCATTTTATCATTGATAAGATCGATAATTCATATGCTGTTTTGTACCTTCGATCGGTAAAATTGAAACGTAGAGATAATTTTATCTTTTAGAAAAAAAAAATAAGATTAGCATAAAAAAAAAAAAAAAACTGTTCTGCAGTAAAATAAAAAATAAAAAATTGATATTATTTTAGAAAATTTTTGTTGGCTACAGATCATCATCATCACTCGTCTTTTGCTCCTTCACGCATGCAAACACACGGCATAAACAGCACACACCTGTTCGATCAAATGACCAACGTCCCTGACTCCTCCGACAATATTCCTGCATCATTCGATTCACGAACCCACAGACTAAATTAATCCTCAGATTCTCTTGCCGACATTGTTTTCCATCGACCCTACTCAACTCTCGATAACACCAATGTATTTTTTTTTTTATCGTGGATCACTCCATGGCTTCGTCAACCCAGATAACATTGTTTGGTACAAGGCACAAGAACAAGACTGGCAACTTCTGTAGACGAAGGTATTTGGATTTGGATGGAGCTGAAGTTGACAGGGTCTGAGACAAATCTCTCCGCTGCATCCAATCTTCCGAGCTTTTTCTTCGACATGACGATGGCAGATTATGGTACGTAGCTCTTGTCTGCTCCCTCTGCAATCACACATTCATGGAGAGCCTCATGATTATGGATTACAGAGGATGAGATGAGATGCAAGCGACTGCGTGCTGCTTCAAAGGTAAAAGAACAAAGAGGAGAGTGAAAATTTCTTGATCGATCTAACTCTCATTCTCCTCGGAGAGGCGACAATCGACAGGACAATTAAGTATGCGAATAATTAGCCAATGGATCGTGGTGGCCAATAGAATACTAACTCCAATCTGTTGTTCTTCCCAAGCAGGCTTTGGAGGAGAGAAATGGCAGAGGAAGCCAGTTGATGCTGTTGAGCTTGTGAAGCTGTGGCTGAAACCTTCCATCGATTCACGCAAACATGGCGATTATTAGTAGCTGAGGCTGTCATCTTCCCCCTTCAACCAAATGTGCAGAATCTACTTGCACAAAACTCGTGTTTTAGCTGGCAACATGTTGGATTTTGTCGAGTGTCAGGTTGGATTCAGTCAGCCCAGTTCACTGCCGCCGATTTAGCTGGCTGTTCATTGATTACAGATTAGGCTGAAAGCTAATCTTAGTAAAACCTGTAAACATTTAAATTAGATTTATTGATGCACACGCCTCTACTTTATTTCCCTCTCTCTATATCTAAGTATACTTAATTTCGTCAAAATCTTGAAACCATAATCATAATTAGGATGAATTTAATGGAAAGATCACATGCATTTTGCAGCATCGTTCATACACCTACGAAAATTTGGTGACAGGACTCAGAAGCTGCAGATGATAGCAGTCAGGAAGAGACAAGGGAAAGCTCTACTGCTGCTACCTCAGCTCAGCTGGTGATGCTCTCATGTTCCGTGATCTTTGAACTCACATCACTCGTCTCACTGTGGGTAGAGTAGAGGAAGAGGAAAGAGAAAGAGAGAGAACACGGACTCTTCTTCCTCTGCTTCTCACGTGGCAAGTCTGCAATTGTTTTCTTCTGACCCGCCCCGTGCCTTTAAAAGGCCACCCTCGTCCTCCCCATGGAGCTGTGTGCAGGTGGAGAGAAATGGCGTTGGAAGCTGTGGCTTTCCCTCACGACCTCTTTCGCTGTGTCTCCATGGAGCCTCGTGCCGCTGAGGGAGGAGCATGAAGCAGTGACTCGGGTGCGCTAATGGAGGATGACAAAGGGGCGGTGCAAGAATGTGATCCCTCGTGCTCCTCGGCGCAGAACCTCCATGGAGGAGTGGGGGAGGCCATGGAGGCGGCGGGGCGGAGGAAGAGGCGTTGCGGGAGGAGCATCAAGAACAGAGAGGAGGTGGAGAGCCAAAGGATGGCCCACATTGCCGTGGAGCGCAACCGCCGGAGGCAAATGAACGAGTACCTGGCTGTCCTCCGCTCTCTCATGCCTTCTTTCTACGTCCAAAGGGTAATGTAATAGCACGATGTTTTCCTCTGATCACCGTGAATTCATCTGCAAATCTTGAGAATTAGCACTTGTATGCACAGGGTGATCAAGCTTCGATTGTCGCTGGCGCAATCAATTATGTCAAAGAACTGGAGCAGCTCCTTCGTTCGATGGAGGTGGAGAAACGGCTCAAGCGACGAACAGATGCGGCCGGCGTCGCTTCTGCCTTCGCCGGCTTCTTCAGCTTTCCTCAGTACTCCTCTTTCTTCAGTGGCGGCGGCGGCGGCAATGGCAACGACGATAACAGCGGTAAAAGGCACGGCATCAGCCACTCTGGTGCCTTTTACCGCAACACCGGCGAGATCGAGAACCAAACGGCCACTGCCAACATCGAGGTGACGATGCTGGAGAGCCATGCAAACCTCAAGCTGCTGTCGAGGCGGCGGCCCCGGCAGCTGCTCAGGCTGGTGGCGGGACTGCAGAGCTTGCGGCTCGTGCCGCTGCACCTCAACGTCACCTCCGTCGATCGCATCGTCATGTACTCCTTCAGTCTCAAGGTCTATCGAGCTCTTCGTCTCCAATCTACATCACTGCGATTCCGGATCTCTTCTGAACCTGCTCTGTTTGGTTTTGATCGGCAGGTGGAAGACGACTGCCGGTGTACATCAGCGGACGAGATTGCAGAAGCAATCCACCGAATGCTAATCAGGATAGAGGAGGAGGCAAATCTGTAGTCGATTCCTTTTGAATGTAAACGTGATTGCCACTCGTTCTTGTAGCCGACAAGGGTTTTCATAGCATTTACTCGATTCATAGGGGATCCGCCATTGACGATATCCCGAGTATGCTCTGCTAAGTTTGTTGGATGAAGGCCTTCAACAGTGTCACTGAGAACACCCGATACAAACAAGCCGCAGATATGCTTGGATCCAACAGTGCCACTGGGTCAGCAAGATCTTGACAGTATTGTCCCAAATCTACTTGCACTCTGCAGAGGGAATAGGCTGTCATGCTCAACTGACGTTTGCATCCAAAATCCAGATAGAAATATTATTCCTCTGCTGCTTCAGGATTGATGTACAGTAGAGATTTAGTCAAGATTTTGTCGAATTAGTACTGGCAAAGTTTTAGCAGAAGTCATGCTTTTGGTTATAAAGGTGAAGAAAAGAAGGATCATAAGAAGAAAAGTTGAATTAGGACAGGCAAATCAGAGCTGATCTCTGATTTGGCTTAAAAGAACATACGGATTTGCATAACCAAGTTCATTAGGTTGATGAATGAATGACCAATAATGACTAAAATCTCTGAAAATAATATTGTGCAAAATCATCTGCTCTACATAATCAAAATGATTTTAGTATTTCGACTGGAGTAATTACCAAAACAACTTCAGGTTTCTGTTTAGCATCAGTTCATCTGAAGAACCCAATATTTGTTGAACTGTTGATCTCAGTAAATGAAGCTGGAGATGAAAAACCAAGTTACTAAGCATTTGGTTGGTGGGCCAAATGGAAACTGACAATCTTCAATTCTTCTGAAACTTGAAAAGCAGCAGCACAGAAATTTACAAGGAACAATGATCTAACAAGATAGTAAAAACAAAAGGAGACTGCAAGCACTCATATAAGTTTTTTTGCAAGCCAAGATCTAAAAATATAACTTCAAAGACTAAACTTGTGTGTTGCTCTGATTTAACATGAAAGTGAAGAATCCACATAAAAGTTCAGATCAGAGCAGCTTTTCCAGACAGTTGACAGAAAGAAAAAATAAAGCAGCCACTCTGTGAATGAGCACTTGTAGGGGAAGTTCTTGCAGATGACACGCCACTGAAAGTTATCGGCAAATTAGAAATAGCAGAGAGTTCAAAGGAAACTAAGAAGTCACTCCAAATACCGAAAACCTAAGAGACAAGCAACATTTGCACTTGGACAATGTTATGCTATCCGATAACAATAATCTATGCAGATTATGCATCTAATATCTCATGTTTCCCTGATAGGACAATGTCTTAATCTAATAATACCACAAGAAAGCAGACTCTTGATGGGACTCAACTTCTTCAGCATGAAAGCAGAAACAAGGATGAGATAAAGCCATAAAAGGTCAAGAAGATTCGACTTGAAGCATTATTCCTTTCATTTAGGAAATCACGCTATCATGCAGCACTGTTATGTAGAAATTAATCGGATACCGTCATGAAGATTCTCATTCAACTTAAAATTATATGCTGCACACTTCAACATTTACCTGCTTTAATTTGAGAAGGAAAAAAGAAATAGCCTTCATATGCATCAGTAACTTCTATCATTCAAACAACCACAACTCTTGGCAAAATTGCATGAGCCAGATATAGGAAGATGAAAGCATAAAAAGAAGGCCAACAAATCCAACTTGATCGAATGGCATACTACATCAGAGTAAAGTTCTTTACATGCTGAAACTATATATGCAATTATGACCACATATAACCCAAGCAGAAGCTCTACATACCAAGTCTTATCATCCATTTGTTTTGCCATGCCATGAAATCAACCCAAAACTCTACCTTTCAGCCTTTAACCGATGTAGCATTCATCACAAGTTTGCTGCTGTAATTTTTCACTTTACAAACGCAGATATATGATGGTGAAATGCAGCTCCCAACTTGATGAGAACCACTGGTATGTACAAAATGTGCTATGTGGTGAACTCGGAAATATACTGAAGTTATAGGACCATTACAGCGGCAGAAGGGAGCGCCGAGCTCGGCCTTGTCTTGACAAGAAGAAGCTCCCACTAATGCTCGATAAAGATCTTTCTGTTTCCTTGCACAAAGAAGCGCCACTGGAAAAATTCCATTGCTTTCTCCTGGTTCTATCATCCCACACTTGTGCTTCTAAGGAGGTTTTCTTCCTGTTATTGCTGAGATCCTCATCAGACTCCAATCCATGTATAAAAGAAGAACAAGTAAATGAATCCATAGAAATCGATCGCCGGATGGGCTGAAACCCATCTTCCCCAATATCAACAGTCACTCGCTGCTCAGAGCTCGTGAGCGGGAAGACCACAGTTCGGTTTCCAGCTCCAAGTTCCAATCTTTCGACCTCCGGTTCCTCTTCCAAGGCGCCTTGAGCAGATTCTGATTGCCCGCCATTGATCTGCTCGCTGTCCGCTACGGCCGAGGAGAGATTATTGGGGTCCACGTGATCTGGGGTAAACTCAGGGTGGGATGAAGGGGCGGAGGAGGAGGAGGAGGAGGAGAAGGAGGAGGAGGAGGAAGAAGAAGAAGAAGAAGAAGAAGAAGAATGGGTACTTGTTCCAGTGCCGCCACTGCTGGCGGCGGAGGTCGAGACTACGACGGGCGCACGGCACAGGGGGCAATTGACGTGGGATCGAAGCCAAGTGTCGATACAGCCGAGGTGGAAGGCGTGGCCGCACTTGGGAAGGAGGCGAACGAGCTCGTCCTCGCGGAACTCGGAGAGGCAGACAGCGCAGTCGGAGGCCGAGGCGCCGAGGACGCCATCCGCGGCCTTGTAGGCCAACGCGGAGATGGCCCTGATGGTTGACTCGTCGAGGCCAACGGTCCTGATGTACCAGACATGGTGGATCACCTCGTCGCCGTCGCCGCCACCGTCCTCCTCAAGGGGTCCACCGGCGAGGGGTACGTCGGGGGCTGCCGTGCGGCGGTGGTGTCGGCGGCGAAAGACGAAGTAGGCGAGGACGAGAACGAGTACGGCGGCGGCGATGAGGAAGGCGGCGGAGATGGGGAGGGCGGGGAGGAGGGAGGAGTGGTGGAACCGGATGGTGGTCGGGGGGCCCGGGGAAGATGGAGGAGAGGGTGGCGGCGGGGGAGGGGTGCACAACTCCATGAATCCACATAAGGAGGAGGCGTTGGGCGCCGGAAAGAGGAGGCGATTAGGCCGGACGGCCATCACCGGCTTCGATTCCTCTCAACCCGCGCTTCTGCTCCTTCCAAGCCTCGCTGCAGTCAACAGAGCGCGGAAATCTACAGAGACAGAAGACATTAATTGGTTTGGGTAGCGAGAGGGACGCACAACAACTCGATGCAATCAAACCCGATACAGATCGCACTGCGTAATGAATTGCTCACCACCATACCGATAGCGACACGAATCTAATTCATTATGTGGTAAGCGAATTAGGCGTTATGGCCGACACCCAACAAATTAGGTGGAATAGAAGAAGATAGCATAATGCATTGTGATCTGAGTCCGGCTTTACTCATACAGTTCGGAAATGGCATCGATCCAACCTAATAAATCATGAGTTTGAAAGCTCATTGATCCTCCAATTCCAATTCTAAATCTATTTTTAGAATTAATTAAGTTTGGATTAAGATATCCATTAATTAAGTTCTAAAGATACATTTAGCATAACACAATTAGTACTTAGAATCCAGTTGGCAAATCACCTCTGACCGACCTTAATACCTGACTGATTAAAATTAATTCATAAGTAATTGGAATAAGATTTATATTTTTTTTCGAAAATTTGTGGGTTCACAATTTGTGTATACTTAAAAATTGTGTTATGCTTAAAAATGAATTCAAATAAACTCGTTCATAGTATTTATCTAAAAAAACATAATTTTTTTATAATTAATTATCTTAAAATTATCTAAAAATAATATATATATATATATATATATTATTAATTGTTAGAATAATGTTCTAAAAACTTGAGATGGTTTGATTTAAGTTGACTCTCTTACACCTGAAAATGATATCTATTCATAGAATCTATATTAAAAAAATTAATTTTTTGATAATTAATTGTCATAAAATTATATAATTTTTTTTAAAAAAATATTATTAATGATGTTATAGTCATATCCTAGTAGGGGGGTAAAATTTTGAGATGGTATGGTCAAAGTTGACCTAATTATACTCTGAAATAAACTAAAATGCATATGCTTATAAAACAAAAATCAAACTTTTGATAATTAATTATTTTAAAATATATTTTTTAAAAAAATATTACTGCTGATGTTAAAATAATATGATAGTAGACTGGTGAAAGTTTGAGATGATTTGGTTTATGTTGATACTATTACACTCGGAAATAAGCTAAAATACACTAATTTATCAAAAATAATCTAAATTTTGATGATAAATTATCTTTATTTTTTAAAAAAACAAATATATATTAATGATGTTAGAATAATATCTTAGTATATTGGTGAAAGTTTGATATGATTTGTTGAAGTTGATCCTATTAGACTCTAAAATAAATTAAAATATACTCATTTATAGAATCTATATAAAAAATCTAAAATTTTACAATTAATTATCATAAAATCATATTTAAATATAAAATATATAACTAATTATGTTAAAATAATAACCTAGTAGATTAGTTAATGTTTGATATGATTAGGTTAAAGTTAACTATTTTATACTAGAAAATAAACTAAAACATACTCATTTATATAACTTAATTAAAAAAAAATAGATTTTAACAATTAATTATCCTAAAATTCTCTAAAAATATAGAAAATATTATTAATAATGTTATAATGAGATCCTAGTAGGATGGTGAAAGTTGACATAAATTACTACTTGAGCCTATTATACTCGAAAATAAATTAAAAATAATAATCGTTCGTAAAACCTATACAATTGAGATTCTACAATCGACTATGGTTCAAATCAAATCCAGTATATTTTGGTGAAATATATTTAAAACACTTTTAACTTGTACATCGATATGATTACAATATTTATTTATATATTTAAAAAATATTATAAATTTTAGAAATATTTTTAGAAACAAAGACGAGAGGAGGAGGCCGGAGGTAGAAGAAGCCATGAAAGATAGAAGAAGAAGCATAAGGAAGTAGATGATGGAAAGATAAAAAGAGTGAGAGGAAACAAATGAGGAGGAGGGTGGGAAAAGAAAAAAAGAATTTGATTCAAGCATTTTAAGATATCATTATTTTAGTCAAATTAGAGAATAATGACATCCGTAGGTAAAAATGAATAGGAGATGACATTTCCGTACAAACTCAAATAGTATAAATTTTTTTCCGATAATTTATCTAAATATCTTTACATTTATGACATAAAATGATAAATATATACTTACAGCCTGTTGTATAATTCAGTCATTTGAATGGGCATTCATAAGAAATACAACACCACAAAATGTGCTAAGATTACATGCATCACGTGAAGTCAATAGTTTTCCTACTCGTATAAGCACATGGCATACATTGACTACTAAAAATTAATCGAAATTTTTTTTCTAATATTACTGAGACGGGATTGGATGTCATTATTTTATGTATGTAATATAATCACAATTTGAGGTCGATTGCATTATTGTTTTTTTCTTCCAATAACATGGCAATAATTGATCATGATGCTATTAGCAACCATCTTCATGTTACACCATCCTAAATAATTTTGGGTATTATTTACATGTGTTCTTTAAACTATATATATATATATATCATAAGGACTTGGAAAGTATGGTGTCTTTCTTTAAAATTTATAACAACAAAGGTATAGATCAAATATGCTCTAGGCACATAAGTTCAAAAAATTTGACCCGTACGAGGAGAAATTTGTTACAACGGAGACGCAAAGCAAAATATACTTGAGGCATGTGAGTAGGAAAAATCCGATCATGAGGATAAATATATCATAGTAGAGGTAAAAGGTCAAATGTGCCTAAGATGCATGAGTTATGAAAACCCAACCCATATGAAGAAAAATCTACCACAGTGAAGACGCAAGACTAAATGTGCCCGATGCATATGAGTTTAAAATCCCGAACTCACATAAGAATAAATCAACACGGTAGAGACATAAGGCAAAATATGTCTAATGCGTATGAGTCAGGAAAACCTGACTTGCATAAGGAGAAATCTGTCACGGTAAAAGTATAAGGTCAAATGTACCTAAGGTACGTGAGTTGAGAAAACCTAACCCAAGTGAAGAGAAATCCTTCACATGGAGGTGCAAGACCAAATGTGCCAAAGGCATGTAAATTAAGAAAACTCGACTCGCGTAAAAAGAATCTACTATAGTAGAGTCATATGGCTAATGTGGCCAAGACATATGAGTCGGGAAAATCCAACCCGAATGAGGAAATCCCGAACGCACTTGTATGGGATGAACTAAACACCACACTTCATACTCCTCTAGCAAGAGCCCCCCTAAGCATGCTTAGGGAAAGATAAATGATAAGGAATATACTATCAGTCAATCACCATATGACACATGGCCGTCACGTGAAGTCCTTGGTGGAAGGAAAAGATCCAAATCATCTCCCACCTATCTGCTCGTATGGACAAAAGTTTAAGAAAGGCAATATGAGGTTGTCTCCTCCCTTAGTCACCCATGTGGACAAGACACCAAGAAGAGGATGTTAGGGTGGTTAGAGGTTGTCCCCTTTCCATATCCAGTGTAATAACAAGGGGGTCTTTTCCTAACTTCTTTTTGACTATTCATGCCTGCATTCATTTTAGGTTACTATTTGAGTATCGGAGGGTTCGTGTCAAGAAATCTCTCTCGACGTCGATGTTCATGCAGAAAACACATTGGGAGCTCGATGCTTCCACTTCGGAGGCACATCGGACAATCTTATGAATATGGGTTCAGACTACGTCGGACTGATCAAAATATCAGACTTTTTTTTTTCTTTCTAATAATATCAATTTCTAAAAAAATAATTTTTTGTTCAACTTTGAACTTACTAAAAAAAGAAAAAATAGTGAATTTTATGTTATAGTAGTTAGACCTAGATTTAAATCTCGGTAGAATCATTTAAATTTTTTTATTTCTATTTCACATGTCCACAACCGTCGTCTAACGCTACCTAAGAAGGGCATTTTCATTCCATAATTTACAACCAATGTGCAGAAATTAAAATCATACATGTAGTTTCTTGAAATCATGTAACCTTTAAATCCTGTTAATTTCACATCTTTATATTGGTCTTCCACCTTAAATCTAGTATTTGGACTCAACTTAGTTGTTCATAGGCTGCATATCATAGTTATATTTCTCTTGCCAAAACACATACGTCGAAATAATAATAATAATAATAATAATAATAATAATAATAATAATAATTCAGAATAGTATCTCATCTCTTTCCACCTTTCCAATTCGTATACTCCGTAGCATATATCAACAACCCATGTTAGATATTTATAATATGCTACATTACATTATATAGAAGACCCCAATTTAAAATTGGCGATGCTCGTTTTTGTGTCATAGTGGGTTTCCTACACCCACACGCTAACCCCACTATTATTATATAACCCAACCACATGTGAGTTGTCTTATGGTCATTAGGGTTCAGCCAAACTGCTGGAATATGCAGCTTTTGTCTATTCGATGCATTCAATTCCCGTCTTCTTCACATTAACTCCTCCTGTGAAAGGCTATGCTTTTGTAGGCCACACGTCGTCAGATCACTTATTGTACGCTTCGCATGTGATTTGCATGCAGGAAAAAAAAAACAAAGATCCTACAGATCACAATGATTTTTGTAATTATTTTTCTAATATTTTAAATCTTACGTACATAGATAGCCTCGCAAGTGATCTTTTTTGGGTGACAGTCATTTTATAATCAGGAATATAAGAATATTATGGATATCTTTGCATGATAAATGTTTTAAAATTCAAACTCATTTTTCAGACTTATGTATTTATTATTTATATAAGCCTTTTTCCCAAACAACTTTAATTTTTTTGAGAGATTTTTAATCGTCAAATCAATATCTTCAGCGTCAATTATTGTGGCTGCTTCACTCGGTCAAACGTGTTGCATGTTGCATTATTGGTCTCCTTCTCCTTCTTGTATGTGTATAAGAGCTCTACACACATGACTGATATATGCTCATCGAACATCCTACATCTTCCTGCGCCCAAGCGAAGAAGGCGATCGGGACAACAATGGCGGGTTCCCTCTTCTCTCCCATGCCCTCCAGCCCCCACTTCCCCGTCTACACCGCTCACCGTCGCCTCGCCGTTTCCTACCGCGTCATCGGCTTCTGCACCTTCTTCCATGCACACCGGGCGGTGGTTGTCCGGGCGGCGACGCAACCTCCAGCCCCCGCCGGCAGCGACGACGACGCTGCGCCGGCCAACGAAGACGCCAAGTACGCGCTCCGTCAACATCATCACCGTTCTTCTTCCTTTTTTTTTTTTTCCGTAGCGTGATGATTCATTGATGCCAACTCTGCAGGAAAAAGAGATCTGACGGTGTTCCAGGCCTACCTAATCTTCCGTTCCCAGACATACCCATATGGTATCGATCATCGTTGCCTTGGACAATGGCTGCGGATACATGTTCTTCTTTTCTCCACTTGTAAGCTTGTGATTCCTGCAGGGCGAGATGGGCTCTGGGCTCGGTAGTCCTCTTGGCTTTACCGTTCTACAGGAAGGTTTTAGGGATCGAAGGTAACGCATGCGGGACTTGAAAGAAAGGTTGACATGATTATTCACATCTCACAAACTTCTCCGGCTCACAGTAACTAAACCGTGTGTGTCAGAGAAAGCGGAGAAGACGGCGGAGGCGATACTTGGGGTGGTGGAGAAGGTGGCTGAGGTGACCGAAAAGGTATCGTTGGAGGTGGCCGAGGTGCTGCCGGAGAATTCGGAGCTAAAGAAGATAGCTTTGGAGGTGGAGCACGTTGCTGAAGTCGTGATCAAGGATGCAGAACTAGCAGAAACCGTGATCGAGAAGGTAATTTATATGATCTAACACGTTTCTTTCTTGGATGCACACAAGAGTGTGACATGGTCCATTATGTGGTGGTATATTATGTCTCTAGGTTGATGGAGTAGTCAAGAACGTGGAAACAATGGTTGAGCCCATCGTCGAAGAGGTAATTGACGGGGGCCAGAAAGGAAGTGTGAGAAGAGAGAGCACAAACTCGAAGAGAAATGTTTAGTTAGTTGAAGAAACAATTTGTCTATCTAAATCGTTTACCATGTCATGTATTATTATTATTATATTTGTCTTAAACTGTGAGAATTGGTCTTTGTTAGGAACGTCGTTTAATTGCTTGTGGTTTTGGTCATTTGCTGTAACGCTTCAGATACACATTACATGGCTGCGAGGTTGTCTGTGCCATTGCAGCATGGGTGCTGTCGGTAAGAAATCATTGAAGCGAACGGGTGTTTCTAAATTATTATAATAGAAACACGGAAATAAAATAGCGTACCTGCAGTTAGCTATTGTTATCAAGAATTTTTACAGAAGTTTTTTATTGAACTTTGGCACTTCTCGACTTAGAACTCTCGCTTTAGATGGTGTAGGAAATCCTTTTTACTTCAAAGAGATAATTGAGCCCAGGATCAAAATTATCATATATATATATATATATATATATATATGTTCTCCCATTAAGAACATTTATTATCACCATCTCATAATGTTCAAGAATTAATTCAAATTTATAACGTTTAGACCATAATGAAGAATTTTAATGATATTAAATATTTAATTTAATAATAACGATTTTATGTATAATGAATAACAAACTGAAATCATTTAAATCATAATAAATGAAGAAATTCATGATAATTAATTATGAATCTTAATGAGAACGGTTATATTATTATTAAATAAGATATTTAATAATAACAGTTATATTCTCCCACTTCGTTCATACGTTTATCTTAATAAATTGAATTAATCTTTTTCGAATAACTTTCTTAACAAATAAATACATGAATCATAGCGATAAGTCCTCTAAGAGCGAGTATTATCATTCATGTATCACGATGTATTTAGTTTCTTAATCTCAATGTGGTAATATTAGTTAATGAATAAACCTTATGTTTATTCTTGGTCCAATAACAATATATTTTCTCAAAATAATATGCACATAAATAAAAAAATATCATTACAAAGTGGAACCAAGTCCCATTTTCTCTACATGATTCTTGAATTTCAGAGGTGGCATATCTTTAGTCAAAGGATCAGCAAACATCAATTCAGTACTAATATACTCAATGACCACTTTCTTTTCTTTTACACATTCTCTTATGGTTAAATACTTAATGTCATGTGTTTACTTCGACTTTCACTTTTATTATTTTTAGCCATAAAGACAGCAGCTGAATTATCACAGAAAATTTTTAATGGCCTAGAAATAGAATCCATGATTCTAAGTCATACACCATGTGAAATAGCCTCAAAACAGGAGACAAACTCAACTTCCATGGTAGAAGTAGCAGTCAAGGTCTGCTTGGTGCTTCTCCAAGAAATAGCTCTACCAACCATCATAAAAATATATCCTGATGTTAATTTATGAGAATCAACACAAACCGACGAAATCTGAATCTAAGTAATCAATCACATCCGGATTGTCTGTATGTCTATACATAAGTACGTAATATTTGGTTCCTTGTAGATACCTCATCACTTTCTTTGCAGCTCTCTAGTGGTCTATACCTGGATTACTCTGATATCGACCTAGCATCCCCACAATAAATGCAATATCAGGTCTAGTACAAACCTGAGCATACATAAGGCTTCCTATGGTAGAAGCATATAAAATGTTTTTCATTGATTCCCTTTCAAGGTTGTTCTTTAGGCATTGGTTCAAATTGAATCTATCACCTTTCACAATAGGAGCAACCTTAGTGAACAATCCTTCATCCGAAATCTTTTTAAAAGTTTATCGATATAGGTTTCTTGTGATAGACCTAAAATACCTCGAGATCTATCTCTATGGATCTTAATGCCAATGACATAAGATACTTCACCCATATCTTTTATGTCAAAATTTTTAGAAAGAAATTGTTTTACCTCATGCAGCAAATCCTTATCGTTGGTTGCAAGCAAAATATCATCTATGTATAAAACAAGAAAACATATTTTACTTCCACTAACCTTCTGGTATATGCATTGATCCATGAGATTTTCAACAAATCCAAATGAAGAAATCACTTCATAGAATTTAAAATACCATTGGCAGGAGGCTTGTTTTAAGCCGTATATAGACTTCCTAAACTTGCAAACCAAGTGCTCACCAACACTAGAGGAGAAACCTTCGGGTTGTTTCGTATAAACATCTTCCTCTATATCTTCATTAAGAAATGTTATTTTCACATCCATTTGTTATAACTTAAGGTCAAAATGAGCAACTAATGTCAAAATAATACGTAGAGAATCTTTCTTAGATACAGGAGAAAACGTCTCCGTATAATCGATTCCCTCTTTTTGAGTAAATCCCTTTGTAATAAGTCTTGCTTTATATCTCTCAATGTTGCCTAACGAATCTTTCTTAGTTTTAAAGACCCATTTGCAACCAATAGCCTTTACTTCATTAGGCAACTCTACAAGATCCTAGACTCCATTGCTCATCATCGAATTTATCTCTTCTTTCATAGCATCATGCCATAAATTTGATTCTTTACAACTCATAGCTTGTGAAAATATTTCAGGATCATTTTTGGCTCTAATATTATAGTCAGATTCTTGTAGATATATAATATAATCATTAGGAATTGTTGATCTTTTATTTATAGTAGATCTTCTTAATGTTGTACCAATGTTTTCATGTGGAACTTATGGTTCAATTAGTAGTTCAGGAGCTTGTTGTAATTCCTGAACTACTTGATCTATTATAATACTATCAACAACTTATAAAATTTCAATGATTGGTTGTTCAGCATTAGTTTGTACATCAGAAGTGCTATGAACTATAATCAATCTATCATTTGATGTGGAAGGTTAAGATTCTATATGATCATGCGTAGAAACTATGTTCCTGAAATAATCACTCCCACTAATCACATCATTCTTAAGAAATTTAGCGTTTCTTGATTCCACAATCCTAGTTGTATGAGATGAATAATAAAAATTGTAACTTTTAGACTTTTCGGCATATGCAATGAAATACCCACTAATAGTCATCGGATCCAGTTTATTCTCTTGTGGATTATATATCTTGACTTCAGATGGACATCCCCAAATGCGCATATGTCACAAACTCGGTTTCCAACATTTTCATAATTTAAATGGTGTCTTTTGGACAGCCTTGGTTGAAACTCGCTTTAATATATACACAACCGTCTTTAGTGCTTCAGTCTACAAGAACTTAGGAAGATTGGAGTTGCTAAGCATACTCCGCACAATGTCTAATAATGTTCGGTTTCTTCTTTCTGTAAAACCATTCTGTTATAAAGAACTAGGCATAATGTATTGGGCAACAATCCCATGTTCTTGAAGAAACTTAGCAAATGGACCAGGTGCTTGTCCATTTTTAGTATATCTACCATAATATTCTCCACCTCTATCTGATCTCACAATTTTAATTTGCTTACCACATTGATTCTCAACTTTAACCTTAAAAACTTTGAAGACATCCAATGCTTCATTTTTGTTATGAAGCAAATATATATACATATATCATGAGTAATCATCTATAAAGGAGATTAAGTATTTCAGACCATGTATGTCCATGTCTGGACAACATATATCAGTATGAATTATCTCTAATAAGTCTGAACTCCTATTAGCACCCTTTTTGGACTTATTCGTCTGCTTTCCCTTAATACAGTCCACACAAGTCTTAAAATTAGTAAAATCAAGAGTACTAAGTACCCCATCTTTAAATAATCTCTTAATTCTCTCTATAGAGATATGTTCTAATCTTCGATGCCATAATATAGAGGAGTCCTTATTAATATTACACCTCTTAATGCCAGCGTGAATATGCATTGAATTTTGAGTATTATCATTTTATAATAAAATACAGTAAAGACTATCAGACAAAATACCATTCCCAATATAATCAGATTTATATAATAAACAAAATAATGTGTCTTTAAAATTAAAGGAATACCCAAATGGTACAAGTTTGGAAACAGAAATTAAGTTTCGTAAGAAACTTGGTACATAAAAGGTCATTTCCAATTTTAAAACAATACCACTACTTAAAGTTAAAATGCATGTTCCAATTGCCTCCATATGTGAGCCCATCTTATTTCCTGATAAGATGCTTTGCTCACTTCCCACTAGCTTCCTTAGGTTTTGCATGCCCTGTAAAGAGTTTATAATATGGATTGTTGATCTAGAGTAAATCCACTAGGTGTTAATATTAACATTGGCCATATTAAATTCATAACACACAAATGAGGTTGGTTTACCTTTCTTTTTATGTCATTATTAGAATTTCATGCATTCCTTCTTCATGTATCCCTCTCATTTACAAAAGAAACACCTTGCTTCTTTCTTGATATCAGCTTGGGGTGGTATTTTACCTTTTCCCTACTGATGAGCTTTCTGATTGGCTTGATGTTTGTCAGTTTTGTTCTTCCCGCGAGTGGTTACCACTAATGCATTCTCACCCAAGTCCATCACTAGCCTCTCTTCTTCTTGAACACACATGGTCATTAATTCATTGATTGACCATTTGTCCTTATGTGTATTGTATGAAATTTTTAAAGGGTCATATTGAGGTAGAAGGGTGTTCAAAATATAGTACACCAGGACGAATTCTGACATATTAATCTCGAGTTTCTTAAGTTGAGCCACAATATCTCGCATTTGTATTATATGCTCACGTACTAGCTTTTAGCAAGTCTCGGACATTTTCATGCTAGTCAATAGAACCACGTATGTCATCAGTTATCTTAGTTTTGATAAACATCACGCTGAGCCGATTGAAAATTACATGCTTATGTTAAAATTTGAAGCTTAATAGTCTAAATTACATGTTTTACCCATGTGAAACATGCCAAAAAATATGAATCTCATGACATAAAAATTGTCCGTGGACTAAATTCTTAATTCAAATAGATTCAAATGGTCTTTATGATAAAACTATAAAATTATATTTCAATTCATAATCCATGTGGGTAAATTATAAAAATAATCTGATATTTTATCCTAATTAATTATATTAAATATAATAAAAGATCATATGAGATAATAATTATTATATGAAATATAATCAGTCACGATATGATATCTAATTACTTATGTGATCCTTATTTTAACTTTATATATAATTTTAATTAATTAAGGATGTTGTGACTAATTTTTAATTAATTAAGATTATATGGATCACTAGATATTTTAAACATAAAAAATTGACTCATAAGCATAATTTTATATAACTAAATATGCATATATAATATGAACATTTTATCGACTAAAATATTGAAAATGATATTTCCTCATGATTTTCAACAAAATATATCAAGAAGTTTCCAAGAAGAAACTAAAATCAAATCATTTTCATGACAAAAAAAAAAAAGAAAACTATTTCGTATCAAGGCAGAGGTCAAAAGGCTCTCATACCAAATGTACGAAATCATTGAAGCCAACTTGTGTTTCTAAATTATTATAATAGAAACACAATAAAAACTGATGCGGAAACAAAATAGCGTACCTACAACCATTGTTGTCAAGAATTTCTGTAGAAGTTTCTTCTTGAACTTTGGCACTTCTCGACTCAAAACTCTTGCTTTAGATGGTGTAGGAAATCCTTTTTGCTTCAAATAGATGATTAAGCCCATGAACCAAAATTCTCATATATATAGATGTTCTCCCATCAAGAATATTTATTATCACCAACTCATAATGTTCAAGAATTAATTCAAATTTGTAACGTTTGGACCACAATAAAGAATTTTAATGACATTAAATATTTAATTTAATAATAATGATTTCATGTATAATGAATAAAAAACTGAAATTAATAATAAATAAATTATGAAAAAATTAATAATAAATAAATTATGAAAAAAATTAATAATAATGAATTATGAATTTTAATGAGAATGATTATATTATTATTAAATAAGATATTTAATAATAACGGATACATTAAATTAAGAATCAACGAGAGCAGGACCACTGCATGTCCCACCAATAGTAGATTAATTAATGATTGGCTTAACGGGTGAGGATTTGCTGTAATGGTGATTTCTTGGCCTAATCATGATGCACCCAATCGATCATCACAATCCAAACACCACAGTGGTGGAATATGTCGGCTCGATCTTTCTATGGCCTGAAAGAGAACTCTTCCTTTGTATTTCTCATTGGTAATAATTTAAAGTTTCTGTTAATTAATTAACAAAAGGAAACGAAAAAATCATGCCAAATCAAAGACTCGACGGAACCAATTTGTCTAATCGATTTCGACCGATGCGAGACCAAGTCAGAACAGGTCGGTGGTAGCGTGCGCACGTATGTTCGCTAGTGATACGGAAATTATTTTTGCCTATTACCATAGCTTCCCATGTGATTGACGATGGTATGGAACAAGAATCCGTCATATTCCATGACGGCTTACGGTCACAGGGCGTTTCGATTCCAAAGGGGGGGGGGGGGTTGCTGTTGCATCAGGTTATATTATCTATCTTTCTATTACACATTAATCCATCTCAAAATCTTCTTAACTCCAGTATCACAGGAATCTTGACCTCGTCAAGAAGAGGCACCCTCGACGTAATAAGCCTTGCTCCAGGAGGAGAGACGTTTGCACCTTCACTCTTGTTTCAGGAATACTTCTCACGCAGTAGTCAGTCAAATCTCGGAATTAGATCGGACTAACCTTCCACCTCGACAGAGGCTACCGACACCCATAAGTAACGCTCGCGAGCTATATCCGTCACCCACGTGGGAACTACTCTCGACGGCTAACCAATCACACCCTTCTCCGGTTTCTGGCCAGGCTGGACCGCACCCCTCGTGCGGACATGTGGACTCCAACCGGTACGAAGACTTTGGAGTTACGCGTTTATTTTATTTCACGGGAGGTCCCGCGTTCCTTGCACGTGCGTGGCTCCCACTTGTCTCACGACACTCGACGCCCGTGTCATGCGTGGACCTGCGTGTCACCATACTTCACGTGTCAGCACGATTGATATGTGTCACACGCGCTCCCTCTGCCCTGCGCCGAGACTGTTTCGGACACCCTCATCCGATACCCCAAATTTTGAGGTTTCTGACCGCGTGTCGAACGATTAAAATATGGTCAACAACAGGAATCGCAAGCACTGAGCTCACCAACCGATGGGGCGGCGTCGGAACGCGTAGCACTGTAGTGCTGGGTATACAACGTGCCTACACTGGAAGGCCTTCCCCCTGTGCCTGGGTCCCACGTGTCGGAAGCGGGTGACGTTTGGGGTCCTAAGACGGGTGCGTCGGTCATTGGATTCACTTTATATTTCTTTCTCCTTTTTTGTTTTTCCTGCGACACGTGGGGTGGGAGGGGGTGAGATGAGGTAAAGGCTGACGTACCTCACGCACGTGCGATCCCGGTCGACGCCTCGCGGTTGCTTCGACGAGATTGCGTCTTCTTATTCACTTCTTCGGCGCCGGTTCGTGTCGGTAACGGCCGCGTCGGCTCGGTGAGGGGCATCGACCGATGTTGCCCGTCCGATCACAAGTGACACTGTCGGGGTCGCTCGATGAAGCGATCTTGGCCGTTCGTGCAGTTGATAAGGAAATGGACCGACTCGGTCAATCGTGGAGACCGCGTTGGAGTCTCCGGCTTTCTCTGACTCAACCATCAACCAAAATTATTAGGTCAGAGGCAGACAAAACGATAATTATTATTAACGACGATAACCTTAAAGGATAATTTTGATGCATCATAAAAAAAAAAAAAACTCGTTATTAATTGAGCATGGTCAACAATGGATGCAGGGTGACCAGAGACAAAGTCTCTTTCTGGAACTTAATTAATTGGATATAGGATGAAAGGAGACATAATTCTTGACCTGCCCTTTTTATTTCCTATGGGATGTTCTGAGTCCGAGTCACAGTTTTTCAGACTAAATGCTATGCTTAGGTACAACCTTAGCTCACACTTTAAGTAATAGCATCGGAGTGCAAGCTGATCAACATCAACATAGGCTGGTGGGTCCAGGTGCCACTTCTAGACTTCACGTAGTCTACCACCAGATGATCCAGGAACACAAGAAACGATAGACAACCCAAGGCCAAGTGCCAAGAGAAATGTGGAAAGATGAGAAAGTTGGAAGCATCCTAGAAGCTCACCTCCTCCTTCTCTCTCTCTCTCCGTGCGAAGAGTCCATGCATGAGAATCAACTGAGATGGAGATGCATATAAGAGATCAGAGAAAGTTGCAGTCAATAAGCCAGAAGCAGATCATGGGGAGGTCAGAAATAGATGGGAGGTGCAGGAGGCACCCAGAGCACAGGCAATCCAGAGGGGTGTGCCCCTTCTGCCTCAGGGATAGGCTCTCTCAACTCTCAGCCTCTTCTTCTGCCACCACCACCCTTTCCTCTGCCGCAGCCACCTCTTCTCCAGATACCAACCTCTCTTCTGCTGCTGCCTCCCCTCCCAGTCAAGTCCACAACAAAGGCTTAAGGCTCCTTCTCAAGCCCGGGCCGCTGAAGAAGAGCCGGTCGCTGGCTTTCGTGATCGGCAGGCTGAGAGAGGAGGACAAAGGGAAAAAGAAAGAGGAGGGGAAGAAGGAGAAGGATAAGAAGAAGAGGAAGAAGGGGGGCAGCTTTTGGTCTAAGATGGTACTTGGTTCAGACAGGAGGAAGGAGGTGGATGGTGATATGTTGCACTCCAGGACCATGAAAGAGAAGACTGCTACTAAGTGGGCTTTATTCTGATGTATGTTCCCTTCCCCTTCATCCTCTAACCCTGCAACCCAAGGAGAAGATAAAGAACAAAAAGGATGGTCTTAGTATATGATATACTAGTTCAAAGATTTAGAAGATGTTAAGCCCTTTTTCATATGTCCCTTGTTGTACATAGAAATTTCCCCTACAACACAGTTTGTGCTTATTCTCTTGAGAAGATTATATTGAATGTAATAGGGATCTTGTAAATAACATAAGGGCTATCTGATATTCACTACAATTAAAAGTTTCAATTGAGATCAGGGATGCTTCTTATTTATGATTGCTTTGAATAGATTTGTTTGTATCTTTTATAGAACAAAACCAAATTTGAACAGGTAATCTTCATCACTTTTAAGATATGGAATTGACAAGTCAAAACATGGTAATGACATCCAAAGGAAAATCCTTGTTCCTTCATGACCAAATTGGCAATTGTATTGATGGCTGTTGGGTATGAACATATACTCTGACTTGAGATCTAAGCAGGAGGATAGGGAGCTAGACAGAGGAGCATACCTTAAAAGGTTTTCTGCATCTTCATCACATCAAATCGATTACTATAGTTCAATAAATTCACCGATCTATAGGACACCATCTAAACTGCAAAATAACACAACAAAATGTTAGTACAAGGGCTGTTGCAGTGCCAGATCACAGACATAACTAGAAGTGCTTAAAGGCTCATCTTTGTTTGAATTTAAGAACATGAAACTCATCCTTCGCAACACCAACAGATAGATAGCAAAAGCTCAGGTCCCACCTTTGTGAAATTAGGCTAAATTATTTCAAAAGAAGTAAAATGAAAAAACGGCACCTCTTATCAGACTTTCATCATCATCTGCAATTCCTTCAAGAAATTTGCGGCACCTGCATACCTCCTCTTGATCTGACAAAGTACCAGTCACTAGAGCGAAATTAACAGCAATGCTGTTTTGAGTCCTACTGAGAACTTTGTTGTCATTAATAATGATCATGCAAGGAAACTGAATGTGGTGATATGATATCTGTAGATGTTTTGGTTATCACCACCTACTCCATTTCTAATTTGGTCGAAACCAATGTCATAACATCATGAGACAAATCGTCAGAGCACAACAAAGGTATCTAGGAGTAGGAGTAATAAAGAAGAACAAGGACTAAGGTCAAGGACAAGCACAAGAACAATTAACTAATGGGAAAAGCACATACACAACAACCACCAAGAGTATCAGCTCCTTTGCCACGAACATTAATAGAATGACACAAGCCAGGATGTAGAGCATATAAGAAAGCATAGTGACCACTAACCAGAATTAACTCACAGAATGCAATTGACCAAAATATAAACAGAAGAATCAGCTCAGGTATCTTTGATACTATCTCATGATACCATCTCTTTGAAATTATTTGCAGATTCAATCCTGCTTGTGCTAGAATTACTTTTAACTCTTACCTGTTATACATATTTCTTTGGGCTTATCAACAGTGAGTTCACAGTGTAAACATATTATCCATGTTTTTGGTGCCTGAATTTGAGTGACCACCACCGAATTATTTGAGGATCGAGTATAAAGATTCCATGGCACAACCACCTCAAAGAATAAAAGAAACTTGAGGAGAACATAATGAATGGCATTTTGAACACAGGAATCTACGAGCAGAAGAAGATAAAAGCATGCGTTGTGGAACCTTGTAATGTTCACTTGCCTCATAATACTATCACATACCTCCTGTAAGTTATCCTTTTAACACAAAGACAACCAAAAAGCCGAGAGCTGTGCCTGCAGAAAAAGAGGCGAACTTGTGATCCTCAAAACTCGTCGATCTCTAGAGACGAACATTCTGCAGAAGAGATTCTGGGAATGAATCCGCAACCGGAATGAAAAGAGAGGAGCTTACTCAGCAACAGGGAGATCCAGAAATCAAACAGCAGCATGAAAACAGAAACCTATCCCCATCCGATGACTAAAACCAAGGATGCGATGTGATGGCTGAAGGACGAAATCGATCAGAGCTTGCTTGTCTCGCGAAGAAGGCTGGACGTTGATGGGCTGCGAAAGGACGCAGGCGGAGGTCGGCGGCATGTCGGCCGGACTCCACTCCAACCATCGAACACCTGGTCGGCAATCGTCCTGGGTGACAAAACTATTTGATGCGACCAGATCTGGCGCGGCTGAGGCCAAAGGCCAAGCGCCGTGCGCGCGTGGACGGACCGAATGCTGTGTCAAGTTTCTCTTAAAGCCGGACCGGCGTGTGAATACCGAATACCTTATCAATTAACATAGAAAGACATTAGATGAGAGCAATCAAATACGCTTTTTTAAGCTCACGTTGAGTGAAATTTATGACGAGCATATTAAATACTAAATACTATTAAGAAAGCTATTTAGAAGATTGATCGAAAGGCGTTTATGGCTTTTTATACCCTACCACAAAAAAAAAGAAAAAAAAGAAAAAAATCAAATCTTATCTGGTGATCAGAAAGGATGAACGGTGGAAGCCATTCGATCAGGCGCAACGATGAACGGTTCAGATTGAAGATCCTTAGCTTCGTAAGTCTCGCACCTTCGCTATAAATTAGGGTCAATTAGGGAGCGCTCTAAAGGGCGCAGAGAAACCCTAGCGGCGGGGACGATTGGCGATAAATCTGCTGTCGTCTCTCGCGTCGAGGAGGCAAGGGAGTCTTTGATCCGAGATGAAGGTATGTTGGCAAGCGGACGACGGTTTCCGATAATTCTTCCCGAGTTTTTTTATTGTTCGTGCCGGAAGTATGAGGCGCGACGAAACTTGTTACGTTTAATTGCTGATTTGTGGAGGATCTGAATGGTTAATGTTGGTCTTGGTGTTGTCTCCTTTTGCAGTTCAATATTGCGAATCCGACCACCGGGTGTCAGAAGAAGCTCGAGATAGATGACGATCAGAAGCTGTAAGTTCATGTGGTTTTTGGAGTATCATGTCGATGCTTTGCGTCTTGTTTATAGATCGGACTTTGTTGTTGTATTGTATTATCCTGTTCCGCTGGTTAATTTATTTCATTGTATTTCATGTAACAGGGCCAACATATATCATGTAGTCTTGTCTTGTGATCTTTCTTATTCATCCGATCGATGCAAGTTATTGATAGAATATGTTGGATTTGGCGCTATCTGTTTGAGTGTCATTATCGAGAGGGATTTTGAAATAGTGCATGTAAATCGTTGTTTGTGGGGGTCATTTTAGTTTATTTAGATTATAAGATTTTTTTCGTAGGAAATAATTGCATCAATTTGCTGAAACTATGTTTCTATGGTTGTTTATGCCCACATGATTGGTATGCCTAAGTTGATTGTCAAATATCATCGGCTATTTCATTGATTTAAAATGGTAATGTAAATGGTCAGAAATCATGCTGTTTATATGAAATATGGGTTTGAAATGATTTCCTTCAAGGAAACTCTGGTTTTTTGGAAGTAAGTTATGCCAAGCATTTCTTCCAGTTCTTTGAGAAGAAAAGCTAAAAACTTTCAGCTATAGTTTATAAAATTCTTTGGTTGCGTCTGATAATCATCTCGACCATGATTTTCACCTGACAAAAGAACTAGCCCAGGTGTTCTGGATATCATTTTTTCCTCCCAAAAACACTTAGCTCCTGATGCTGATAGTTAGTAGTGGCTGTAAAATATATGTTGGACTACCAAGATATCTTGATTGACACTATTTGTTACAGTTCTCTGTTGCTTTAGTTCTTTTTTTCCTGTTAATATTTTTTGTTTGTTATATTGTCAACTAATGTATTGTCTCTTTTTACCTTGTTATATAAGTCTCCTAATATTGTTTTTACCATTTAAAATTTCGGAATTCACAGAACCTATTACTTACAATTATGCTCTGTATGATTTCACTGTGTGGTCATATGATACACAACTTTTTTATTATTTTTCAGATTTTTTTTATTCTTGTATAGTGCTATAGTGGTTATAATGAACATGAACTATGACTTCATAATTTGTTATGCAGTCGAGCATTTTTTGACAAGAGGATCTCTCAGGAAGTCAGCGGGGATGCCCTTGGTGAGGTATGTGTTACCCGTTATTTTTCTGTAAGAATGCTGGTAAAATAGTTTATGATATTAAAAATGTAAGATGTGCAATTTCTTACCAGGAATTCAAAGGCTATGTTTTCAAAATCATGGGAGGATGTGACAAACAAGGTTTTCCCATGAAGCAGGGGGTACTCACACCTGGACGTGTTCGCCTGCTGCTGCACAGAGGCAATGATAAATTGTTATTGGTTTTTGCAGCCATTTGGATTATTCTCTATCTTGTTTTCTGACTTTAGTTAGTTTGTCACAGGTACACCTTGCTTCCGTGGGTATGGCAGGCGTAATGGGGAGCGCAGGAGGAAGTCGGTTCGTGGATGCATTGTCAGCCCTGATCTCTCAGTTCTGAACTTGGTTATTGTTAAGAAAGGTGAGAATGATCTTCCAGGGTTGACTGATATTGAGAAGCCCAGAATGAGGGGACCTAAGAGAGCCTCAAAAATCCGCAAGCTATTCAACCTTTCCAAGGAAGATGATGTCCGCAAGTATGTCAATACGTACCGCCGAACCTTCACAACAAAATCAGGTTCAGTTTGACATTACCAGACTCTTTACCTTATAGAAGATGTATTTTTCTCATTGCTATGTTGTCTTGCATGCCACATGAGCTACTATACTATTGTTGACTTTTGGACTAAGTTTTGCTAGTGCTTGTGAGCATCATCTTGATTTGCACTTTGACTTTTTCTTAAGGATCTTGCTGTCACCATAAAAGCATCAACACTAATGATTGTAGTTCTCTTTGTATTTTGTAGTGCTTGAAATTGCAACCATCATTGTTGGATGTCTTTTTAGACTTTGTATGTTGTTTCCAGTAGAACATCGGGTTTGATGCGTTAGTGGTAATAGGCATGCAGTTAGAAACTACTGTGACGCAATGTTATATCATGAACATAAAATGAGGGATACTTTGCCATGGATGGTAAGCCATGAGATGCCTGTTATAAGTCTTTCCTATGGGATCCTTTGCCCGGTTTGGTTGAATCGTGCTGATTCAGGTTTCATCTTTGCAGGCAAGAAATGCAGCAAGGCACCCAAGATTCAGAGACTTGTGACGCCATTGACATTGCAGAGGAAGCGTGCCAGGATTGCAGAGAAGAAGAAGAGGATCGCAAAGGCCAAGTCAGAAGCAGCCGAGTACCAGAAGCTGCTTGCCACCAGGCTAAAGGAGCAGAGGGAGCGTAGGAGCGAGAGCTTGGCCAAGAGGAGGTCCAAGCTTTCTGCTGCCTCCAAGCCATCCGTTGCAGCGTAGACCTTGTTTTTCCCGAGGGAAATGTGTAGCTTAAGCTCGGAAACTGTTTTGCCGTTTGAGATGATGCAAACTGATCGGTGACTTTTCTCTTTTTAGATGATGGAGTTTGATCGAACGATTTCCTCCAAATGCTTTTAGCAATTTGGATGTTGGATCTAATACGTTGTTTGGGCTGTGCATATTGAATGCTTCGTTTCTATTTGCGAATTAATAGGTTGTTTGATTGGTGTAGGGTTGCAGATATTGTTGACATTTGATGAAACTAACAAAAAATTGATGCTGAAAAAAAAGGCCCTAAATGATTTAATTTGTTCAGTTATGAGCTTTAGCCGAATCTATTTACGTAGGAATCACATCTAAGCAGTAGAGAAAAAATATATTCAGTTAATCGCAATATGATTTAATTTGTTCAGTTATGTATAATGGTAATTTTTTTAAAAAATAATTTTTTCTCATATCTATTTGATTTATTATTGTGGTGCAATCTTTATTATTTTAAAAGATAATATCATCCTAACCATTGTTCCTCATTTATCATCTTATCATCGTGTCCTCATTTATAGCTTTTCTCGATTTTGATGATTGATAAATTTAGACTCAGTAGATAAGTTTATCGGGTTAAGTATGTTTTTAAAGTGATAATTAAAATATTTCGGTCATGAACTTGGGTCAATTATTGAGCTAAGAGAGTTAAATGTTGTGTTGAAAAATTATTATACGAGATTAGACTTTATAGGTTTTGATATCATATTAAATTAAAAGATCGGATGACATAGAAAAATCAATATACCAGTAGAATAAGTGATATGTCGAAGGAATGATCGATGTGCCACAGGTTCGGACGAAGTGTGGAAAGATTGGATGATATGTCGAAAAAGCATGCAACGTATCGAAAGCTTCATAAATGTGTCGAATATATGATGATTTGTTAAAGTTTTGATCGAGATTATTTTGAGTCAATTTAAATTGGTATCAGGTGAAAACCCATGTTAACTTATCGAGAAACCCATTGGGCTTGAATTAAAGTCGAATTGGACATATTAGAAAGCCAAATCGATGGCCTAAACCGGGCCTGGGCGATGGTAGCCCAAGTGATTGTACTGCCTAAGTCAATCGAGAAGTTTTTTTTTTTTTCAATATTTTTGATGGTAGTATTGCCTAGGGCGACGACAATATTTCCTAGGCCAATAGTAGTATTGCTAAAGCTAAGATTCTCCCATTACGGTGGTAGTACCGCTCGGTACCGATAATAGTATCATTAATACCTCAAAATATTGTGTATTTGAATTTTTAGCTCCATTCTTGAAGTTTGTTGGGGTCAGTAAATACCCTACTCAGGCTTGGTTGATGGAGCTAAAATTTAAATCCTCAACATTTTGAGGTATTGACAATATTATTATCGGCACCGGGCAGTACTACTGCCATAAGGGGTCGTGAATCTTGGATTTGGCAATACTACCATTGGCCTAGGCAATACTACCATCGCCCTACGCAATACTACCATTGAAAATGCTAAAAAGGCACAAATATTACTTTTCAGCTAACTTAGGCGGTACAATCACTTGGGCTTGACGATACCATCGCCAGGCCTGGTTTAGGCCACCGATTTGGCCTTCTAATAGGTCCAATTCGACCTTGATTCAAGCCCAATGGGTTCCTCGACAAGTTAACATGGTTTTGATCCAATATCAATTTAAATTGACTTAAAATAATCTTAATCAAGACTTTAAACTCTCATTTTAATTATAGTTTGAGTCTTATCCTCTTTAGTTGGTTATAATTCTATGTTGTAGGAAGTGGGAGATCCCGTATAGAAAGAGAATGAATGTTATCTCTTAGTTTGAAAAGTAGAAAGTTATAATAACAATAGTTGATCTTTGTCTATTGAAAAGAAGATCGATAATAAAAACTAATAGCTTCGAGGGAAGACAAATCGAGAGCGGACATAAGTCAGGAAGATCGAACCACTATAAATTAGTTTGCCTCTCTTTGTTTGCACTTTACTTGTGACTTAATTTTATTTACTTACTTACAACTTTAATTTGATTAATCAAGTTTTTGAAACATATTGATTTATCAATCAAATTTTAAAATCAATTAAAAATATTAGTGTACTAATTTACCCCTCCTTTTCAGTGCAATCCTAACATCCTCCTTTCCTTTTGTCAATGTTGATAACATAGGTGATGGGACGAAGACGAGGCTTTAGTAGTACCTCGATAATAATAAATAAGGATGGTGGATGAGAGCAAGGGGGGAGGTAATGAGATATAGACGAGGGACGACGGGGCTAAGGCTGAGGTAGCGATTGACTTGAGAGAGGTTAGAAATAATGTCATATTTTAAATAATATGAGAAGCATATTATATATATATATATATTAAAAAATAATTTCACTTACTCCCATGATACTCTATTTCAGGTTTATAGAGTACCCTTCTAACCTTTGTACCATCGATAGTTGTTTCCATCACTAGTTCTCATTGACATTGATGCAAGTGTCGCTTACTCTTTCTAATTACTCTGCTCCTTTGATCAAGGGGTAGAAGTAGGCAGCAGCACGCTTCCTTAGTGCTAAGGCCTTAGAATCTAAGAGACAATAGACGAAGGCAAGAGTAGAGGTGACGAATGAGGACGAAAGTGGAGGTAACAATATACGACCAAGGGATGACAGGACGAAGAAGATGCTCCACAAGACGGGACGGGATCGATGATAAACACAATGAGACAAAGTTGGAGTCTTAGAGACACCTCAGTAGTGGTGAACGAGGGTGACAACGACATAACACAAAAGAGCGATGACAGGACAAAGGCAATGATCGATGAGACGAAGAGAAGTCAGTGATAATATATATTTTTTAAAATAAAAATATTCTAAAAAATAAACTAGAAAGGGATGCTTTGCGGAAAAAAAAAACATAGGGACTTTTTTGAAAAAACTTGTCCTATTTGTTAAACGTGAAAAATGAAAGGTGTCGATTACAATAGCTTATCGTCATGCCATTAGCTCTCAAATAATGTCATCGTAATATAAAAAGAGAGTACTATAAGAACACACAGGTTTTCATCTGATTCCAGCAAATCAAAACACAGACTGCATCAGAAAAACTGACTCCCTCCACCAACATACAGACACCAATTAAAATATCTGCTACGACCGGAAGATGAGAACGATTCTAGCAGACCATTCTGCTGTAAGCAGCTACCAGCGAGGAAGCCAACATTTTAGGAGGTTTTACAGCATGTTTTTGTTATTGGGTATCTCTTGAGCAGGGCCAGGGACGATGATCTTCTTTACCGGCAGTGTCAGTCTGCCAGTTGTTGCTACGAGGGTCAGAAGTCAGGTTCTTCCTGTTCACAATGTTGAAAATCTCAGTGAGGACAGTCCGGAAGGCATTCTCAACGTTTGTAGAAGGCATTCAAGTGCTGACGTTTCCAGGAAGAAGAGGTTCTCCTTCTGAGCAAATTCTTGGGCATCTTCCATGGTTACTGCTCTCTGGTCCTCGAGATCGGCGTTGTTTCTGACCAACATGATCACGATGTTCCTGTCCGCATGGCTCCGCAGCTCTTATAGCCACCAAGGAATATGATCAAAGCTTTGGCACTTGGTAATGTCGTAAACCAGCGAAGCCCCAACTGCTCCTCGGTAGTATGCACTGGTGACAGCTCTGTAACTATACCTGTGAAGATCCAAGCTCATCGGATTGCAGACTAGATGGTGTTTTCCTTTTTGACATAAAACTTCAAGCCCTGTAGGTATACTCATTCAACTCATCAGCAAGAACTCATGAAATTCCAAACTAGATCTCGAATATGAAAGACATTAAGGTATCAGTTTCTAGATTGAACTTTTCATCGCAATGCGTGAATTGCAGATAAAGAAAGGTTACTGAAGAAAGTGACAAGTTCAGAGGCTCATATCGTAAGGAGTCGTTAACGACAAAAGGTAACTCAATATGAAGCATATCTGAATGTCATGCATCAATACTTCATAATTTGGGATGGTTAACTACCAACCAACCTTAAAATGTTCTCAAGATATCATGTAAAATATTTGTGTTTTAATAGAACATACTTGGTCATCAACTACTATGTCATCCAGCCTTCTCTAATGCTGATGTTAGAATCTATTTCTTACTACCAAATTTCCGTGCTTGAAATCACGAAAAAGCAAAATAACGTTTAACAGTTTGTAATTGGATCACAAAAATTCAAGCTTTTATTTGAAATATTGCAATCTGATATGAAACTCGTATATTTTGTAGCAAACAAATAGCTCCAGCAAGTGGTTCATATTTCGTTGGTCAAACAAAAAGTTCTTCATGGGAATTTCTCATGTCTATATGGCTTTTACAGATGTTGACATTCTGCTGCCTGGTGCACAAGATTGGAAAATTGGATGGCAAAAAATGTGATTTATTTCTGAGTGAGTTTGAAAATGATAGTAGTAGGCAATTCTGGATGTCAAATCCAGTAAAGATTATGGAATGATGATGATTGTTCTACATTGGTGTCTGCCAGCAAGCATATTTTTTTGTCAAAATAAGATTCATCGGCTTTTATGGTGGTATATATTTGATAAGACCATTTAGTCTCATATAGTCTCATATTGGTTGAGAAGTATCGAAACCAAGGACTTGTAAATCTATCTCTTACTCTTAAAGGTGTCTTTCGGAACTCACGAAAGGGCAAAACTATGGGGGTATGCCCATCGTCCAAAACAGACAATTTCTCATAAACTTACAGGCCGCAACTAGAAGAAGGGTCCGAGGCCTACACCTCGAGTATAAGAATTATGAGCTCATAAGTCAATCGAGTATCCATTTAATTCTTGGCTTTGTGCTGAGTTCGTCCATCATTCAAAATGGACAATTCCTCCCAATGGGATGCACCAATAGCCGACCGACCAAATGATCACTCATCAGACTATGAGCCCTTTGCTCCCTACGGAATGGAGCAGTGATAAGGCCTTCAATCCCATTTTGTCCCTTATCACCCTTCGTACACTAAAATGAATCACTTCACGAGCCGTTAGATCGACAAGGCATTTCTCCTAACACCACTTATTGCATATGCAAATCGTAACCAGCAAGAACTACTGAATACTTCAGATACAAATGATCAAATCCCATCATACGCTTTTGTCCCGGAGAAGAGCAAAGGAAGTAAATCTGAGGAACCGACTAGGGTCCCGGAGAAGAGCAAAGGAAGTACCTCTCCTGACCGGCGGTGTCCCAGATCTGAGCCTTTACGCTTTTGTGCTGGATGATGAGGGTCCTCGTCTGGAACTCCACCCCGATCGTGGCCTTGGAGTCCAGGCTGAACTCGAACCGCGCCAGTAACTGCAATTTCCCCACCGCCGAGTCCCCGATCAGTACCACCTTGAACACGTAGTCGATCTTGTCCCTTCCGCCCGCCATTCCAGCCGCTGCTCCGCTGCCACCACCGCCGCCGCGCTCCAGGTGCTTCCTCTGTTCTGACGGCAGAGTAGAGCGAGCGCAGCACCCGTGAGTGACCCGATCCCTCTCACGGTCACCTCAGCCAGCCGACAAATGGACTCCTCTGCAGGCGTGCGCTCACCGTCGGTCATCGGTAAGCGCCGCGAAACTTCTTTATCGAGTAATGTTTGCTGTACCCGCGTCTTTTACCTTCGTTGTGATTAATCGATCCAGTGGAATAATCATCTAGGTGGTGTTAGATCATTGGGTGACGCGTAAGCGAGTACTATCTGCGGTAATACGTTTTCGTGATTGGGGTATACGTGGAAAACGGAGCGGCGTCGGGATGGTGCCACGTTCACGCACTGATGGGTCGATGGCCGTACGATCCGCAACTTTATTGGTGGATCTGATGATGCTGTTTTACTCGTGGAATTTATTGGTTTCACCTGCGTAATGTTTTGCCACGTACGACTTGCTGCGACGAAGGCGTCGATTTGGTAATTAGGAGGTTATGTGTTGACTGTAACGCCATACCAGTCATTCTATAATGGCTGTTATATCGGCACCGCTTACCACACACAAGTTTGTATGCGGAAGTGGATATTGGCTGTAAAGGGGCGAGAAACGCGCGAGCGACGCGTGCGGTCGCGGGGGTGAGGCGATGGAGGAGGAGGAGGAGCACGAGGTCTATGGAGGGGAGATCCCCGACGAGGGCGACATGGACGCAGACGTCGACATGGCCAGGCCTGATGAGGACGCCGCCAAGGTCTTCCTCTCCCATCCGCCTTTCCCACTCGAGATCCTTCGAATCTGTAACCCTAATCCGCTGGTCATGTCGATTCGGTTTAGTTGCAGGAGCTGGACGAGATGAAGAGGCGGCTCAAGGAGATGGAGGAGGAGGCCGCCGCCCTCCGCGAGATGCAGGCCAAGGTCGAGAAGGAGATGGGCTCCGTCCAAGGTCCGATTTCCCTTCCCTCCCCTCTCTCTCCTCCGTTCCACCTCTAGGGCTTCACCCCATCACCTGTGATAGGTTGATCTGCTCACGATCTAATGTTTCGGTTGAAGAGATGTTTAATTGCCAGTATAGGAAGGCACGTTTGGCGCATCAGGATGTGAAAATAGGCAAGTATGGTTGGAAGGAGTTCAATCTTCGTGATGCAAGTTAGATATGTAGTTGTGCGTGTTAAAACACAGCAGTGGTATCAGATCCATGCCCAGTTAATAACAATATCTTTTCAGCATGTATATGTTCATGCGTAGATACCAACTACGGTAATAGTGTCAATCTCTCTGTGCTACAATGAATTGATATCAAGATTTAAGGTATCTTAAACTACCTCATTTGAGCTTGGGGTAATTCCCTTTTGGAATTTTGGATGTCATGCCCTGGCTTGGTACTTTTACTGGTCCAATAACTTGGAAACAATAACCTTATATCATGTGATCCAAAATTCGTACGCTCAAGTTATTAGTACTGTTAAGTTTCATGTACCACTCTAGTCCATCATTTATTTTCATCGTGGAACTAATTGTGGCAATGCATTTGTAGTATGGCTGTGCATAAGCTATTCATGAACATTCAGCTATATATGCTGGTTTCACAAACCAATATTGAGTTTTATTTAAACATGATATTCTGACTTTTATGTCTAGATAGGATTAGAGATATGTTGATTACTTTATGCTTTTCCATGTATTCCAACAAGCATTCAGTCAACGTTCATCTTGTCATATGTGTAGATCCTGCTAGTGCAGCAGCGTCCCAAGCAAGCAAGGAGGAGGTTGATTCTCGATCTGTATTTGTTGGCAATGTGAGTTTCATGATCTGACTATCTTGCATGTGTTGATTTGGAACATGTTCGTTCATGGTTTTGATTGTTCTGCTGATGTTTGTCAATCAATGACTTCATTTCTACAACATATATATCTGTGAGGTCTTGAATTGTACAGCACTCTATGATGTTCTAGTTGGACCCAAGAGCCTCGTTGATTTACGCCTTGCTGTAAGTAGATAAATGGATTTAATATATGATTTCAACATTGCTAACCTCATCTGAATATGTTATGCATAATTACGTTATCCTACACGGGCTAGTACTACGAATATGGAATGGTCTTGCAATGGATTTTATCTTCCATGCTTGTTAGTTATTGATTTACATATACCTTTTTTCCCTTGCCAGTTTACTTATGTAGTCACACATGGTATTCTTTATGCATAGATTATTCAAGAATTTACTGCTAGAAGGAACCACCATTTACCGCCCAAATCAGTTTTTGAGGACTGGTATTAGATGATGCATTCTTATGACTTGGAAGCACTCTCTGATGTTTAATGAATAAAAAATAAAAATATGTTGTCTGAACTGTGAAGATCTTCAGCACTTTTTGATTCTGATGCTCATTTTTTGGTCCTTTTACCATCATATGTTTCTTCAAAGAGGCTTTGGAGCATCATGTATGCAAACTAGATATCATGATTCATTGCAGTTGAAAATAGAAAATGCTTGACAAGAGCTCCTTTATGTTCTTGATGTTACTTGATGGCACCTTAATTACATGTGTGAAGGGAAACCATTCCTCTGTCAAAATATATTATATGTATATGTTGGATGCATGAGAAAGATGCTCAACAATAGCTCACTTATGTTGGATGTATGTTAGCTTTGTTTTCTATCATCCAGCTACCAGCTGGTAAACCTTGTATATTAGATTTTATTAACTAGTGGGTTGTTGGTTTTCTCATTTTGTCACAAAAACTGCATCCAAGTGCATTATGGCTCCTGCACAAGTTGATCTTTTAAGGGTCATTGTCTTCTGGAGAAGATAGTTCATTTCTGGATATGGACCAAGAGTATATTAGTGATCTTGGATGATATCTAAGCAGTTCCACCACATCATGGTATTCCAGACATTGATTTTTTACTCTTACCTAATTGAATGGGTAAACTTCAGATTTTGCTAATTTTTGACCAGGCAATTTCTGGAACAGATACAGGAATGGTTCTTTGTTCCTTTTTTTTATTTCGGGCAAATTGAGTATGTTTTTAGCTAATGTTTGATACTATATCATTCACAGAATGTAGTAAATTTTTTTTCTTTTTACTTTGTATTTGAGCATGTATCAAATAAAATTGTCTGATGGAAGCATCATTTTGGTTTCTCTTTTGTTATTTGAAGTCCTTTTTGTTAATTGATTGAGTCATATCTGTTGCTATATCTTCTCAAATTTTGAGGTAATTCTTTAATGAAATGTCTAATAATGGCCGCAGGTACACTCTTCAGTGTTCTGAGTTCTCTGTTGCCCAGTATAATGGGGTGCCAGGAAGCTCTGATTTACAGTAAGGCCTTAATTAAAAAAAGAGAGAATTTCTTTTTAAAAAGAGTCACAAGAGAAAAAAGGGATGATCAAAAGAGCATGAGAGAACAAAATCCCAGGGACAATGGGAAACTTAAAAAAAAAAGGACACAGTGTGGAAGAAAGATAAAAGAAAAAAAAGGGAGAGAGAAGAATGAATAATTTATGCAGTTCCTGTAGTTGTTTAACAGAAAAAGGAGGTGGGTCATATAGTATTGGGCCTGAAGAAATCTCAAAGAAAATTGAATGACTTGATGGTTTGAAGTTAGGCAATAGGATAGGTGACATGAAGTCCATTGTGCTTTGGCATAATGTAACTCCATTTGGGCACATGCAACTAGTGATGCTGGAGGCTGCCTATACTTGGTGTTGGAGTTGGAGAGCTTTGGATTATAATGTTGCTTAGCATTCTATGGTGAGAGGTCCTTGATCTCTTGCTTGTGGCCTTACCTTTTACTACTTCTGTCTGTGTTGTGAGCATTGGTTTGTACTGTTGCACAGAATTCTGCAGTGAGAGGTCCTTGATATCTTGCTTGTGGCCTTCTCACTTTCCGCTTCTGTCCATTTTCTTGTCAGCTTATGTTTTTTGTTTAGTAGCACAGTCAATTTGCTGTTTAAAGTATAGTTCACTATGTCATGAACACTTTTAAACACAAGTTCATCGCTAAAGAGTCCTAGATGGATCCCTTTCTTAATTCTAAGTGGTCAAGGACTAGGAAATTAGTTCCTTTTTGAGCAGCCAAATAGTTTTGTGGCTGGTTTGGTTGGATGTAAGTGTTTGAAGTCAACAAGTTACATTTTGAAAGTGAAACTTGCAAGAAATGGCTTTAAATATATTGAAAGAGACACGTAGTACAATCACCTCAAACATTTGTTCAGTTAAAAATAAACTAATGCAGTCAGCTAATATATTGTTTGTTGGTCGACAGTCTCGAATCAAATCAGCCATCAATGTCTAAACGGTATCATGATGTAGGCCAGTCATGACTGAATTATAATTCATGGCAGGTCAGCTGTCATATGATACACCAGTTGTCAAGTGATGATCGAGATTAACCGTCACCAACAAGGCTACTGCCGGGTTGATTGTGAGTTTATTGGTTGCTAATGGAGCTGGCTACCATAAAAATATTACACTGTGGAAGCCTTTAAGCTCTCCACGATCTGAAGTGATCAATGAGAAAAATTATATAATTTCGTTTTGACATTTTGAATCAAATTGACTTTGGTGAGGCTTTTGGACGAACCAAAGTAGTCAAAGTTGACTGCTTGCACGAAGTGCCCCTTTCTGCTTTCCACTGTCAATTAACCAAAGACACTCTAAATTAGAGAACCTTGACAAGAATGCTATTAACAAAGGCAGATTTTCCATGTTCGAGTGCAATCATTTTTCTTAGTGCATGACCGAGTATGATTGTGATTAACATTTGACCAAAACGGTTCTAAACATCAGTTAATTAAGATCTTAGTGGCTGTGATGGAACTTCATAACTTAAAAAATGCTCATATTGTTGAATGATAATCATGATATTATTGATTGGAAACACTCCGATGTATAATTGAAATTAATTTACTAGCAGTGGCATGAGTAAGCACAACCTCTGTTAGACTAATAACCTGTTATGTTATTAATTGCCTACTAATGCTGATAGCGGTTATGAAACTGCAGGTGGATTATGCTTGCACACCCGAAGAAGTGCAGCAGCATTTCCAGTCATGTGGAACAGTCAACAGGGTTACTATTCTGACAGACAAATTTGGTCAGCCAAAAGGTTTTGCTTATGTTGAATTTCTAGAAGTTGAGGCTGTTCAAGAGGCTCTCCAGTTGAATGAATCTGAACTACATGGGCGTCAAATCAAAGTTTGTTTAGTGTTAATGTTATGCTTTTAATTGCTACCTTCTGATTAGATATGATGATTTTTTGGGTTAATTCTAACGAAAGGGATGCTTCTTTGCAGGTAGCAGCTAAACGGACTAATGTCCCAGGAATGAAGCAGTTTCGTCCAAGACGGTTCAGTCCATACATGGGAAACCCATATAGGAGGCCGTACATGCCTCCATACTTTGCTTCCCCTTACGGATATGGGTTAGTGCTCTGTTATCCTTCACTTTTCTTCAGGCGAAAGCTAATGCTCATGCACACAAATGTTGGAACTCCTTGACTATCTTTGCAGGAAGTTTCCAAGATACAGAAGGCCGATGCGGTTTAGGCCTTTCTGAGCAGTGGAGAGTCGGTTGCAATTAGCTTTATGTTGTCTGTATCAAACATTATGGGACCAGTGCAAATGTCTGTTGCAGTTCCGTTATGATATTTTATAGGTGCGAATTCCTACCGGTAGACTTTAATAGCAAGCCAAGGCCATAGGAATAAATTTGCACTGTATTATTATTGCATACTTTTGCTGTTCTTGGCTGTGTCTTGCAACCGATTAATGTGTGTGGTAATCATTTTCTTTCTTATGATATAATTGCCTGCTGCATGACTCATTTTTGCTGGCCATTGTGGATGACAACATTCCAAGTGTTCCGACTGGCGGTCTTGGGTGAGATTGTTGTATTCGGGGTTTGAAGATGGTCCAGACCATGTTTGGGAATGTGTGAGCATCTGCTTTAATTTTTTTACAAAGTGTTCTTTACTAAAAAAAAACTGACGAAATCTTCTAGCTGACAGGTTGAAGATTGTTGCAGAACTCTTGTCGAGTAACTAGGTTCGGATTCCATGGTTTCACCTACCTTACAGTAAGTCATTTTTGAACTCTGATACCCGAATCTTTGTACTGTACCTTTAGAATAGTCGGTTGCAGATCGTTAATTTGTATCCTTGCGGTCGGTCTTTACTTTTTCTTCTTTTTTTTCTCGGCTTCAATATTCCAGATCGTTATTAGGATGTTGACATACGAGCTTCGTTGCAGTTCCCGAAGTAATACGAAAACGAAGGGTAGTGCTGAATGACGACATTGCATGCGTAGTTGGACAACAATATTTTACTCAACAAGTCGTTTTGATGGGCCACCATTTGTTTTCGTTGTTTCTCGGTATATTGTGTTCACCGACATATCAAGACGTACAAACTGTTCTTAGTAAAAGAAGCATTTGACATGAGATTTTAGTCTTTTCTGCTGTATTGTGTTAAGCCACATGTCAAGATTGTAATTTTATTTCCTCAGGTTTAGTGCAAGATAAAGAGGGTAATGATGCGACAAGAAATCGTGGAATTATATATAATTGCTGAGGGCGAGGGGATTGATGAACGTTTATGGTGAATAATATATATATATATATATATATATCTTCATGCATGCCTGGTATTATGAATAATAAAAATAATAATAAATAGGACCAACCATACCACCACCTGTCCAACTCTCTTTTCCAGACCAAATGCATCGCACCACGTTGCGTCTGCCTACTGACCGTGAGCAAGAAACCGGGCCCAAAAGTTCATGCTTTCTCCTCTTGACTTGAGATTCAAACTCGGAGCCTGATCTAACTTTTTAACAAAATTCAAAGTAATCCCAACCAACGTGCTTGCTTGCTGCCTCCTTTTCCTATTATCCTGTACGCATGCATACACGCGCACATTTTGTGATCGGTCCCTTGGTAATCAATCAATCATGCGACGACGTCTTAGACCACAAGTATGCTTCTTCGTAACACCCAAAAAGTCGACATCTGATTGGCCATTACGCGCGTCGAACCAGTGGAGTCCTCACTATAAAGCCACGTCCAACCTCCTCGGTGCCATAACCCTGAGATCCAACGGACGTCACCATCTCACCTAGCGATACCAGCCACCGCCACGATCATTCATCACTTAGCTTTCACGCGCCGCCCAGCCGTCGGATCGAGCGGTCCCCGGTAAACGAGTCTCGCCCGTGGCTTCCTCTCCAGGATACGGATCCGGTGAAATCCCCGGGTGCGACTACCCGCACTTGCACCCAAAACGCCACCTTCTCCCTGGCGGGACCCACTGATTGTCTCAGTGAAGGGGTTGAACCGACCGGAACCGCCGGACCCGCTCACCCCCCGATTCACGATTCTTGAAGCAACACCTGAGGTGCCCGCTCCCCTGTGTATCCGACGGTGCGGAGGTCACCCGCAGATTGCTTCTCTGCGGTAAAACTCGGGCGTTCCGATCCCCTCAACAGAAACTTCCTTCCGCAGTTAATAGTATTATTACACGGCAAAGAGAAGGAGCGAGAGAGAGAGAGAGAGAGACAGAGAGCGAGGTGAGACAAAGGGAGGTCGGAGATATTTTTCCATTCTGGGAAAGAGAAGCAAGGAGGAGGAGGAGGAGGAGGTGAAGTAGGGGGATGGAGGAGCGGGAGAGGCAAGTGTTCATGGCGAAGCTCGCAGAGCAGGCGGAGAGATACGGTGGTGTGCACCCCGGACCCTTGTCAAACCAGAGACAAACGTGATGTTTGTTTTCCTTTTTCTTTTTGAGATTTCCCCGTTGCTTTCTTGGATTTTGTTGAGTTGATTGATTCTGACTTCCGATTATTTTTCTTCTTCTATTTGCAAGAATGATTTGCAATCTTTCTTGCAATCCTGAATCTCTAATGGTTGTTCCGGGTGTTCTTGGTGAATCATGGCGCCTCCTTGTGTTCTGATCGTTTAAGCTTCTTCGATGTTTCTTCTTCTTCTCCTTGTTCTTCATGGTGTCAGGAATTTTAGTTGGGTTTTCTTAGATAAAAGTTTCGGCTCCATTTGTGGGATTTTGTGGTAAATAAATATTGGGATTTGTGTTCATGGTTTTACCGTTGTGTGTCATCACATCTGCAACAGAGGCTTATGTTTGTGCCGGAGTAAGTCGGTCCAATTTCTCTAATAAATGCTTCGCACATGGAGAAGAAGACCGATTGATTGATCTTTCCTTCCTTGTCTGTTAGCAATTGGTAGAATTGCATTGAATTAGTAAGTAGAGTCAGCCTTTTCTTAATGCTTTATGAGAGAGACAAAAATGTTGTTTCAGTTCGGGGACCGTTCCTTTTGGAAGGATTATATGCGTTCATGTTGGTTTGATCTGCTTCCACGGCTATTGAATATTTGGATTTCTTCCAGTCTAAACCTTTTTTCTTGAGGAAAATATCTGAAACCCCTTCTAAAAGACAAAAATTTTCAGTTATGTACTAGTTTTAATCACCCAAAGACAAACCCATTCCTCACTGCCAGCCTGAGATGTCGGGTGCCAATGTGTTAACCAGTGAATCCTTTGTGTTTGTTGGTCCTCTGATGGACTAGAGAAAATTATATGTAAAAAACTTAAATTCTTTATTCATTGCCGCTTGCCATCTTGACAAGATTACAAGTTCTCCTGTGTTGTTCGACTAGGTAATTTGTCTTATCGCTTCTATCTTAGAAATGGTGGAGTCCTTGAAGAAGATTGCCAGAATGGACATTGAGCTGACGTCAGAGGAGAGGAACTTATTGTCGGTTGGCTACAAGAATGTGATTGGTGAAAGAAGAGCATCATGGAGGATCCTCTGTTCGCTTGAACAGAAAGAAGAGGTGAAGGGGAGTGAGCAAAATGCGAGGAGGATAAGGGAGTATAAGAAGAAAGTTGAAAACGAACTGTCGAGGATCTGTAATGACATTTTGTCTGTCATTGCCATCCACATCCTTCCGTCTTCTTCTGCTGGTGAATCGATCGTTTTCTTCTACAAGATGTAAGTGGTTTTACTTTTTTTTTCTTTATTATTCCCTTCTTCATTGCATTTTGCAGTGAATTTGATGAAAAAATAAATGAATTTGATGGTTGCTTTCCATGTGCTTTCTAATTCCATAAACATCAGAACCTTTTTGGCAACTTTAGTTTGGTAGTTGTGCAGATGCATATTATTTTTGTTGTTAATTTTCCTTTGTTGGGTCAATGCTAGGAAAGGAGATTATTACAGGTATTTGGCAGAATTTAAGACTGGAAATGAAAGAAGGGATGCTGCGGATCAGTCGCTTAAATCTTATCAGGTTTATTCAACTCTCTGTCTATTGTTTTTTCTTCTCCTTCACCAGCCACTGCTTGCTATAGGCTTTTTGTGGAGTTCTGAGTGATGATCGGGAAAGCTAATATTCTGCCAATACAGGCTGCTACAAGTACTGCTATGACTGATCTTCCACCCGGTCACCCGATTAGGCTTGGCCTCGCACTAAATTTCTCTGTCTTTTACTATGAGATAATGAATTCATCTGAAAGGTCAGTTCTGACTTTTGTCATTCAGTTTCATTTTCATGTTCTCCTGTTTCCAAGTGCAAATTTTATTAAGATGTTATATCAAGTCATGCCATGGTTTCTAAAGATTATATAAACTGTATGCATTGCTGTTTCACAGGGCATGCCATCTGGCTAAACAGGCGTTTGATGAGGCTATTCCAGAGATCAATTCCCTCAGAGAAGACTTTTACAAGGATAGTACACTTATTCTGCAGCTTCTTAAGGATAATCTGACATTGTGGACATCAGATCTGCCAGAAGGAGGTAAATGAGTTTGGAATCTACCTTATTTTGAAGTTTCTAGTACACACTTGCGCAATCGATTTGCTCGTCCTGACTAGAAAATGTGATTATTTGCCCTTTTCCTCCACCAAGTGGTTATGTCGTTTGTTTTTCCTTGCATTTTAATTCAGTGTTTGAGTGCTTGATTATCATTGGATTCATATTCATGATGTTGATCCTTTTAATAACAGTTATTGGAACCATATGTAATAATAGTTTCATTCTCAATGTTTGGAATTCAAGGCAAAACGAGTGTATTATTCATATCTCTTGTGGGTTAGGTTGTAGAAATTCACTTTTTGTTGTCTTCATGTTAGTTAATTGGTGGCTGTTTTGTTAGGAGAATTCTCCGGTCGAGCTGTCTGTAGGTTTAACATCAATTGTTTCCTTCATAGGACTGGTTAATAACAACCATACATACCATGAAACAAGAAATATTGAAGAAGAGTTTATTGCAGGAAAAGTCATTATGCCATGTTTATCGAACCATTCTTATCATTTATGGGTGATGGATATTAGGTTTAGAATTTGTTACCCATAAATTTTTCTGTTGAATGTGCCATCTTTATTGTTACTTAATGGTCTTTGAGTGACCAATATGTTTGTTTTGTATATCCTGGCAGTTAAATCAGTCTTATATTCCTCCTTTGTATCTTTCAAACAACTCGACTTTGTGTGTTTAACACCATATCTAATATGGGAACGTTTACCGTTATTGCAGGTGAACGATCCAGAGACACCAGTACGAATATGGAAGTAAGGAATTTCCATATACATTGAATCTATGTTCTGATTATTGTTCTCTCGTACTTGATAACAATCCTTACTTTAGATTCCATTGTTTGGTGAAATTAATTCAAGTAATAGACAGTCAAGTGCGTACACAAGTATATGTTTCCATTAATTGACATGCACATCTAGCTTCTTCAAATTGTAAGATTGCGTCTTGTCTTTCTTGTGACATAAATATACATGTTAAGCTTATTATATGTTCTCCTGCTTTTCCCTTGGATCAGCATGTTATGACAAAAACATCTTCTCATAGATGTATATACCTATGCCAAAAAAATGGAACTATGCACTTCTCATTTTTCCCAAGGATTTGTTTCTTTATCCTCGTCTCGCACTTGTGAATAATTTCTTTTAGGAGATTACCATTTGCAATCTTTTTTTATTATTTACAACCCCACAATAAGAACTTTGAATATTTCTAGATTATCCTTTTATAAATAGACATATATGTCATCAATTTATGATTTAATTTCAATAAAATCTTTTCACTCCTTAAACTCCTTTTCTTCCCCTGTTTTTCCTTCTCCTCTTGATCGTCGGAGGTGACATAAAATGACGAAAAAAAGATTGATGATGAAATGAGACAAACTGAAGTTCAAAGAGGAGGAGGTGAGAAATAATTTTTAACGTTTGTTAAAATGATTTAATATTTTTAAAGTTATTTGTATTCTTTAATAGCTCAAAAGACATCATCTTCTATGTCAGTTGCATTAACCCAGAAGATGCCATGTTCTGGACCTTTGCAACCTTCCCAGTAGGGTGCGCAGACAGTGGGGAGTGACGGTGGCAGCAGTGTGCGCAGGCGGAGGCTATGGGGAAGGAAAAGGAGAAAAAGAAGAGGGTAAAAGTTGGAACCAGATGGGTTATGAAGAGTAAAATATTATTTTATTATTTTTTAAGGAGTTGTGAATATTAAGAGGGTTGTGAATAGTAAGAAGGGGGCTCTAGATAGCAAGCTCCTTTCTTTTACCCTCGATTTCCTCCTATTACTAAATAATGGAGGTCACTTTCCTCCTAGTAAGACATCTATGAAGGTTGCAACTGTAAATTCACTCACTGTTGAAGCAACCAAATGTTAATACTTGAAGTAATCCTATGCAGAACTTCAGATATCTTTATCTACTACAAGAAAAGCCACGACGACCAATTGTGACTGCTAGACCGACATAAAAGAACTGAAAATAGACTCCATGCAAAGTGCCGCACATTTGTTTCTGCAATGCAAGTTCTAAGCATATGACACATTTACCACACCAGCAAGTGATGTATTTTGCACTCTATTTCTTTTCATGGTATCCATAATACAGATGTTTAGGTACAATTTTCTTGGTATCCTGATGTGTTTTTGATGCTTTTGGCAGGAGTAGTTGGTCCGTCAAAGCTGATTGGTGCTCATGTGAGGCCTTAGCTACTGCTAATGTCACTGTTTGGTGATTCCAGTACTTCATGTTCTGGTTTCCATTTACGTTTGTCTTGGTTTGACGGGCATGCAAGGGTTCATCCAATGTATAAAATGTTTGGGTGTGGGTTTGATAAGCTCTTTGGAAATTCAACTCATGTTTACGTACGAATGAGCTGTTAATCAATATGACTTTCCAGTCTTGCAGGATTGCTGTGTGGTGGAAGCACTCATTTACATCCTGCAATCTCTCTCTCTCTCTCTTTCTCTCTCTCTCTCTCTCTTTGTTTGCTGCTTTTTGATGGTTGTTTGCTAGGGAGAAGTTGTAAATGAGTCTCCAGGTCATTCATTAGTCTCTGGTTTAGTTGCGTAAATCACAAAATATTGTGTTATAAGCTATGTTGTCTTTTGTCATGAATAGTATGTGGAATCACCTGGTTGTTTGCTAGGGAGAAGTTGTAAATGATTCTCCAGGTCATTCATTAGTCTCTGGTTTAGTTGCGTAAATCACAAAATATTGTGTTATAAGCTATGTTGTCTTTTGTCATGAATAGTATGTGGAATCACCTGTTACAGTGTTTCTCATGCTCTCATCTGTATGCTTTCATCCTCAAATTTGATGGAGCCAACATTTCTATATGATACAAGACAAGCTAGCTTTAAGGCTTTCTCAAATCAGATGAGGCAACAATTATGTGTTTAAAGTAATGTACAAATATTAAATTAAACTCAAGTGGATCATAGAAAAGCTAACAATTATGACCCAGTTTTTTTGGCCAAAAAATCAGATCTTTTTAATCAGTATTTTGATACGAAGAAAAAGGTAATGCTGCTTATAGTTACATCTTTTTAGTACTCTAATCTGTAATTTTTTTAATTTACGTTGGAATATTTATAGTTATGAAAGTAAAATAGTTAATTTTATTTATCTTAATGTCATCGGTTTTATCAACAAAAAATACATAGAATAATATACAAATAATAAATAAAATGATAATTTTAACATTTTAATTATTTTTTATTATACTCTAATTACAATTTCTTAATTGACTATTGTGATGATAACGGACGATGACATCATTGTATCGTAGGTGACATAGCAATAGTAATGGTTGAATCCCGAGGTCCTTAAGACGTTTCCCATGTTGGTATATACTATGAGGTTAAGGGGTTGAAGATGAAGAAATGGGCACTTGAGTGTGCGGTGTGTCTCAGTGAGTTCGAGGATGATAAAGAGCTTCGCCTCCTCCCTCGTTGTAGCCATGTCTTCCAAGCTGCATTGACACCAATCTCGCCTCCCACCCCATCTATTGTGTTGACCTTGTCGAGCAAGTCACTAATGACAACCTTGACCTGCTACCCATAACCACCCTTGCTATATATACGACGAGTCTTCAGCTTAAAATTACTACCTCACCACAAGATCATGTCACCATTGTCGTGAACCCACAGTGGTGGCGATGAAAGAGGAGCGAAAGTAGGCAATCATGAAATTAGCACGTATTAGAAGCTAGAGGCGGGTGGCCCAGTCGTGATCTAAGTGGTGGGCGACGAAGCTCACATGGTCTCATTCAATCGAACATTCTGAGGTTTGGTTGGTGGATGACATCGATCGATACACCCTTCGCTTGTCGCTCTCCCTCCTCTTTCTCATCTGACGCTACTTTGCATTTGAGTCAATGGGGCAGTGAGGCAATGCCTTGGTGTCGCCCGAATCGCGAGAACTTCATCAGAGGTTGCTTGGATCACAACTGGGTCACCCGCCCCTTGCTTCCAATTTGTGCCAATTACATGGTTGCATCTTTTCGCTCCTCTTTCATCGCCATTGTTGTGGATCCACGACAATGGTAATATAATCCTATGGTGGGACAACGGTTTCGAGTTGAAGACCCGTTGCGTTTTAGTACTGATAGCTATAGGTAGTAAGTTGAGGTTGTTATTGGTGGCTTGTTCGATGAGGTTGACATGACAGATGGAGTAAATTATATGGGAGGAGAGCTAAGCATCAAGATAGTCCAAGTGAAAGACGTAACTGTAATGAGGGAGGAGGCCCTCATCATTCTCGAACTCGTTGAGGCACACCGCACACACGAATACCCCTCCCTTAATCTCATATAATACTAGCGTGGGAAACGTCTCAAGAACCTTGGGACTTAGTTTTGTGAGCTGTGATTGTACCATTATCCATTATCATCATAATAATCGATTAAAAAGTTTTAATTATATTTTTAGTTGACGAAGATTCTAATATAAATTTTTTAAATCCAATAAGTGAGATATCTAAAAATTCTTTCGTTCACTTATCCATTAGAGTGCTCTCTGCTACGTTATGCTATGCTGAGATAGCAAAGTGCTTAGATAAGTTATAATTCTCGTTAGCATTGTGCTTGTGGAATCTGTCATGGAGGGAGAGCTTTGATGATAGGTCTTTGAAAGGTCTCATAGTCTGCTACCATTTACCAAGACATGGATCAACTCTGTCTTCTCCTTCGCAAGTCTCTTCACATCACCTGTCGTAGGAGACAGAGGGAACATCAAGCGACAAGGAGACGCCAAAAGCCGAGTAAGGAGGCCGTCGGGTGCGGGAGCGGGAGCGGTCCAAGCTCGCGAGGGACACAGGAGTGGGTGATGGAAGGACGAAGGCCGGCGGCGGGGGCGGTAGTCTACCTTCGAGATCGTGTTCGTCGGTTGGTGGCGTCCGCTTCAATGTAGAGGTGCCGTCGAGGCGGAGCAGGATCCCCTGTTCACCGCCCGGGCCTGACCTAAAGGAAGCGTCACATGACATCATCACAGCGGGCATCTCGGTCAGATCACCTTTCTCTAGAACAAGGATTTAGATTACATTACCTAAAAGCTTTAACTTAGGAAAGACGGATCAAAAGAATTGCATTCCCCAACAAATCGAAACTCTTCATCTATAGGTTTCGATCGTCCTGCTCCGTATCGCCAACCCTCGGCTGAAAGGGTGGCCAGGACAGCGGGTGAGATCCATGTGAGTGGCTGCAAGCTTCCAGGGCTCTGCCGTTACCACCAGTCTCCTTGCGTCCCCTCCGCTGTACTCGACTTTACCCAAAGGTAATTCCTTCGGACGGGCAAAATTTACTCGCTCCATCTCTGCAGAATTTGGGATCGGATACGTTGGCGGAGGTCACTTGGTTGATGTCACACAGGTGGATGAAGCAGCATGTACTTTTTAGGACACGGGTTGCGTGACCTTTGCACGAGTTGACTCACTCAGCTGCTTCTTATGATATTGTGACACGAGGAGCATTTATCTCGGGAAACTTCGGTCCACCCAAGATTTTGACCAATCCAACTTGCTATCACCATCCTCTCGCTGGTCCCACTTGGACTCGGTGGATTCTTGGTAGCATTTTCCAGCTGTAGATAGCCCAGAAGCTTGGTCTGACTCTAGCTTGGCGAGTCTTCCCTCTCTTGTGTTGTCTTTCTTCTGCAATAATCGAAGCTCCACCTTCCCTGTGCACCTTACCCTTCGGCCAAGCTCGGTATATTGTTTCCAGTATCTTCTGTTTGAAATTCCCATAAACACTTAACTAAATTCTTTGTTGTTTCCTGGGGTCCCTCCCTACTTTGTTTTTCTGCAGAAGGACTCCCCAGGTCCACCTAAATTATTGGATGTTGTTGCTCTTCCCAGCAAAAGATCTCTGCTTTCTTCCAGGTAAATCTACTTACAGACCTCCTTTCGTGGTTATATGGATGGATTTTTCTTGAATAACATGTTGGGACATTGTTTATTTTGTTATAGAGTCTTTTTGTAAAACTTAACTCCTTCTGTGCTTCTAAGGCAACGTCCTCCCTTTTTGTTCTACCCTTTTAGCAGCTAAAGTTTATGGAACAAACTCTTGTATGACAAGCATAATTTTTTACATCAAACTGACAATTTTTCCATTCGTCCTGAGAGGAAACATAGGGTACAGCATCTTAAATAATTTAACGTACTGGAGAAATTGTCCATCCATGATCTGAAAAGAGAAAAACGAAAAACTGAGAACATCTCGGCAGCAGTACCAATTGATTTACATTGTAATACTGCAGGACCATCCTTATATAAACTTGCCACTGATTTCTGAAGATTTTAGACAAAAATCAAGTGTGTAGGGCGTGTTATGAGGATGAAATGTTAGAACAAATGTATTGCAATTGTGAAATTTCGGTGCATAATCGTGTGGTCCTTATGCTATTAGGCAGCTACCAAAGGATACCAGTCACATACAAGAAAGATGGTCATTATATGTCTTTTGGTTTTGTTCCTTCTAATTTTGCCTTAAACACGTCTCTATGTGGTTGTTTAGCTCACTTGATTCATAGTGATTCAACAGTTTTCGAATAATTCTAGATTCAGAGAACCAATATCTTGGATCTATCGAAGTAAGAAAATAGGGTCCTAATTGTATTGCGGCTAAAGAGGCAAACAAAATGGAAAATCATCAAGTACACAGGGTTCATATGGAAATCACTATTCAACTTCACCCTAGGTTCAAAGAAAAGGCATCTTTTTGAACAAAAATATCGACAGTCCAACAGCTACATGTAGGAACGAATTTCTCCAGATTGATTCATATTAGTGGCTTCATGCCAAAACTTTTTCGTATGATTTCAGTTTTGCTGATTTTTTAGATTTTTCTTTTCCAACAAAGTAAATAACTTCTCTGTGTTACTAGCATTTTATCGATAATCTTGAAGGTATGGAACTACAATGACATGCAATTTTTGGCCATAGTTGCCAATCTAAAGCAGTAAATGATTTGCATGGCTTGGTTGCAAAAAAGAAAAGATGACTATACATAATCGTGTAAAAAGGCACTGATGGAGGTCAGCGGAAACGTGGTGTAGGCATACTTATAATGCAGTTTGAATTGTTGGATGGATAAAATTTGGGTTTATCTGTTCAGATGATCTCTTTGATACTTGACAACTTTGACACAATGCTTCTTTTGTCAATTATGAGTGGTTTCAGTAGTAATAGCTGTTTCATTTGGACGTACAACTATTCCTTGTTTGATAATTGAGCACATCTCATGCTTCTTATATATTTCCTTCTGAAGAGTTTCCAGTGTCTGTCAAATCAAAATTTGGATGATTACTGACAAGATGAAGGTGATCTTTATGCTGATTTTGGCCTCTCTGTATTTTTGCGTTCAATCTGATCGTCCAGGTAACTTATTATTGTTTCCTTTCCAGTTCAGTTTGATGTGACAATTCCTGCATATGAATTTTCTTGTCGTATGATTTGAATACAGTTTATTGTTCCAGTACTAGTACTTCTTGTTTCTTCTGTTCTTTTTCAAGATATTTGCCAGCTTTATCTATACATTTTGTTCTTTTGTTGAAAAAAAATGAGTACAAACTTGTACTTCTAGTGATGTTCTGATTCTTGGGACAATTTTGCCCAGGATATTAAGCTTGTGGAGAAGGGCCCAACATTACATATCAGATCTAACATCCCCACTTATGTGCAAGCTGGTTGAAGGTTTAACTGGCTTCACACATGGTCTCGAGTGAAAACAACATCACGAGCCAAAAGTTAAACAGGTTTTGCACAAAGCATATGAGGATGAAACCCTGTGTAAAGTACTAAGGAAAATGGACATAGAAAAGAAGGCCAGGGTTCAAGCCCATGATTACCGTGAAAGCTGAGGTGAAAATGATAAGAATTTATATTGGGTATTATGCCACCATTCTTATGCTTCTCGGTGGGCTTTAAACCACTCACAGTTTGTTAAAAAGCTGAAAATCTTAGACTGTTGGAACACTCAGTTATGTTACTTCTGTAGGATTAACTGAAACCAGAAAAATATTTAGTTTTTGATCTAGTTCTGCGGATATCATGCAGCCAATGTCTTACAATTTCTTAGTTGATTGGTATTCTAGGATCAGCTCACCCTCCGTTATAGGGAGATCTTGTTTGCCATTTTTCCTGTATCGGTTTATACCAATCAGTATCTAGCAATCCAAGCATGAACCAGGATGCATACTGTTCCTTTTCACATGGTTTGTTCCTTCTTTTTTCTAACTATGGCTTAGGGTTATCCTAAAAATGCTTCTTGGTTTCTCTCCCAGTCAAGGACTCTCTTGTGGTTGACCCTTGCAATTCTCATCCATTGCCTGCCGCTCATCATTCACTGATGCTGGTCCAGATGCTTTATTTCTTCCTTGTTGTTCTCCTTTAGACAAATTTACCATCGGCTTAGGAGAATTCAATGCTCCTCGCCTCAGGTCCTTTCTCTGAAAATGATAGTTTAACTCATTGGTTCTTATCCTCAAAAGCTTTTTTTTTTTTATAAAAAGTAAAATTAATTAAGAAGTAGATAGTCTACAATATGACCTGTGCAGGTCATCATACAAAATGGATAGTAAGTCCAATTGACCGCAATTGTCTTCCCCTAGTAGCAGTCCAATTGACTGCCCTATAACATTCCCTGGTAGCAGCCCAATTGACTGCTCTATTACATTACCAGAAGCAGTATATAAACAAACAAAAGATTAGAATTTTGAAGTGTAGAAACAGATGTCAGCCATAAAATTCCTAATCCCATGGTGGAGTTTGATCATTAGGAGGCATTCTTTGATGATCATCGAGTCAGTTTCAAGGATGAGAAACATGTCCATTAGCTATAATGTCTTTCTGGAGGCACTACAGTAATGGATAATAAACTTGCAGAAATTTGTATGCATGTATCCAGAAGATAGCTTTGTTGGATATCTAGTAGTCTGTTTGATAAATTCAGTTGGATATCTAGTGTCTGATTGCTTATGATTACTTATAATGGATGCAACATGCAACTGGTGGAAAATTTGTTTCAGGTAGATACTAGGAAATTATTCATTGTCAGTTCTTTTGCTATTTTGTTGCTACTACTTTTCTGAAAACTGTATAACAATTATTAATATTCACCAGAAGTAGTGCTTTATGAGATAAAAATACAGCTTCAAGATACTGATAACCAGCTTTCTACTTGGGCCCCTAATCAAGTTAGTCCATGCACATGGAGCAACGTGCAGTGTGACGATAGCAATATCAATGTCATTCGAGTGTAAGTTAAACTCATGATAATTCTGAGCTCTGCTTTTTTTCTTTTCTTTTTTTTTCCCCTCATGGCTGCTCATCTGTTATGATGTGTACAATATCTTCTTTATTATGCTTCAACTTCATAAAATAGCTATATCATTGGTCGCAGATATTACAAATTTCTACTTTGATATATTTGCAGGATGCTGCCTTCAATGGGATTCAATGGAATCCTGTCGCCTAAAGTTGGAGAACTTGTATATCTTGAAGTACTGTAAGTAAATAATTATGTGATGAATTCTGACATTTTATGTTATACCTTATTGGTAGTATATTAGTTTAAGATACAGCCATATGCACACCGAACTACTTGGATGGATTTTTTTTTTCCATATATACTCATCTCTCACTGTGTCACTGCAGCATATCCTTATTTATTGTATTATGATATTATCAATCACCAGATTTCTCTCATTTGCTTTCCATTGAAACAATTTGCTTTTGTTTTGATGTCTGTCCTCTGGAAGTAACTTATGATACTGCACCATCCATACAGGGAGCTCTCGGGTAACAATATAACAGGTAATATTCCTGGAGAGCTCGGAAACCTATCAAGGTTGACGAGCCTGAAACTACAGAATAATCGGTTTACTGGAGAGATACCAGCATCCCTTGGGAGGCTTCCTAAACTAAAATTTATGTATGCAGGAACACCTGTTTGATATAATTATTCAAGATATAGTGCTACTTTCTCCTCATCTGAAGTGTGTGTTGCCCTTTGCTTACATGTATGCAGGGATTTAAGTGAAAATCATTTAAATGGAAAAATTCCTGATTCTTTGTCATCCCTCGGAAGCTTGACTGATATGTAAGTGCAAGTGCTGTTTCCAGTGATCGAAAATATGGGTTGTAATTTTCATATATTAAGCTGAAATGTGTTTAAACCTTTACAAAGTTTCAATACTGTGTATATAAGCTATATGTGCAGTATCCTACTTCTGTATATCTTCTTTTGCAATACCAGATTGCTTCATTTACTGTGTGTTGGCAGTAATCTTGCTTACAACAAACTCACTGGTGGCGTACCCAAGCAGCTATATCAAGTGACCAAATTCAAGTAGGCAGAACTTCACCTTAAGATTGTGAATCACATTTTGTGATGCTGGAACATTGAAAATGTTCTTTATTCTTGAATAAGGGCGAAACATGATTGGTATTATTCTCAGTGTTTGGCAGTTAATCCAGTTTCAGTGCTTAATCAGTTTTACAGGTAACTATCTTAGTTGCGGTGCAAACTTCTCGAATCAATGTGAATCCGACTTACTTGATCAAGGTATAGCACATTGACTATCAGTTTTTTAATATATATTTTTATTATCTTTAGTGTGTCAATCATAACATTTCTTTGTTTAGCTTCTTCGGAGCATTCCTTATTTTTGGCATCATAATCTTGACAGGAGGATCCCATAATTCAAAGAGAACATTGTTGCTCGGAGGTATTGGAGGAGGTATAGGGCTCGTATTGGCAACTGTTTTATTTCTTCTTTGGAGAAGCCGGAAGAAGGATTATCTACATGATTTGTTTGTTGATGTTGCAGGTTTTTTCTCTTTAAATGAATTTTTTAAGTTCACCATTTAATTAATTTGGATCTTTTTTCATATCTGTTCTATCCACTGGATTTCACCTTTAGCTTGCTAATCATTGAGGTTCCTCATGAAGCTCCATTTTGCTTTCTTTTTGCAAAGCAAGGCATCACAAGAGTGGTTTAGGAGAATAATTAGCTTACCAAATTGGTACTTCATCTGTTGGTCAATCATATATGAGACATCGTTGTATGGTTTGAGTTATAAATCTAACTAGAAATCTCAAGACAGTTCTACATAAATATTGCATAGTCCACAGGTTGCTTAGTGCTAAACTTCCATATCTGATGACTGACATTGATATCTAATTATATAGGTGAAGCAGACTACAAAATCGAATTTGGACAATTGAAGAGGTTTTCATGGAGGGAATTACAAATTGCAACTGATGACTTCAACGAGAAAAATGTTCTTGGACAGGGTGGTTTCGGCAAGGTATACGTAGGAGTACTTTCAGACAATTCCAAAGTAGCCATAAAACGGCTAACTGATCAAGGCAATCGTGCTGGGGAAGATGCTTTTTTACGTGAAGTTGACCTAATAAGTGTTGCTGTTCACAAAAATCTTTTGCGGTTGATTGGTTTCTGTATGACACCGACAGAACAACTTCTTGTTTATCCTTATATGCAAAATTTGAGTGTTGCCTATCAGTTACGAGGTACTACTCCGTCAATCACTTGATTTCTGAATGCTTTTAACTAGTGAGGACTTGAAAGTTGATGATCTACATCTATAGCTTAACAATGAATCTTACAAGTCACCATATATACCAATGAGTACTTTGCAACCCATTTTATGCTAATTCATTCTATATACTATAACATTCAATGCCAATTCATTCTAGAAATTTTACCTTTTTTGCTTCAATTTAAATTGCGTTCCTGATGTGAGATCTTTAGAATGTTATATTGATGATGTAACTTATTCTCTCATTACTCTTTCTAAAATACCGTATTATGGCTTGAACTAGTGCAGAACTTAAACCTGGTGAGCCAGTGTTAGATTGGCCAAGAAGGAAACAAGTGGCTATGGGCACAGCACATGGACTGGAATACCTTCATGAACATTGCAATCCCAAGATTATACACCGTGATGTAAAAGCTGCAAATATCTTGCTTGATGAGAACTTTGAAGTGGTTATCGGTGACTTTGGCTTGGCCAAGTTGGTGGATGTGAGAAAGACTTCGGTGACAACTCGAGTTCGGGGGACGATGGGCCACATAGCACCCGAGTATCTTTCCACTGGAAAGTCCTCAAACAAAACAGATATTTTTGGTTACGGAATCATGCTCCTTGAGCTTGTCACAGGGCAGCGTGCTATAGATATTTCGTTATTGGATGAAGATGTGTTATTACTTGACAGAGTAAGATTAGTTTGCTAAGAACTTTTTCTTTCGCTTTACAAGTAGTATTACATGATTTATGCGATTGGTTCAGCATGATATCTTTTCTTCTTTTTGTGGTACATTATTCAGATAATATTACTTCATTAGGTATTGATTGTTACCAACGAATCGAATCAGTTTCACTACATAATTACTTGTTTGTTTAATTTTTTTTCTGTTGCTACAGTTCAACAACTGTTTAACTGATTTTGTGTGTTCTTTTCTTGTAAAGGTGAAAAAGCTTTGGCGGGAAAATCAACTCGAACTCATTATTGACCCCAACCTAGACAAGAATTACGACATTCTGGAAGTCGAAAAGTTGTTCCAAATCGCTCTTCTATGCACACAAGCATCACCGGAAGACCGTCCGATCATGTCAGATGTAATCCGGATGCTAGAAGGTGAAGGCTTGACGGAGCGGTGGGAGCAGTTGCAACAAGTTGAGGTGACTCCAAAGCAGGACTACCAGAGGATACAAAAGAGATTGAATTGGGACGACGACACATCGTATAACCAGGAAGCTATCGAATTGTCTGGTGCAAGATGATGTGTGGAGACCTGTAACTACTAGGGTTTCCGCCATCTCCGGTGGAACTCCAGGAGGGGTAGACCTTCAATTTGAACTGACAAAGGTAACACTACTAACTTTAAACCTTGGATTTAACATTTGCGTATAATATGGATCTAACAAGCGATAATACGTAATTAGCCGCTCTTACTGTTCGTTCACATATCCATTAGAGTGCTCTCTGCTACGTTATACTATGCAGAGCTGCTTGGAAAAGTTATAATTCTCGTCAGTAATGTGCTTGCGGAATCTCTCATGGAGGTAGAGAGCTTTGCTGAGAGATGTCGAGATTACGTGGGTGATCTTTGAAAGGTCTCATAGTCTGCTACCATTTACCAAGACATGGATCAACTCTGTCTTCTCCTTCGCATATCTCTTCACATCACCAGTCGTAGGAGACAGAGGGAACATCAAGCGACAAGGAGATGCCAAAAGCCGAGTAAGGAGGCCGTCGGGTGCGGAGGTGAGTAGGAGGAGGGTGCGGGAGCGGTCCAAGCTCGTGAGGGACACAGGAGTGGGTGATGGAAGGACGAAGGCTGCCGGCGGGGGCGGTGGTCTACCTTCGAGATCGTGTTCGTCGGTTGGTGGCGTCCGCTTCAATGTAGAGGTGCCGTCGAGGCGGAGCAGGATCCCCTGTTCACCGCCCGGGCCTGACCTAAAGGAAGCGTCACATGACATCATCACGGCGGGCATCTCGGTCAGATTACCTTTCTGTAGAACAAGGATTTAGATTACTTTACCTAAACGCTTTAACTTAGGAAAGACGGATCAAAAGAATTGCATTCCCCAACAAATCGAAACTCTTCATCTATAGGTTTCGATCGTCCTGCTCCGGATCGCCAACCCTCGGTTGAAAGGGTGGCCAGCACAGCGGATGAGGTCCATGTGAGTGGCTGCAAGCTTCCAGGGCTCTGCCGTTACCACCAGTCTCCTCCCCTCCGCTGTACTCGATTTTACCCAAAGGTCATTCCTTTCGACAGGCAAAATTTACTCGCTCCATCTCTGCAGAATTTGGGATCATATAGGTTGGCGGAGGGCACTTGGTTGATGTCACACAAGTGGATGAAGCAGCATCTACTTGTTAGGACACGGGTTGCGTGACCTTTGCACGAGTTGACTCACTCATCTGCTTCTTATGATATTGTGACACGGCGAGCATTTTTATCTCAGGAAACTTCGTTCCACTCAAGATTTTGACCAATCCAACTTGCTATCTCCATCCTCGCTGGTCCCACTTGGACTCAGTGGTTCTTGGTGGCATTTTCCAGCTGCAGATAGCCCAGAAGCTTGGTCTGACTCTAGCTTGGCAAGACTTCCCTCTCTTATGTTGCCTTTCTTCTGCAATAATCGAAGCTCCTCCTCGCCTGTGCACCCTTCGGCCATGCTCGGTATATTGTTTCCTGTATCTTCTGTTTGAAATTCTCATAAACACATAACTAAATTCTTTGTTATTTCTGGGGGTTCCTACTTTGTTTTTCTGCAGCAGGACTCCCCAAGTCCACCTAAATTATTATATGTTGTTGCTCTTCCCGGCAAAAGATATCTGCTTTCTTCCTGGTAAATCTACTTGCAGACCTCCTTTCATGGTTATATGGATGGATTTTTCTTGAATAACATGTTGGGACATTGTTTATTTTGTTATAGAATCTTTCTGTAAAACTTAACTCCTTCTGTGCTTCTAAGGCAACGTCCTCCCTTTTTGTTCTACACTTTTAGCAGCTAAATTTATGGAACAAACTCTTGTATGACAAGCATAATTTTTACATCAAACTGACAATTTTTGCATTCGTCCTGAGAGGAAACATTGGGTACAGCATATTAAATAATTTAACATACTGGAGAAATTGTCCATCCATGATCTGAAAAGAAAAAAAGGAAAACTGAGAACATTTCGGTAGCAATACCAATTGATTTACATTGTAATACTGCTGGACCATCCTTATTATATAAACTTGCCACTGATTTCTGAAGATTTTAGGCAAAAATCAAGTGTGTAGGGTGTGTTATGAAGATGAAATGTTAGAACAAATGTATTGCAATTGTGAAATTTCGACGCATAATCGTGTGGTCCTTATGCTATTAGACAGCTATCTAAGGATAATAGTCACATACAAGAAAGATGGTCATTGCATATCCTTCGGTTTTGTTCCTTCTAATTTTGCCTTGAACACGTCTCTATGTGGTTGTTTGACTCACTTGATTCATAGTGATTCAACAGTTTTCGAATAATTCTGGATTCAGAGAACCAATATCTTGGATCTATCAAAGTAAGAAAATAGGGTCCTAATTGTACTGCGGCTAAAGAGGCAAACAAAATGGAAAATCGTTAAGTACACATGGTTCATATGGAAATCACTGTTCAACTTCACCCTAGGTCCAAAGAAAGGGCATCTTTTTGAACAAAAATATCGACAGTCCAACAGCTACAAGTAGGAATGAATTGCTCCAGATTGATTCATATTGGTGGCTTCATGCCAAAACTTTTTCATATGATTTCAGTTTTGCTGATCTTTTTAGATTTTTCTTTTCCAACAAAGTAAATAACTTCTCTGTGTTACTAGCATTTTATCATGAACGTATGGAACTACAATGGCATGCAATTTTTGGCCATAGATGCCAATCTAAAGCAGTAAATGATTTGCATGGCTTGGTTGCAAAAAAGAAAAGATGACTATACATAATCGCGTAAATGGAGTTATAGCATAGAATCTGATTTTGATAGTTAAATTCCAAAAGGCACTGATGGATGTCAGCAGAAACGTGGTGTAGGCATACTTATAATGCAGTTTGAATTGTTGGATGGATAAAATTTGGGTTTATCTGTTCAGATGATCTCTTTGATACTTGACAACTTTGACACAATGCTTCGTTTGTCAATTATGAGTGGTTTCAGTAGTAATAGCTGTTTCATTTGGACGTACAACTATTCCTTGTTTGATAATTGAGCACATCTCATGCTTCTTATATATTTCCTTCTGAAGAGTTTCCAGTGTCTGTCAAATCAAAATTTGGATGATTACTGACAAGATGAAGGTGATCTTTATGCTGATTTTGGCCTCTCTGTATTCTTGCGTTCAATCTGATCGTCCAGGTAACTTATTATTGTTTCCTTTCCAGTTCAGTTTGATGTGACAATTCCTGCATATGAATTTTCTTGTCGTATGATTTGAATACAGTTTATTGTTCCAGTACTAGTACTTCTTGTTTCTTCTGTTCTTTTTCAAGATATTTGCCAGCTTTATCTATACATTTTGTTCTTTTGTTGAAAAAAAATGAGTACAAACTTGTACTTCTAGTGATGTTCTGATTCTTGGGACAATTTTGCCCAGGATATTAAGCTTGTGGAGAAGGGCCCAACATTACATATCAGATCTAACATCCCCACTCATGTGCAAGCTGGTTGAAGGTTCAACTGGCTTCACACATGGACTCGAGTGAAAACAACATCATGAGCCAAAAGTTAAAACAGGTTTTGCGCAAAGCATATGAGGATGACACCCTGAGTGAAGTACTAAGGAAAATGAACATAGAAAAGAAGGCCAGGGTTCAAGCCCATGATTACCGTGAAAGCTGAGGTGAAAATGATAAGAATTTCTATTGGGTATTATACCACCATTCTTATGCTGCTTAGAGGTTTCTAAACCACTCACATTTTGTCAGAAAGCTGAAAATCTTAGACTGTTGGAACACTCAGTTATGTTACATCTGTAGGATTAAATGAAACCAGAAAAATATTTAGTTTTTTGATCTAGTTCTGCGGATATGAAGCAGCAAATGTCTCACAATTTCTTAGTTGATCGGTATTCTAGGATCAGCTCACCCTCCATTATATGGAGATCTTGTTTGCCATTTTTCCTGGATCAGTTTATACCAATCAGTATATAGCAATCCAAGCATGATCCAGGATGCATACTGTTCCTTTTCACGTGGTTTGTTCCTTCTTTTTTCTAACTATGGCTTAGGGTTTTCCTAAAAATGCTTCTTGGTTTCTCTCCCAGTCAAGGACTCTCTTGTGGTTGACCCCTTGCAATTCTCATCCATTGCTTGTCGCTCATCGTTCACTGATGCTGGTCCAGAGATACTCTATTTCTTCCTTGTTGTTCTCCTTTAGTTAAATTTACCATTGGCTCACGAGAATTTCAATTCTCCTCGCCTCACATCCTTTCTCTGAGAATGATTGTTTAACTCATTGGTTCTTATCCTCAAAAGCTTTTTTTTTTTATAAAAAGTAAAATTAATTAAGAAGTAGATAGTCTACAATATGACCTATGCAGGTCATCATACAAAATGGATAGTAAGTCCAATTGACCGCAATTGTCTTCCCCTGGTAGCAGTCCAATTTACTGCCCTATAACATTCCCTGGTAGCAGCCCAATTGACTGCCCTATTACATTCCCAGAAGCAGTCTAAACAAACAAAAGATTAGAATTTTGAAGTGTAGTAACAGATGTCAGCCATAAAATTCCTGATTTCCCATGGTGGAGTTTGATCATCAGGAGGTATTCTTTGATGATCATCGAGTCAGTTTCAAGGATGATAAACCTGTCCATTAGCTATAATGTCTTTATGGAGGCACTACAGTAATGGATAATAAACTTGCAAAAATTTGTATGCACATATCCAGAAGATAGCTTTGTTGGATATCTAGTAGTCTGATTGATAAATTCAGTTGGATATCTAGTGTCTGATTGCTTATGATTACTTATAATGGATTCAACATGCAACTGGTGGAAAAATTGTTTCAGGTAGACACTAGGAAATTATGCATTGTCAGTTCTTATGCTATTTTGTTGCTACTACTTTCGTGAAAACTGCATAACAATTATTAATATTCACCAGGAGAAGTGCTTTATAACATAAAGATGCAGCTTCAAGATATTGATAACCGGCTTTCTGCTTGGGCCAAAAATCAAGTTACTCCATGCATATGGAACAATGTGCAGTGTGACAGTGACAATAATGTCATTGGAGTGTAAGTTAAACTCATGATAATTCTGTGCTCTGCTTTTTTTCTTTTCTTTTTTTTTCCCCTCATGGCTGCTCATCTGTTATGATGTGTACAATATCTTCTTTATTATGCTTCAACTTCATAAAATAGCTATATCATTGGTCGCAGATATTACAAATTTCTACATTGATATATTTGCAGGATGCTGCCTTCAATGGGATTCAATGGAATCCTGTCGCCTAAAGTTGGAGAACTTGTATATCTTGAAGTACTGTAAGTAAATAATTATGTGATGAATTCTGACATTTTATGTTATACCTTATTGGTAGTATTTTAGTTTAAGATACAGCCATATGCACACCGAACGACTTGGATGGATTTTTTTTTTTCATATATACTCATCTGATTGAACTCATCTGTCACTGTGTCCCTGCAGCATATCCTTATTTATTGTATTACGATATTACCAATCACCAGATTTCTCTCATTTGCTTTCCATTGAAACAATTTGCTTTTGTTTTGATGTCTTTCCTCTGGAAGTAACTTATGATATTGCACCATCCATGCAGGGAGCTCTCGGGTAACAATATAACAGGTAATATTCCTGGAGAGCTCGCAAACCTATCAAGGTTGACGCGCCTGAGCCTACATAATAATCGGTTTACTGGAGAGATACCAGCATCCCTTGGCAGGCTTCCTAAACTAAAATTTATGTATGCAGGAACACCTGTTTGATATAATTATTCAAGATATAGTGCTACTTTCTCCTCATCTAAAGTGTGTGTTGCCCTTTGCTTACATGTATGCAGGGATTTAAGTGAAAATCATTTAAATGGAAAAATTCCTGATTCTTTGTCATCCCTCAGAAGCTTGACTGATATGTAAGTGCAAGTGCTGTTTCCAGTGATCGAAAATATGGGTTGTATTTTTCATATATTAAGCTGAAATGTGTTTAAACTTTAAACCTTTACAAAGTTTCAATACTGTGTATATAAGCTATATGTGCAGTATCCTACTTCTGTATATCTTCTTTTGCAATACCAGATTGCTTCATTTACTGTGTGTTGGCAGTAATCTTGCTTACAACAAACTCACTGGTGGCGTACCCAAGCAGCTATATCAAGTGACCAAATTCAAGTAGGCAGAACTTCACCTTAAGATTGTGAATCACATTTTGTGATGCTGGAACATTGAAAATGTTCTTTATTCTTGAATAAGGGTGAAACATGATTGGTATTTGTTCTCAGTGTTTGGCAGTTAATCCAGTTTCAGTGCTTAATCAGTTTTACAGGTAATAATCTTAGTTGCGGTGCAAACCTCTTGAATCAATGTGAATCCGACTTACTTGATCAAGGTATAGCACATTGACTGTCAGTTTTTTAATATATATTTTTATTATCTTTAGTGTGTCAATCATAACATTTCTTTGTTTAGCTTCTTTGGAGCATTTCTTATATTTTGCATCATAATCTTGACAGGAGGATCTCATAATTCAAAGAGAACATTGTTGCTCGGAGGTATTGGAGGAGGTATAGGGCTTGTATTGGCAACTGTTTTGTTTCTTCTTTGGAGAAGCCGAAAGAAGGATTATCTACATGATTTGTTTGTCGATGTTGCAGGTTTTTTCTCTTTAAATGAAATTTTTAAGTTCACCATTTAATCAATTTGGATCATTTTTCATATCTGTTCTATCCACTGGATTTCACCTTTAGCTTGCTACTCATTGAGGTTCCTCATGAACCTCCATTTTGCTTTCTTTTTGCAAAGCAAGGCATCACAAGAGTGGTTTAGGAGAATAATTAGCTTACCAAATTGGTACTTCATCTGTTGGTCAATCATATATGAGACATCGTTGTATGGTTTGAGTTATAAATCTAACTAGAAATCTCAAGACAGTTCTACATAAGTATTGCATAGTCCATTGGTTGCTTAGTGCTAAACCTCCATATCTGATGACTGACATTGATATCTAATTATATAGGTGAAGCAGACCGCAAAATCGAATTTGGACAATTGAAGAGGTTTTCATGGAGGGAATTACAAATTGCAACTGATGACTTCAACGAGAAAAATGTTCTTGGACAGGGTGGTTTCGGCAAGGTATACTTAGGAGTACTTTCAGACAATTCCAAAGTAGCCATAAAACGGCTAACTGATCAAGGCAATCGTGCTGGGGAAGATGCTTTTTTACGTGAAGTTGACCTAATAAGTGTTGCTGTTCACAAAAATCTTTTGCGGTTGATTGGTTTCTGTACGACACCTACAGAACAACTTCTTGTTTATCCTTATATGCAAAATTTGAGTGTTGCCTATCAGTTACGAGGTACTACTCCGTCAATCACTTGATTTCTGAATGCTTTTAACTAGTGAGGACTTGAAAGTTGATGATCTACATCTATAGCTTAACAATGAATCTTACAAGTCACCATATATACCAATGAGTACTTTGCACCCCATTTTATGCTAATTCATTCTATATACTATAACATTCAATGCCAATTCATTCTAGAAATTTTATCTTTTTTGCTTCAATTTAAATTGCGTTCCTGATGTGAGATCTTTAGAATGTTATATTGATGATGTAACTTATTCTCTCATTACTCTTTCTAAAATACCATATTATGGCTTGAACTAGTGCAGAACTTAAACCTGGTGAGCCAGTGTTAGATTGGCCAAGAAGGAAACAAGTGGCTATGGGCACAGCACATGGACTGGAATACCTTCATGAACATTGCAATCCCAAGATTATACACCGTGATGTAAAAGCTGCAAATATCTTGCTTGATGAGAACTTTGAAGCGGTTGTCGGTGACTTTGGCTTGGCCAAGTTGGTGGATGTGAGGAAAACTTCAGTGACAACTCGAGTTCGGGGGACGATGGGTCACATAGCACCCGAGTATCTTTCCACTGGAAAGTCCTCAAACAAAACAGATGTTTTTGGTTATGGAATCATGCTCCTTGAGCTTGTCACAGGGCAGCGTGCTATAGATATTTCGCTATTGGATGGAGATGTGTTATTACTTGACAAAGTAAGATTAGTTTGCTAAGAACTTTTTCTTTCGCTTTACAAGTAGTATTACATGATTTATGCGATGGTTCAGTATGACGTCTTTTGTTCTTTTTGTGGTACATTATTCAGATAATATTACTTCATTAGGTATTGATTGTCACCAATGAATCAAATCCGTCGTCAGTTTCACTACATAATTACTTGTTTGTTTAATTTTTTTTTCTGTTGCTACAGTTCAACAACTGTTTAACTGATTTGGTGTGTTCTTGTAAAGGTGAAAAAGCTTTGGCGGGAAAATCAACTCGATCTCATTATTGACCCCAACCTAGACAGGAATTACGACATTCTGGAAGTCGAAAAGTTGTTCCAAATCGCTCTTCTATGCACACAAGCATCACCGGAAGACCGTCCGATCATGTCAGATGTAATCCGGATGCTAGAAGGTGAAGGCTGGACGGAGCGGTGGGAGCAGTTGCAACAAGTTGAGGTGACTCAAAAGCAGGACTACCAGAGGATACAAAAGAGATTGAATTGGGACGACGACACATCTTATAACCAGGAAGCTATCGAATTGTCTGGTGCAAGATAATGTGTGGAGACCTGTAACTACTAGGGTTTCCGCCATCTCCAGTGGAACTCCATGAGGGGTAGACCTTCAATTTGAACTGACAAAGGTAACACCACTAACTTTAAACCTTGGATTTAACATTTGCATATAATATGGGTCTTTTCCTGCAGTTGTTACATTTTGTTGCATTTTCTATTACAAAGGGAAAATATGGAGTCATTCATGTGATTGACTTCTGTTGCTTACTCCAAAGAAAGTTAAAGTTCTTTGGCAAGAGAAGTCACATAGCAAAACACAGCTTAACCAGGAAAAGCAACACATGATGACATAGAATTATATTAGCATCTCCAGGTCCCCCATTACCTCCACAGTTCTTGGGATGTAATCAATACTTGTCTCACGGCAGATTAAGCTGTACTAACTGAATCATAATATTAAGAAACATGTTGAATACTTTTGTGTACACAAAGATTTATTGAAGTTGCCACAACAGATGCAGAAGAACAGATGTTCTATCTAAATTTTGTTGGTTAGCTAAGCACACCACATGCTTTTGAATCAATTGTGACAACATGGCACAAGAAAGCTACAGACCTGATGTTATTACCTCAAGTTGTATCTAATATGAAATGATCCTGAGTTCCTTTACAAACCCGGTGCTCGTAGCAGAGAAGCACTCCAGTTAAGCCAGCTTTGGGAAAGATATCTGCTACATCATCATAATGAGCCAAGTCCTCCACTGGGCTCGAGTGCAAGGATTATAATGAAGAAGAAAAGGAAAACAAACAAGCCAAAAACATCAATTTGTTGTGATGCGAAGCCAGGGTCACAATATAACATTGTTCAACTAAAACTGGATTGCATGTCTTCTTAGGGGCAAATCCTGATGCACGATAATTAAAATAAGAACAACATGGCCTGATCCTAAAACACTCCTGTTGAAACCAAAGAATGAAAAGGAAGGTTATAAAAGATGCAGTATCTGGAAAGAGAAACAACATTAGGCATTGTAGACACCTCATAAGCTAGCAAGCTGAGGGACTAGCTTGACACGAACATCCACCACTTGTACAGACCAAAGCTGTAGATCAGGGTGATCATTGCCACCCTTATAGGGTATAACTTAAATCTGCATGAGGTAAAACAATAGTTATTATTTAATTAACCAGTTAAAAAGATAAGCTTCATGCATGAACAAATATTAACGCATGGTTCACAAAATTAATGTGCCCATGATGGACTAACTTCACGAGGGAAGAAACTTTACAGATGATGCAGGAAAGTTGTACGAGCATTAAAAATCAAGAAACTACAAGAAGTTATATAGGCAGAAGCATCTAATTAACTGAAACCAAGAAATTGACATGGGAAATAAAGCCATAACCATCTGGCAAAGTAGACTGAATAAATATGGCAGATCTCAACCCTTCTCGGCTTCTCCTTCATATAAAAACCAATATTCAAAACACTTTTTTTATTATGGAATCTCCTGAGCATAGACATCACCAGTCAATCTTTTTAAATATATCAAGCAGTGGCCTAGAACAACATAATTCAATCACTATATTTAAACAAATTAACAATCATATGCTAGGATGCCTTCAAAAGGAATAGGAAAGGCATTCAATATATTTGTCTGTGAAACCAGATACCAGATTCCTAAAACATAGATCATTCTATTGGAGTTGGTGCATTGATGACCAATATATCACCCTTGTATTTCCAGAAGTTGACAAACACACAAAGGATCTTGAAAAGTTCAGTGAGTGAATCTTCTAATACAGAAACAAAAGAACAACAAGCCTTCAAGTCACACTGGTGTAGATCAGCAAATTAGCAGACACCATAAATATTTTGCTGTTCAAAATGATTGACTTCTCAGTCAATGCACTCTCTAGTACACTAAATGTGCATCATGGATCATCAGCAACTTTTCCCCGCGTTTCTAAAAATCTATTTTAGGTTCATTGGATTTTTCTAATTCCTTTTACTTGCAGTGACTTGTGAATTGAAATTTTAAAGGAAGATACTTTAACATGTCCATTTATGCACTTCCTTCTAGTATTCCTGGACTTGCTGAGTGCACAAATATTCTCTACTAGATACAGTGATTTAAAAAGTCGCTCGGGCGCTCGCCTAGGCGCTCAGGCGAGGCGAGGCCCGAGCGCCTCGCTAATCTCCCAGGCGGCACGCTTCAAACAGGCGCTGCCTGGGCGCTCGCCCGAGCCCAGGCGCTGGGCGCTTCGGTCGAGCGCCTGGGTTAACCAAGACGACCGAACTAGGATTTTAGGTCTGGTTCGGTCCTGGTTCGGTCTCTGATGGTTAGTTGGTTCAATCGAACCAACTAAAATCAATATAAGTGAGAACTCAACCCTAACCCTCACCGCTGCTGTTGCCGCTCCCAATCCCGATCTCGCTACTCGCCGCTGTCGCTGCTCGCAAACGCTGCCTCTGTCGCCGCTCGCGCCTCCCGCTGCTCGCAAACGCTGCCACTGTCGCTGCTCGCGCCTCCCGCTACCGCTATCGCCGCTCGCGCCTACCGCTGCTCGCCGTTGCCGCTGCTGCCTCCTTACACTCTGCTGCCGCTACCGCTTCCTCTTTTCTCAATCAGCAGGCTCAGCACCCCCTTACACTTTCTTCTTCTCCTTCTGTTAACAGTATACAGTAAACTGTTAATAGTATACTGTATACTGTTAATATTGTTAGGTTTATTTGAAATTATTAATTTTCAATACTGTTAATAGATTTTTTTAATTTAATAATATATTTTATTTTAAAATTTTAAATAATTATATTTATTAATTATATTATATATTTTTATATTTTAGCGTCTCGTTTCGCTCGGGCGAGCGCCTAGCGCCTTGGACGTTTTTGGACCTTGGCGCCTTTTAGCGCCTAGCGCTTTTTAAATCACTGACTAGATATCGTTTGAACTATCACATATCATGTCTTTTTCTATATATTGTCAATCTTATTAGGATATCTTACTAATTTAGTCTTTTTGATCCGTCATTTCCTACTGCTTAGAAAAAGGCCAAAGGAAACAACACCTAGCATGTAAACATATGTGCATAGTCATGGAAGCGTTTCAGACTTCCACCATGGAAACAACTTTTCAAAACACAAGTGATCACAATATTATGTAGCGTGAACTTGTATCAGTACAAGTGCTCTAGCAAACCAAGTGAGTCTAAAGTGAACTAATCATGTTACATGACATTCACAAAATTGTTATGTTAGCGTACTGGCAGACATTAGCAAAAACGTCTTTCTCATTCATTTTTCCTTTTTATCGAATGACTTCTATCTCCTGCAGAAAGTATACCATTTTGAGTGAAAGAAAACAGAAACTAGTCAAAACAACATGTGGAAATTATGCCTTCATTATTTACCCTTTGCAGAAAAAAAAAAACTTGTGGATAATATCCTATAAGAAATGTATGATATATTTCCAGTAAATCTTGAATTTTTCATTAACTACTTCCTCAAAAAATTCCCATGGAGAACATGGAAAAATCTAAAAATTAGTAAGCCATCATCCTAGGCCAATCTAAGATTTCTACACACCACAAGAACCTTGATGATTGTTTGACTTCTGCACAAGTGGCTAGCTTACAGGTAATTGTTTGACTGACCAATGACAAAAAAGGAATTGCTTATCCAAATCAATAAAAACGTCAAGACAGCAGCTTAGCCTTGGACATCTTAATATTTGAAGGACTGCTCAGATCTGCATGTTAAACACCCAAACGCACCAAATGAATTCTGAAGCTCTTAATTCTCAAGTCATAACATCTAAATGTATATTTCCAGTCATTCTGTACCGAACCATATAGACGATTGGCAAAGATTAGTTACATTCGTGGAACATGTATGATCTTGCACATGCGCCACATCATTCTGGTTGCTCATTTGTTCCACTAATTATTTTGTGAATTCATCCCCTTCTTTTTCTGTTGTTCTCAGCACATCACTACATCTTCAACAGTATCCCATCAGCACTACTTCAAACTTAGTTCGACGCTGTGCGACAATCCCTATGTACCACATCAAGCGACCACAAGCTTCTTCTCTGACGAGAAGCATTCAATTTTTCACTCGAAAAGGAGCGCGGACTATTAGATCGACGACTATGGATTTCACACTAGTGCTAGTTAGATTTCGAAGTTTATGGTCAGACAATTGAGGTGAATTTGACTCCAAGCTGAAATCTTGAGACAAATCGGATCTCCAAGCCTAATCCCCAGTCCGACAATGGCCAAAACGAAAGATCTTGAGCTAAGAAGGGGAAGAAAAGATTAATCAAACCAAGTACGAATCACGACGAACCCTTAAAAGAGATTCAAAGAGGGAGAGAGACCGAGAGCGGACCTCCAGCTGCCGGGAGCCCGATCGGTGGCCGGGGTTCTCCGAGCGGGCATGGGCGTGAACCACTGCGAGAAGTCCCGGTCGAAGTACTCCCAGTCGGGCAAGAGAATCCCGGCGATCCCCAGGATCCCGAAGGCGTAGGTGGTCAGCATCTTCTTGAGGGAGAAGGTCCAGATCCCGACGACGGCCATCAGCGCGGCAAGCGCCACCAGGCTCTTCTGCAGCGCCTCCTCCCGCCCCATCTCCGCCCCCTCCACCTTGCCCTTTTTCTTCTCCCAACCCCGACCAATCTATAAGAAGCAGTATAAGAAGGAGAGGAGGAGGAAGAGGAGGCGAGTGAGGTATGGCGAGGAGAGGAGAGAGAGCACGAAGGGCGTGAGGAGGGGGTTTGGGTGCCCATTGTGGGTGGGTGGGAGGTGTGTGCGGAAAGAATGCGTCGCTTTCTTCGTCCTTCAAAGCGAGCCAACTGCCCCGCGCTCCCCTCCCACAAGGATCCCATGCTACTAAAGATAATATCTTCACATGCAATTCGAACTGATCTTTACCACGTGTCCAATAGCTGATCGTAGAACGATGATGTGGTCACGTAGGACAGCGGGGCTTCGCGAGGGGTTTTGCATCAGATCCTCCGCCACACCGTCCGGCCCGTGGGCTTCCACTCCCGACAGCTGCATGGTGGTTGATCCGGGGCGGGTATTCGACACCGCGACTTCGTTTCCGAAGACCCACATTCTGCACCCTCCCGCTTATTTGCATGGGCGCTGGTAACGGGTTTAAAGTATGACGTGTTAATGGCTAGATGGGTTTAAAACCCGCTAACTACTCACCGAAGTCGCATCACTCATCCCTCTCAATTAAGATCCAATTTAAGTGTTCCTGGATGAGGATGAACCCCGAAGGACCCACGCATCTTTAACGTAATTGGATGTGCATGTATACAGATCTCTCTTATATGAATCCTTCACGTCCCTGTAATTTCCATGTCACATCCTTTGTGGAGCTCCGATGTTGGGACTCAGATAGTAGTTTGAAGGTATATCAAGGGAAGGTAATAGAAGCTCGAACATGAAGTGCACTAAATATGTACTTCAGCTCGTCGATAAATGCGAATTCGACATTAACTCGGTCAATTGATTGGACTCACAAACCTTTAGTTCCGGTTTGGACCGGGTTGGGTGCACACCGTCACCCACGTGATTCTCACGTGACGTAGTGGGACTTGGTTTGTTGACCTGAAATCGCTACAGTACTGGTGGGATTACCGAACACATGACAGGACCAATCAAAACATTCCACGTATTTGTTACCTCACTTGGCATATCATATGCGGATCATTTTGGTGTTGTGCTGTTCTCGAAGAATAATGTGATCCCGAGTTGACGGTTACTGGTTCGTCAAGTTCTCTCCCTTCGAAGAGTAAACGACCTTTCTTTCCCCTTCGCTTCTTCCCCATCTGAGTTCTATCGATCGATCGAGAGAGAAAGAGAGAGGAGAAGAGGAAGAAGTGGAGAAGGCCCTAATGGCGGTGGTCTCGGCTCTGGCGAAATACAAGTTGGTGTTCTTGGGGGACCAGTCGGTGGGGAAGACCAGCATCATCACTCGGTTCATGTACGACAAGTTCGACACCACTTATCAGGTCCATAAACATCCTCGTCTCCTCTTCAGTCCATATGCTTTCATGTCTTACCCTTACTTGCTGGGGTCTCTGATTCGTGGTCTTTGAAAGAGGTTTGTCTTTGATCTGTTATTTTGGTGAGTGGATACATCCTGTGTTTTCCGGGTGTCTAGATTGGGATTTTGATCGATAGAGGGATTCGGCTAGCAATTGTGCTTGACTGAAAACCTAATTTGATTTTCTGTTGGAGGTTGACGAATCATGGGCTGGTCCTTATGGTTGATTGTGTCAAATGGGCTTTTGCTTTCCTTTAAATATTGGAGGTTGCTGTTACATTTCTGAGCATGCATGACCTAACCAGAAAGCATCACATCGGAGCACTGTGAACCTGGATTGTCTCAGTAATGGAATTCCCGATGGAAGATCGAAAGGGAGAATTTTTTCTTCTACTTTCTAGTCATAATGTTTACTTCTCATTTAGTCTTAGCATTATGGATTGAAACACATTTTCTTTTTACACATCTTGATCTATATGATTCATAGATTTGTCCATTTACGCCTTTACTGTGATGCAACTTGATTTTGAGTGCTAAGCTTTCTTGATCTGGTAAGCAAATATTATCTAGGAATATCTGCAATGAGTCCGGTATCCCAAATCAGATACACAAGTAAAGCAAAATGATCACACGGAAAGACACCTAATTCTAACTATTAATGACTTGCAATGTTGTTTCCATTCAGTAAAAAGGAAGCATATTAGCAGATGCATTACATATAAAGAGAATCATTTGTCGCTTTTGTAAACCTTTTGAATATTTCTATCAGGGAAAATAATAGGACTTATTTTATACATCCTATATATTCGCTATTTTAGATGATGGAAACAGATATTTGAAGTGTAATTGCCTTTTTGGTTTGTGTCCTTTACCAAATTAGTGTTGATCACATGACCATTCAAAACAAGATTTATTAGATTTATACATGTATCAACCTGGCATACGTGGACTGACCCAGCAATAAACTTTAGCAAATTAAACTTCTTTAGATGCAATTGTTCATGTATGATCAGAGTAATAATTAATGCTCAAGAAGTTCTCAAGTCCCAAGTCTCACTATCAAATGAAAGCAACTATAATTCTTTTTTTTTGCAAAAAAGTAAATAATGAAAATGGGATTCAAGCTCAAAACTTTATAATTATCTGTCAAAATCTTTACCAATTATTCTAGTCAACACCTTCAAAGTAACTATAATTCTTATTAGTGGAGAAATTAAAGGTACCCCATGCTTTATATTTAGTAGTGAATTTAATCCCAATAAACAAGTTTTCTTGGAGAGATTATACTCATGCTCAGATTATTCGGATGGAAAGTAACTGCATGGTGCTTCCACCTTCTGATGCGTGAAGGCTGACAGTCATTTAGGCTTTACATTAGCAAGTATATATTAATTACCCTTCACTCTGGAGAAAAATATGTTGTTATTTCTGTTCTATTATTTCCTCAATTTGTTGAGAAGATATATTGCCTGCTTATAGTGCATTAGAAATTATATATCACAGATGTAATCATGGCAATTCTTACTGCGGAAGTCTAGAAGCTAGACAGATGGTATTAACAACCAATTGGTCAAACAACTAGTTTAATCACTTGGGAAGTTAGATATTTCTGCCCATTCTCCGAGAAGGATCTTGAAAGATGGGGTCATTATATGCTGTTTTTAAGCAGCACCGGTGTTTGACAACTATTGGATATAAAAACATTTTTGTGAAAGCTAAATCGTTTGTGCAAACTAAGCCGTAAGGTCTTGGGGTCAGCAGCAAAACTATTCTGTGGTCGGGAACTTGGTCCTGGGGTCAGGAACATGGAGCTATTCCAGGCATTAAGCTGCATCCCAAACTATTCTGTGGTCAAATTTCTAACATGCATTTTCTTACAGGCCACCATCGGCATTGATTTTCTATCAAAAACAATGTACCTTGAAGACCGTACAGTTCGTCTGCAGCTCTGGTAACGTGTTCGGTTCTCTTTCTATTTCTTTGGTGACAACTTATCTTTGATAAAGTTACTGAAAAGTTAACATCACATGTTTGAGTTGCACGAGTCACATTTGCCAATACAATTGTAATTACTGAGCTACTCATGAAAATTTGAAATACAAATAGAAAATTAAAAAAAATCTATTTTTTGCTGCCAAAATTTTACTATAAGGAAAATGAAATCCTGACAGTTCCCGTATTCTACATCTTCATTTTTTTTCTACTAAAGGTCATATGAACCATGTCCTTCGTGTTTCTTTAAAACTTTTTGTATCCAACATTTTCCTTGTTAAGCGTTGTTTATCTTTTGCATGATTTGATTCACTCATCTTGTCAAAGTCAGTACAAAAACTAGTGGAGCATGGTTCCTTTAGAGGTAACATGGTTGCTTATACCAAGTGCTATGGAACAAATTCTCTGTGATTTTCCCAGGTCTTCAGTCCCTAGTATGTAGCTTGTAGCTTTCTAACACAAGCTTTCGATATCCTTCTCCTATGCAATGTAGTTCTTTGTTAGCACGTGGCTTGATGTGATCACAAACATCCAAGGGAACTATGATATGCCGCTATTGTCTTAATTTAAGAATACAAATCAAATTTGTTTTCTCACGTTGAATAAAATAGTTTAGCTTACTGGAAGTTATTTACTGAATGTCCAGTTTTTCGAAAAGAGCCTCGGGTTAATTTGACCTTCAATTGCATATTAGTTTCTGCATCTCCGACTCTTGAACATAAACTGATGGCTTATTCAACGCATATTTCTTACATAATTGGTAGGGACACTGCAGGACAGGAGAGATTTAGAAGCCTTATTCCAAGCTACATTAGAGACTCCTCTGTTGCAGTTATCGTTTATGATGTATCTAGTAAGTACTGGTTTTCTGGTATTGACTTGAAATTTTCAGGTAAAATATGGTGTTGTACATAGATTTGAAAGGAATAACATGTTATAGCATTAGCCAGATTAAGTAAGAAATCGAGTGATTACTAGGATATCATGCTTGTCCTAATCTAGTCTAATTGCAAGTTGTAATTGTCAGATGAATCTTATTGCATATTTTAATCTGATAACTTTCATTTTTCCTATCCCTGTTAACGTCACCTTCAGAGTTTGACTACTTGGTCATAAAAAAAAACACAGGTTTAGTGCTATCAAAATGTTTCCTGTAGTAATAAAAGACCAAAAAAAAACCCATATGGTACTAATATACGAGGGTGAGAGCCTTAGTACTCCTAAATCACTCAGAAAAGGTAGCATTATTTGTCACTAACAATGCCTTATCCTTTATACCTTTAGCTATTGCAAATTTATGTATATTGCACTTTGAACATTCATATATGTTCTAGTTTAGCTTACCAAAGAGCAACACGCTGCTTAATTATCTTGACCTGATGATGCATAGGACATTACCAGGTGGCTGCCATATTATCATGTTAATATAATTGAAATAATTCACATTTCCCTCCTCTACATTAACTACACCTTTTTACATCCTTTTCCTAAAGAGTCTGCTTGCATGAAAGAATCACCTGGTGCTAAAAGCATATGTGGAATTAGTTAGATCTCTCTTACTCTGTATATTAAGAATCACCTGGTGGTAAAAAGTGAGAGGTAAGTGACCCCGTTGTAGGATACACAAATAAAAAATTCTCTGAGCCTCTGATTAAATTTCATGCTGATTGAGTATCATCACTACTGAAATGATCATATGTTTCCATTAAAATGAGAGTATTTTTTCCCTCAGTTTGTATGCCTTTCTAAAATACTAGTTGTATCTATAGTAAGAGTAACTGTCTATTAATATGCTCCATTTTCTTTGCAGATCGGCAATCATTTTTAAGCACTTCAAAGTGGATCGAGGAAGTGCATACAGAACGAGGCGGTGATGTTATCATAGTTCTTGTTGGAAATAAGACGGATCTTGTTGACAAAAGGTCACAAGTGCTTCCATACGATGCCCAATAGGTCTTCCTGTATATTCACTAGTTATAGTTGATTGCTTTCATGAATGCTAGGCAATCTGTACATCAGTTCTTTTATGACTGATGATTGAGAAGTCCCTTTGAGTATTTCTATACACGGTAGTTAGGTGCTTGTGAAACTACTTAGCCAATCTTATTTTTACTCACTCCACATTCTGGTGCATTTGGATACGAATGCATGGAGTCGGTAATTGTTTATGTGGAGAAGGAAGTTTGTTGTCATGTATTTAGTTGTTCCTACCATTCTCAATTTCGCAAGCAAATAATTCTGCGTCTTTGTCACTTTCTCTTTCTTTCTTGGTTGCAGACAAGTCTCGACAGAAGAAGGAGAAGCAAAAGCTCGTGAATTCGGAGTAATGTTCATCGAAACTAGTGCAAAGGCTGGCTTCAACATCAAGGTAAGCACATTGTAAGGCATCAAGTGCTATTTTTGCACGTTTAGCACCTTTATTTCTCAACCGGAAGAGATACTTGAACATTGCAGCCATTGTTCCGCAAGATTGCTGCATCCCTTCCGGGGATGGAGACACTCGCTTCTGCGAAACAGGAGGACATGGTTGATGTCAATTTGAAGCCCACTGTCAGTTCACCAGAGACTCAGCAGCAATCTGGAGGCTGCTCGTGCTGAAGATATAACCAGGTTTAAGTGCTTGTTCATTAACTAGGGGCTAAGAATTCTTGTGTTCACCTATGAAGGTTTTGCAATGACGTTATACAATGAGGGTTCTCTTGATTGTAGCATCTCTGTTGTTCCCCATCCCGCACTTGTTCGTTTGTTTGAGGTGGATATCTTTGTGCATACTCTTTTGATTTTGTTATTTTTATTATTATTTCAAGATAGATATTTGTTGTTTCTACAAATTAAATTGAAACTTTATTTATTTTTCTATATCATCTGAACATATTTTAATTATGTTCCTATGTACTCCTACCATTAATTATGTTTCAAGTTAATATCATGTTATCTCTAAAGTTAGATTATTGAGTGTGATGCGACATGGTTATGTCGAAACCCGATAGAGAAGTTGGTTGAATTAAATTAGAATTTACTATCAAGTAAATGTTAAAGAGCTAACGTGGAGCTTCTAAGGTAAAACTAAAGTGGAACTCTTGATCGATATGAACATCCCAAGGAAGTAACTCTTTGATAAGGACATAATCCTTTGGATGCCTTGATAGATATAGACATCCTAAGGAAGTAACTCCTTGAGGACACCTCAAATGCGAGAAGCATCTCTCTTTAAGGAAGTCCTTATTTCATGAGATAGTCATCTTAGGTACTAGAGGAGAGGCTTGCCCAAGATAGTCTTCAAGCTCTCGGGAGCCTTCTCAAGGTGGTCACCTAGAGTTTTATGTAGTGAAAGTTACTATAAAGGAAAACCCTACATAATTAAGATTTGAAATATGAGATCGAAAGTTAAAAATCACCATTGTGTTATATGTGACCATCATTTATATGTTGTAACTTTTTATTTTACTTGATCCTTTGGTACCTATGCAAGGTTACACTTGGATTAACTCTTTATGGACAACTATCACGAAGGAGTTTTATTTAAGTAATTCAACTAAGTCAAGCAAGCGAGACAAGGATAATAAAATATTTTAATTTCATAATATGAAATCAAAAATCATAAGTTAACAACGATCTACTCACAAACACAAGACCAAACAAAATTCAGAATAGAAATTAGAGATTACTGTAAAGGAGGTCAAGAGTCATAAGAAATCGTAAATGATCATGTTGTACTAGCAATAGGAGACAGAAATCAGGTGCAAAAGAAACACATTTAATTAAGAATCATATGAAATCCTTAGTTAAAATCATGAGATCACAAATGACAGTCAAAGTTAAAGATATAATCGCAACATAAGATCAGAGATTACAAGCTGAAATTAAAGATCACTGTCGAGGAAGACAAGAATTACAAAAGGATCATCCATGATCAATAACTACTCACATGACGATATCCAAATCATGTGCGAAAATGAAAGATCGTCTCAGATGAAATGAAGAATCACAAGAAATCACAAAACACATTGGGAATTTAAAAGATCACTATAGAGGAGAAGAAGAAGAAGAAGAAGATTCACGAGGAAAATCTACTTGACACACGAGAACAGAAATCACAAGCAAATGTGAAAGACATGCAGATCACGAATCACAATATGCTACACAGATTGGAGGTGCTCACCGACCGACCTATTCACGCGATCGTTTTTTTGGTTTCATGGAGGTCCTCACCGACCTATTCATGTATTTTATTTCATTGGATCTCATCCATTCTACGTGGCGACGAAGTCGCCTAGTGGGACCCACCTGCAGCAAGCAGTAGTAGGAACGTGGGAACGGGGACGCGTGCCGCGCGTCCGGCTTACAGGCAGGGAGGGACTTTCCTTCTCCGTGCCGTATTGACAGCATGACAAATGGCGCGAGGACGAGCGTTTACGAGGTGGGAAGGAGTTGGGATCCTCTCCAACTCACAATTTTCGCGATTCACCCTCAGCCATGAGATCGCCAGCCATTATGGCTATGGCTGATCGAGATGTGAGGATGGGAGGGGTTAGAGGGTAAAACGGGAGGAAATATGTATGTAGAATTGAATCCACATGAATTGGAAGGGATCAGCAAAAGCCTTTTCTCTTACCTGAGCTCATCTCAGCTCAGCTCAGCTCGTGAGAATCTCCTGTGGGGGGGCGGGCCAACCCTGCAAACTGATGTTTTCGAGTCGGTTCATCGGTCCATCAAACATAATGATCGATTGCACGTATAGAAAACGCGTGTTCTGTATTGATTTGATGTGTTTTGCTTGGGATATTGTTATGCCAAGGCAACTAGCTTTCGTGATCTGAAATGGAAGAGACGAACACATCAGTAAATCACCTAAGCACTTGAAGAAATCAATGAGACTTCAGATGTCACATATACTCACAAGAGCGAAACAGCATCTGAGAAATCGATCCGACAAGACACGAACAATCCAACTGCATAAAATTCCAAGACCAATTCACATCAACAGGCCAGGGAATAGATAAATGTAAACAACATTATAAGAGTGTCATGCAACCGAGTACCACAAGTTGGATGGAATATTTATTATCAGAGCAATTTTGACATAAGAAGAAAAACAACAACATACATACAACTCACTATATTAGGGTGGCGCAGCCGTTTAGTCCTGCACTGTGAAATGAAAATAACAACAACATACATCGTTTCCTTTACACTATATAATAACCAAGCTGTAAGGGTGATTTAGCCTGTGAGACATGACAGCAAAATATTAGAGAGGATATATTGTCGAGAGCATCATCCAAAGGCAAAACTGTTACTTTTACAACTCTTACAACTTGATAAATAAGAAACTACACACTTACAATTGAAACTCCATGACAGGTGGGTTCTATTGATGGACAACAACAAAGATCCGCCAACTTCAGAATTTACATCACTTCTTCAATAGAGCCCGTGAAAAGATTCGCTTGCAGTAAGGGTTGGTTCTCAGGGCTGCTTCATGAGGAAGCATAGCTTTTACTAGTGCAGCACGGACAGGGCCCTGCATCGGTATATATATATGAGACGATGAGAGAAGGGATAAACCAATTATTGCTAAATTGATTAGGCATAGGAACCTTGGAATTTAGAAGAGCAGATTTGATAACATAGTTTGCGTAAGGGTCTTGCAATAATTGCTCAAAGTGTGAGACTGAAATCAATTCCAATATTATAGTAGCTCGATCATCTTCACCCAAAATCTTCAAGCATTTTTCCACCACGTTACTGCTAAATTTCTGTACGGAGAGCTGTACATACTTCCCTTCAAACTGAGATGCCAAGTTTCCAATTGCCAAGGAGTTCTTCAGATCTAGTATATACTGGACAACATAATTTCTGGAACAAAAAAGAGATAAGTTTGCAGAAACAACAGCCACAGAAAAATTTAATATTTGAATAACCTTCTATGCAATCCAAGAATAAGTAAACAATACTAAAGGATCATTTAAGAATTTTAAACAAAGAAAAAACAAAATGGGTTCAACAAGTCAATTGCAATTCTGGATTGCTGTTACTTGAAGTGAGTATTGAGGAAGAATATTCCATAGATTCATTTAGATATCTAAAGATACTTGAGATACTCAAAAACAGCTAATTTGTTTGTCAAGTTTGGATAAACAGAGACTACGTATTCATAGTTTTCTCAAAGTCCAATTGATTAACATGTGGTTCATTTGACTGATCAACATAAGGATAAGTAATCTAAAAGCTACATGTAAAACTCAAGATAAACATTTATAGTCTGCATGCTCAACTATTTTCGAAAATATCATTAATGTCCATAGGCATGTTAGTTCATGAACAGTAAATACAAGAATAACTTGGGAATTCACATGTTGTTAACAGCAAAATAATGAAACCGAAAGTGGTGATGGCAGATACTGCCACTATATGGGCATTATATAGTGGTTGTTGTGACTCACTCTTCATAGAATATGCTTGCAAAACCTAAATAGTTATGACTAAAGAAACAACATAATTCAGACTAAAAGATATCAGGTACATCAGGTTTCAATCTAGATTGGTGGTTCAATATGATTGATGCTTAAATATACCTACTAGAATTGATAAAGCAGTCATGTATCTAGTAAATGCCAGGTAGTCAAGACAAATTCAATTATCAAATAGATGCACCAAATGGGTGCTGAAAAAATTGACTCTCTCCAATCCTTTGAGCCTACAAAGATATAAATGATAATAGAAATGAAATGTGCATATATTATTTTTTTTCAAAAAAAGTAAGATGTTACTATAACTTCACATAGGTCTTACATGTTTCAACAGAAAAATAGATGCTGCAATTTAGCAATCAAATAATTACCCAAACGGATCTTGAGCAAGTTCATAACCATTAGCAGAAATTTCTGCAATCAACTTTGCGTGATTTTCTCCAGTAGAATGGGCTATGCATTTTTGCAACACACAACATCCATGTCGATGAGTAGCAATATCAACACAATGCTTTGCCGCAGCATCAAAAATTAACTGTCAGTATAGCATGCCATGCAAAGTTAGTGAATCGGAAAGATAATTATAGAAACTGTAGGAGCAAGTGAAAACAAATTTGTAATTTTGTTTCTTCTGATAATAGCATAACACTAATGATGACAACACAGTATAACAAATGCAGAGAAATAATAAAGGAGTGAAAGCGAGAAAGCAAAGTGGAGATGTATCAATGCCAACAACCAACTGCAATTTCAATTTTAATTCAAATTTGACCAATTAATGTAGTTGTATGGCCCTTTGCTGATATACTTTCTAAACCCAAAATCTTATTGATCAGAATTTTAATTGAAATCAAATATTTGATTCACAAGCTCAAATTCCAACTCACTTCTCTAAATTAAACTGTTTAGGAAGTAAGACTTCCCACAACTAGCATCCAAAGATAGGATTCTGTAAATATTTCAAGCAAACATTAAAAAGAAAAACAAAAGTTCCCTGCAAATACAACCATATACTCTGAGATAACATCAAAACAGAAAACTTATTTGTAAATTCAGTTCTGGCTGCACTATGACCATAAGCTAATCCATCCTACACCAGCTAACAAAAAAGCAACATTTGCCCTATAATAACTAATTGGAACATAATTATCAGATTTTCCTAGCATCTCCAATGATTCATGTATATTAGAAAAACTGCCATTAATAGTTAGTATTTGCTTGCACATTGAGAAGTCATATAATGTTTATATTTCTGCTCAGTAATTCAGATGCAGAAGCTGTACAAATTTAATCAAGGAGGTTGTGAGCAGACACCTAGAAAGGCACACCCTTGTCCTAAGTCATGGATAAATAGAATACCGTCAAAGAACCATTTCTCAGAATCAGTAACGCCTGCTACTTCAAAGAGTGCATTGGAATCATCTGGGAGGTTTCATGGAACTATCAGATCTGAATCTGAACTGTACTTATATACAAGTGACAACTATTTCCTTCATGATACCAGCTCTCAACTGCAAACTAAAACACTATCACTGCTTCTTGTTGTACTTCTCATCAGCCATTTTAGAGGTTCTTTCACCGGATCTGTGAAATTAGGCAAGCATTTTTGTTTGTGCATGGATAACAAGTCATAGGTATTCCAGCATTAGTTTAGGCCGTACCTTACCTTCCCTGTTCCTTACCTATTCCATGTCATGATGTTTCGGTAAGTGCCAGTAATTTAAGTACAATGACAATAACTTTAAAGAAAGGAAACCACAAACAGCATATAGGCTACAATTTCATACAAAGGAAAATTTAAGGCACCGGTATCTAACCACATTCATTTGGCACAAAATCATTTGACTCCCTAAGCATTGTACAAAGATAATAGCCGCATCAGAAAACACAGAATGAAGCATTCGGCGACCGTACATGGTATAAACTAATTACACTGTTAGCTTCAGATGTCATGCTTAAGGGGTTTTCATGTTAAATTTAACAGCAAGAATTGTTTGAACAGAATGGTGAATGAAGATGGGACATTAATTAACAAAAACATAAATTCTTGAAGAATTCAGAAGAAATACAAAATAGGCTTAGCAATGAACTAAACACGCTGACAGGCAATCTCAACCTCAAAACTAAGCTAGCATAACAGCATGAAATTAGAAAAGTTGAAGGTGATTCACCATAACATATTTTCCTCTGCTAAGAAACCAATACCTTATTGTCTTCAGGTGTAAAAGATTCCAAGCAGCGTTGGAGCACATGGCTGCCATTCAAGTCCTTGATGAGATCTAAAAACCCAGGTTGTATGGCTGATATAACCAGTGCAATTTGCTTCTTAGTTTTGAGGGTATCTATTAACTTCTGCACAGCCCTCGTCCTGAGAATAAATCTAAATCATGTTATTGGAAGTATGACCCCAAATGTCTAAGCATTAGAAAACTTATTTAACTGAACCTGCAAGGGCTAAAATAAGCTTCAGCAGAATAAGTTGATATTCGTAGGCAATGAGCAAACTTCTACTCACCCATGAACGTTCAGGGAGATTCTGATGAGGTTATCTGGATCCTTCAACACTAGGAGGATCTGCATCAGTTGTTCTTCACTGCATAATTCAAGTAGCTTCTGCATGAGATAGTTCCCAAAAGGATCGATCATGAGCTCACTGGCATGATTGATGACCCCATTAAAAATCACATCTACCACATGCTTCCCTTCATCAAGCTTCTGCTGCAAAAACCGACACCCATGCTGGTGCTTTGCAACAAAGTACATACATCCTTTGACATCCATCACATTGTCATACTTTGGCAGAAAATTCGGTAGCTTCACCGAGACTCCTCGTGCATACAGGAGTCCATCAAACTGCGATAGTTTAGTCCCCTTCAGGGGATAATTCAATGGGCACCTCATGCAATGGAGCTCCTTACCCTCTATAATTAAACTGTCATCGGATCCAAACACCTCAGGGTTTCTCAGGATTCTTCCTGGCTGAACCTCAAGAGTAGCAGAGGGTGTTTCGATGCATCCATTTGACACTGAAAAGTCAGGTAACCTCGAGGCATTTAAAGTGTTCCTATTCCAACTGGAATCTATTCTAATCTTCTCCGACTGCAAGAACATATTAGAAACTGGATAAGGTTGATTAATACGGGAAACAAAACCCCCGCCAAGATTAGCCCTGCAGTGAGGAGTTCGTCCAAGGACACCATCAGTTCCCAATTCAGTTGCTCCATAAGGGAAATTGTCGAGCCATGGCTCGAAAAAATTAGCATCCGCATAGCAATGCTGCTGCTGCGATTGAGACGAGCATGGATTCTTATCCAGACCAAATAACAGAGAGTTGGGAATAACTGAGTGACAATTAACGCCAATCTGAAATGTATCGTCGGTATAATTAGTCTCAGGCACAGAAGGGTTGATCGGGTTGTTCTCGGATGCTGATGCCGGCATCAGCGGACGACCAATTGGTAATTTCGGATCAACTCCGAGATGCATACCGCTAAGTTTGTCGAGCAAGCCTAATCGTTCGACCATCCGCCCCGTATGCTGGCGAGCCAGTTCATCGGCGGCAGGGGAGAGAAAGCCCAACACCAACGATCCTTCCGAGGGGAGGGGCGGCGGCGAGAGGCGTGCATGGCGGTCACCATGGTCAGGCCCCCTCCCATGCCCACAGCCATGGACAGGATAAAACCCACGAACTGGCGATAGCTCATCGAGACCAGGCACATGCACGCCAAGAGCATCATCACCATGGAAGAGGCGATGATGACCGAGATGGGGATGAGGGAGATGGGGAGACGTGGCATGAGGGATTTCATCCAACAGCATCTCCATCTCCCTCTCTTCCTGCTTCCCCATCTTCATGGATTCCTCTCTCGCCTCTTCCGTCTCGAGCGTCACCTCCTCCTCCGACTCAAAAGCAAAGAAATCTTCCACAAAATTCACCCAAAAAAGAAGAAAAAAATCAAGAAAAGGATCGCAGAAGGTAAACGGTCAGATTCAATGGATGCGAGGGGGATCGGGAGAGGGAAGCTGGGATGGGATTGGGGATTGCATTAGGAATTCGAGGAGTTGGTTGGAGCACACAAGAGTAGGAGGAGAAGTAGTGAGAGAGATAGAAGGGGGGGTGGGGGGGGAGAGTAGGAGGAGAAGTAGTGAGAGAGATAGAAGGGGGGGTGGGGGATTGCTTCATACCATTTCCTGGGGAGAACTTATTCATTTAAAATCCCTGTAAAGGAGATAAATAAATATATATTAAATGTTACAAATACCCCTACAAACTCTTATGAAAATTTAAGATATTTAGTGATTTATAGGGTGAAATATGCTATTTCCGAGCATTGGGAGGGACGGATAGGTAAAAGGAGAGCACCGGATTTAAAGTGAAGGAGAGGCGGTGAGGTTACCCCAGCTTTCTACGCCTTCTCGTTGGCGATACACGAGGGCGGTTATTCTTAGACGCGTTCTTTCCGGTGAAGTCGAGATATTTTGTGCACAATATCTGTGAGTCGACTGCTGAAATATCTCTCTCTCTCTCTCTCGATCGATATCTCAGCCGATCCTTTAATTCTTGATTTATTTGCTAAGCTTACTTGGATTAGGATTTAATGGTTTTTAGCTATAACGTCTTCATGGAGGCATAATGTCTATAATGTCTATTGACGTTATACATGTTGACTTGATTTGTGAAAGACTCACTTCTCTATGGATCGAATCGCTAAAACTATCATAGCTTGCAAAACAAAAACAAAAAAAAAAATTCTTAAGACTAAATTTAATAAATATTTATTTATTTAGATATTAAAAAAAATGCAATTGTTAAAAATAGGATCAATTGATGTTCTCTTGAAAAAACAGTGATTTGGATTCCAACCAATCATGTTTCTTTCGATTTACATCGTGCAATTATAACCCAAATACACCCTGACGATAGTCAATACACAGAGTCATATAAATCACAAATAACCCAAGTAAAAATGATGACACGTTTATTTAAGATCAAGAGCTAAAGTTGCTTTGGTGATGCAATAATCATATGGCCAAAACCCTAATCCCAGTGTCACCTAATGACTTGGTCTCATCATTGCTTGCTCTTTGGCGCATGGTATCGCCATGTTAGGAATTGATGCTTGGCCCACTCTATGAGATATTTCACAGCTTAAAAACACATTGAGTTTGTCCATTGCAGCACACTTGCAAGTATTATTTGGAATGCTTTGGGCTGGTACCCAAGAATCAAAGAGCACAGCTCTTATCAAGCCTTTGGAAACTGATAGTACCATCAGGTGGCACTTGAAACACTCTTAATAGCAATGCCTGAGGAGCTCAAATCAGAAGTGAACTGTAGAATAGAATATATGAACTGGTTCGATCCGATGACTTTTGTCCCTTGGATATATGTTGCTTCTTCTTTTGCTACAGAAACACCATCACCTGTTAAAAGGAAAAAGAAGGGTCTCAGATAATAATTGATGGCAAATTAAGTACACAAAATGGTTGAAACAGATCATGAGATCAACAGAGTAGTGTGCGCATATACTGATGACCCAAGTTATCATTGTTTTTGTTCTTGAATTAATGAACTAAATGACTATAAATGAATCAACTAACAGCAGAAGAAATAAAAAGACTAGAAGAAATCAACTAAATGAATTGATTCACTAAGGATCGTGAGTAATTCATGAAAAAAGAAAAGGTGGTCCTGGGATGTGGACTGGTCCCTGAATTCATCCTAGAAATAAATTAAGTTATTCTGATGGCACAACTTTGGAATGGCAGTTGAAATGTCAATATAGAATCCAACATTGGTCCAGCATAATGAGAGGCCCTTTGTCTGACAGTCATCATCCTGACTTTTATCAATGTTGGTTGTCACTACAAAGATCTGAAGATGTTCTTGGTTTTGGGAATAGAATCAGAAAGCACAAAGGATAAGTCTTCCAGCTTCATAGTTTTCTTATAACAAGAATAAGACACTGGAGGCTATTCTAATGATTACCGAGTCAGATCAATTATCCAAACTGAAGATCTCCAGTAAGCTGAGTTGTGAGACTCCACAGAGTTGTATCATTGACGAATTTTGCCTACATTTTCCCGGTTTCATGTTCACTTTTGGTGATGCCCATTTCTATTTCTACATCCCGTCACCATGATGACTGTACGACAGAGGCATCCTTGAATATCAACGTCATAGTAGCAGAATCAACTTAGTGATTACATAAATAGAAATTATTGCAATCAGTTGTTAGATGTCCCAGGAAGAGGAACAGTTCAAAGGTCAATGGCAAAACCGAAGCCACTTAGCATATTATGTATGAATGATGTCAAACATAACATCAACGGCAAAAGGGGCTCCTTCAACAGTCTGAATAAGCAACTTCCACAAAACAATCATGAGACCGTTAGACGTCCAAAACAAGCATGTCAGAGAAGTCAAACTAGCACAATGTTGCTCTTACCATCAAAAGGTGTGTCACCACCTAGATAGTCTTATGAAGGAGCCTTTTCCATTGGTGAAGATACCGCTATGGCTCGCCACTCATCTCTGTTAGCCTTGCCATACCGAGTTTACTTGCTGCTGAACCTGGTGCAGCATCATGTCTGAAGATGCTACTGCCTGTCAGTTCTGCCAGTTTCTGAAATATGAAATTTCTTAGTTGTTTTTACCATTGGTTTTTCACCAAACAAGATATTACTGAGACCCACCACAGATTATCAAATTAAGCAACCAAAGTGTGAGATATATCATCATGCTAAGAGCCATCCTAAATGCATGCAGTGAATTAAATTTGATATAGAAAAATAGAGTTCAATATGTAGATAGAATGTCCAACAACCATGATTGTATGTGTGTGTGTGTATATATATACATATAAATATATATATATATATATATATATATATATATATATTGGGGAATTAATAAGCCAGGACAATTCATAATCATTTAAACAACAGTTGCCACGAAATGGAACTGATGTAGAAACAAGAAATCAGTAAGCATATAGGCCTACAATCCAAGAGTTGAAAACAGTAAAATTTATATGTGAAAGACAATGAAGAACAAGTGAATGATCATCAATGCTGCCTGGTTCTTTTGCTCATACCTAACCATTTCGAATGCATTATATTGACGTTCAGAACATGTACTCCATGCAAGCCTCATGAGTCAACAAACAGAGAATCATTGAAGTAATGTATATTTTCTGAAAATTGTTAAAAGATAAATCAAGAGATGCCCAAATTTATTGAATTTTTACCCAAGCAGATATTAAAGTCAGCCTCTGGGTGACACCAAGGTGACTTACGGGTGTTTGTAGGTTTCACGAAGAGGTTTCATCATTTATCTCCAAAGTCCTTGCTTTCTCCTACTTTTTGATGGCCTCAACAGAACTTCAGGAGGAGAAAAAATGTCACACCCACTTAGTTCCTTGCATTTTGCATTGCATAATTGCTTGTTCAATCTATTCTAGAACTCACTTTGCAGAGACCCGATTGGCTCTCGCGGCATTGCTACCTCAGCAAGTGAGGCTGGATTTTCAAAAGAAACAGTTTCATCAGCACCGAACGAGATATGGCAAATTACATTTATTGTCTTCTGTCTCAAGGATCAAAAGTATAATAGTCTGACAATAAACTTTACACCCTTTTACCATTCAATTAGTAGCCTGACTGTACTAAGCAAAGAAAACACACTAGAAACAATAGCAATTTTGTTCCAATCTATTCTTAAATTAAGCTCAATAGCTAGAGAATTCACTAGAATATATATATACAAGTAGACTGTAGCAGATGTCAATCATCAACAATTTTTTGCTGTTACAGTAAATGTACATCAAACATTGTCATGCTAGAATACAACCACAACAACAAGACATAACGTCCCAATTAACTTTGTCATGAAAGTACAACCAAACTATAATTAAGTTTGAGGTCAAAAATAAGGGTTCAGAAATTTGCCTCGGTTATCAAAATTACAACTTTACTTTTTTATTTTTTGTGAAATGTTGTGCGAATCATCAGTTCATGATTCGGTTCTCAGCTTTCCTCCAACTCTTAAGCGGAATTAGATGTTCAGTTGGATAAGAGATCACGAAGAAAGCCCAAATGTCTAACGCAAGACATCGTTAAAGATAATCACAAAATTGAGAGAAGGAAGAGGAAAGAAGGGCTAACAGGAGAGGTCAAGGCATCATATGGCGCCACTGCGGCCTCGTTGGGTGCCGTCGGCGAACCAGACGAAGAAGCGATCCCCCTCTCGTCGTACCCGAGGAACGGCAATAGCTTCTCATGGCTCTTCATCGAGATCGGCCACGTCACCCGATCCATTTATCTCTCGCACGCGCTCTGTCCTCGACGAATCGGGTTCATGGAGGCTCGGACCGAAACCCTAAGAGATCACCCCCCACTCTCCGGCGGAGGCTCCACGGCCGATTCAGATATGCAACGGTCCTCCGCGGAGAGGGATGTATCATCGCCGTTGGATCGGGATCCATGGGCGGAGATTAGCTTTGTAAATCCCACGTTGGACTATCCGGGGGATCCGGTCCAAGGGATCCGCTACGGGAAACGCGTCGATCAAGCATGTGCACGATTCTCAAAGCAGACAACCGGTTCCCGATAACGCTGTCGAAGCTGCGCGTTCCACAGCTGCCTGCCTGCTTCGGTCAACATATCCGATGAAGGATTTTTATCCTTGGAATTTTGTTTCTAGCAGTCTTCTTTTTCTTCCCTCTTATTTGAGAAGGGAATATAATTTCTCTCACCTACTACTTAAGCCATGATGGTGCAAACATGGGTGAGAGGACATCATATCTGGAGATGCTCTGGGAGCAGGTCATCATGAGGAGGAGGGACAACCAGGGCCCTTGTGAAACCCCTCTAGGGTTTATTAGCTTTCCCCTTGTCTTTAGCTGGTGTTTTCGTGCCTTAGTAGAAGAGTAGCACTAAGTCTTGGATAGGTGTCATCATTCATCCAAAGATATACGTACCTCCTCTTCGCATCTTCGTGGCATTGGTTTGCATTATCCAACCCAGTGATTTGGAGAACAAGTCCTTCGTCGTTAGTTGTTCGATCGACACCCCAAAATGATAAACAGCAAGCTCGGTGTTTTGCCAACAGCACGAGCAAAGGGAGTTTCTGAATTCTCTGTTCCATCGATTGATTGATGCCCTGCAAGTGAGAGCATGTGAATGGCTCCATGAGTGCTGGTTATACTACTGCAAAGCCTACTGAGATGGGAAAGCAGCAGCATCTCCCTCAGATGCTGAAGATTGCATGTCCTTTCTCCTCAGAGGGAGGGAAGAAAAGGGTAGGCTGCAAAAACCCAACCCCATCCCTCTCGTTTAATCCCCCCACAAGTACTCTGCTTTCATCTGCACCTCAAATGGAAGGGAGGGGAGGACGCCATCATTGCTGGAGAACGCATTATTCTTGTGGCATGGGCCACCATGATTCCAAAAGCTTGAGTCACATGTCTCCCCTCTCAAAAGCCCCTCTTCCCTTTCCTCATCAAAATCCATGGCCAGGCTTTTCAACAATCAACAGGTTGTTTATGAGCAACCAGAGATGTTTCGCACTTTTTCCTCCCTGCCCAATGCATATGTGGTAGCATCATTGAAATCCAAGACCTCTCAACCACTGCATCAAACCCGATGCAACTCTACTGATGCCAGCATCAAATTTCACGAAACCAACTGCATTGATTCTATGGTGGATTTCATATCGGTGTACTCCCTATGCCAGGATTGCCACCGTAAGAGGAAGGGGGAGGGACTAAACGTAGTGACTGCATGGTGATGCACAACTTCTCCTCTATATATCTGTACATATAACGTGAGCTGAATGCAGAAAACATAAAATAGTTGATAGTCTCGAGATTAATACCGTTTGTCGTATTTATTTTTCATGTGATCTTGTAAACGACAGTATCTTATAGAGTTATCGACTTGGATCCGATCTAATAGTAGTCGGATTCTGAAAATCCAACAACTATTACTCGTATAATCTCAGCTTGCATATGTATGGTAAATTGTTGTTTGCTCGGATATCATATAGGAAGGATACAGGAAGAGACTAAACTGAAGCATAACAAGTGTGTATATATGTATAAATCAGAAGAATCTCGAACGTGAAGAGAGAAGAAATCATCACTGCCAATATGAAAAATCAACCCTCAGGAAATTGCTTATTTATTTGACTTCAAGATCTGCTTCTGGAGTCGATGGAAAGAGGGCCAGGAAACCCAGAAGAACTTGAGGATAAGCTTAGCTTGATAAAGACTCGAGGAAACCAAACAAGGCTGTCAAAACCAGTCCTTTTAGATGCACAGTGATCAAAGCAAGGATGCAAGCGAATCCATGTACACATGAACAAGAGAGAGTCGTCATATCTATGGTTACCGCTGGTGACGACTGTCAACCGATGAGCAGCAGCAAAGATCAACTTCCTCCTCCGCCCACACGCACACCACTTGCTGCCCCTACTTCCAATCCGAAGAAAGGATTCGTGGATCCACCACTGTATTCTCTGCTCGACGTTACATGGCTTCAGCTAGTCCTGATTTCTGTAGTTCCTGATGACTGCCTTTAGTCCGGCTTGTTCTGCATTCTCTTGTGCTGACTCACCGACCCAGCCGGATAGGGCATCAACTCTGTCGGTTGACCTCGTGCCTTCCGTCGCGATGAGGTACCCGAGGCCACCCATGGTGTAGTCTGGAGTCCCGTGCGGCGCAGCTCCGAAGGCGGGCAAGGCGTGTGAATTGATCTTGGGAGCAGCTTGGGATTGGAGGAGGGGTTGGGAGACGAGATTTGCGCTTTGCATGTCGAGCACAGGTTTTGAAGGTCGAGCATCAACGATCGATAATTGGCACTTCCCGGCGGAACTTGAAGTCGAGCTACTCGAAGAACTTGTTGCGGTGGTGGTTATAGGTAGGTTTATATTGGAAAGAGTACCTCTAGCGAAAGAAGCAATAGCTTCGAGTGCGGAGGAGGAGGAAGCCATGGGAGGGAAGGCCGCAGTCTGCGTCTTCTGGGGAAAGGGCCTGAGGAGGTAAGGCGGGACGGCGGCAGCGGCCATGCTGAAAAGGTCGAGGCGGGGGCGGGGGAATGGAGAGGAAGTGAAGGGCGGCGTCGGAAAGCCGGTGAACTGTTGCACCATGTCGCGGAAATTGGAAGTGTCGGTGGCGAGGACGGTGGTCGGAGCTCGCCTCGACGCCCTCGACCGCTTCTTGGAGCCTCTCGGGGTGACAGCGGGGCGATCAGCTTGCACCTGCGGTTGCACCGACGAGGGTCTCGTCGACGCTGATGCTGAGGGCCGAGCGACCATCATGGGGTCGGGGGTTGTGGAAGTGGGGTACGATAATAGAGAAGATGATGGGATTCCCTTGGGCCATGTGGAGTCGAGGTTGAGGGAGTTGGACTCCGGGGTCGGGAAGGGGAAGGAGGCGAGGTAAGCGGACAAAGGATCAAAGAGGGAGGAGGAAGAGGAAGAAGGGTGGTGGCGTTGGTGAGCAGTAGCAGCTGTTGTTGGCGCTGGTGGTGGCAGGTTCAAGAAGGAGGAGATGGACTCACCGCGAGATTCGTACTCTTCGTTGTCGCCGCTGCTCGAGGACTGGATGCTCCCGCTGTGACTTGAATCCATGGCAGATAAGGAAGAAGAGAGAGAGAGAGAGAGAAGGGTAGAGTGGAATAGAATGGTTAGGGTGCTAAAGAAGAGGTTCAAGAGTATCTAGGAGTGGGAGAGACCTCTTCTCTCCATCACTTTTTCTCTTGTTCTTTGTTCCACTTTTATCTTTCCATGGATCTCTCTGATGGTCGGTAGGGAAAAGCTTAATGATTTTGTCTTGGGTGTGCAAGAGAGGGCTGGAAAGAGTGGCAAGGGAAGAAAAGTAGAGGAAGAGACCATACGTCTAAAAGAGAGAGGGCAACTTGAGCTCACAGTTCCACTAAAAAGATCCTCATTAGATTTCAGAGGTGGTGGACCAACCAGGTTTTCGGATTCTAGCCAGTCTCAGAGAGAGAGAGAGAGAGAGAGAGAGAGAGAGAGAGAGAGAAGCAAATGGAGAGTTGAAGAGGTCAAAGCCATGGATAGAGAGAGAAGAAAGCTTCGAGCCAAAGAAGAGGAAGAGGGTTACGTGTTACCCGAATAACCTCAAAAAGAAAGTAGATAACTCTAATTAAAATGACTTATCTCTGCTGGTCTAATCACCTTTGAATATAACACATTGACAATAGCTCCTAAGAACTTCCACCTCTCATTTGAGTTATCTTTTCTATATAAAATATTTCTTTTATAATCAGATATTGTCTATAATTATAGAAGCAATCAGAGGGCCATATACATAATAATAATAATAATAGTAAAAATCATGTATTATTATTTCATAATAATGCATGAAATATATTTTTTTAACATTGTTGAACTCTGCATGAAGCAATATATATATTAACTTAATTGGAAAACTTGCTAATTAATCACTTAGATTAATGTCATTTCTTGTGGAGAAAGGAAAAGAAAGAAAGTGGCCAGATAGATTATCCATCATAAGAGTTGGGACCTTCAGCAGTTTATGCCTATACCATTAAGAACACAGATATGGACTTAATTAAGCTCTTAAATCTTTTGTTTTCAGCTTTGCTTGTTGTGCTATGAAAACAAACATTGTCATACATTTGGTAGATGTGTAAGGTGGGTTCGTTTGGTGGAAGCATCGGCAGCATTTAGCTGCAACCTCCAGCTTGACCTGCCCATACATCCGTCATCGACCTCCCAACCAGTCTTTTGAGCTCCTCATCTCTCTTTAGACCTTCTCACTGTGCTCGGCTTGAATCATGCACAAAGCTTGGGAACTTCACATTAGTTGAACCATGCACCAGTTTGGTGCAACCATCAAGCAACACACCATTTAATTAATACTCATATATATATATATATATATATATATATATATATATATATATATATATATATATATATATATATAGAGAGAGAGAGAGAGAGAGAGAGAGAGACAGAGAGAGACAGAGAGAGACAGAGAGAGGAAAAAATATGCCCTTGTTGTTGATCTCGATTGGCTGAATGTTTAAGATATTGTTGTGTTTAGTTGAATTAATCGATCCAATTCTAACAAGGAATGTAAGTGCAGGAGTCATGTTATGGGGGGGTTTGGCCCAACAAGCTGGACGATGGTTGCCCTGGGCCATGTCAAATCTCTTATGACTATGCCTTTTGTAAAGCGTGCTGACATCCAGTCCGCAATCATCTTCGTCCATATTCTGATTCATGGATGCAGCAACAGGTACGAGTGCATGAGCTACTTTGCATTTGCGAAGACGAAGCAATGATTGGCTCATGGAATATGAACGGTTTGGGAGAGGTATCTCCTCACGAGGTTCTTCCAAACATGCGCGAATCTTGTCCAGGATCAAAAGAGTGTTCCCATGGTGGCGTTGCCGAACGACCATGCTCGGCTAAAACGACCTTCGTTTTTGACCTCCATCTTCCTTCCATGAAAGTAAGGGATGAGGATGAAACATTTCGGATGACGATGCCTCAGCTGCATGTGTGCTTTGCCTGCTTTCTCATGGCAAGGGGTGGGGGGGGGGGGAGAGGGGAGGTTGCTGCTCCAGCCCACATGCAGCCTCCTCCTTCCGGCAACCTAACCCTAAAGCTTGGTATCACGATTCCTGGCTCCACTCTCCGAATTCATCATCCTGCCTTTAGGCAGTCACATCCGCGTCCATGGAGGACCACCGCGCTTGCATGTGTTCCGACGTGCCTGCTATGGACGACTGTCTCCTACAATGATCCATCATTCCCTTCCTTTTAGATTTTGGTTTTCAGTACCACACACGTCTCGAGGACGTTGAGATTTCATGATCGATTCATTTGTTTGGTGAGTTGTTGATGCGGGAGATCGCCTCCAATTATTTGGACACCCGATGGGATGTAGTGGCCACCAGCTTTCCACGCATGAAATGGTCGGCAAAGAGTCTCAGAGGGCATGTCAGTATCCCACTTAAGTCCCCCGATGTTGCTCGATGGGAAGGCCTTAAGTGCCTTCCAACTCCTTCCTCAACCAAAGAGGAGCACTTTCCACATGGTTTGGTGTTGGCTGTGCACTGCGCTGCTGCCCTTTCATGGCCTAACTAAAAGTAGCCCAATTCCCCTGCATTGAGATCAAAGGTGGTGCCACCGGTGGGGTTGTCTCTGAGTTCTGGACTTCCTTTTTTCCCTCGAAAAGTAGCAGAAGTTGCAGACCCTCTTTTTAAGGTTGGCGCCCATCGGATTAGTCCATGATGCCCTTTCACAAGCATAGCTCCTCCATTACCGGTACCAAGTATCAGTGTAAACACAGTGGTTGGTCCAGATTAATGCCATTACCTGCCCCCCATTTTGGCAGCAACAAAAATCCCAAGGTGAAGGTCATACAAGATGTTTGTGGGTTGATGAAGCACAGATGTGAAGAAGCATGGAGTGCAGCACTCTTCTCTTAGCTTGGGACTTGGATTCCAAAGCAAAGAGATGAAGAAGCTTATGTGGTGAAGAGGACTGAGAACAGAATGCATGAAGGCTGTTGCATTGTGGGATACATTCATGGTGCAACCTACATCTTTTACCTTGAATCATCTTCACCTATAAGAGTGTAGGTATCATTGATTAATAAGGTCATCTTTATGTGGGTGACAGTGATTTATATAGCACTAGTCATTAGAATTAACAGGAAAAAGTTCCTCATGAGAACTAGTCTATCATGTACAGCGGAACTCGAAATGATTCCCTCGGAAAGCTTTGACTAGTTATAGCATTCATTAGTTGGCGTCCGAGAGTCTGGGAAGAACGATTCCTTGTTGTCACACAACACTTTACATTGCAATCTTCTTGTACATTAACAATAGTCACAATCCATGGCAAGAAGACCAGTTCTAAATGGTCTCTCTCTCTCTCTCTCTCTCTGCCTTTCCCGCACAGAGGAGAAAAGGATTCAGAAAAGCTAGGAAAAATAAACAGAAGAGACTTCCTTGTGTTCATGACTAAAGCATCCTCATAGCTTCGATCTTAGCTCGTGGCATCCTTGTATTAGTTCTTGGAGGAAGGGAGGCGTTTCCACTCCACCAGGCGGCTCAAGAATTCCTTAACCTGCGAACACCATTCGAGGAAATGGTATTATCAACCGTAGCATTCGTGTGGGAAAGCTTGGTCTAACCATGAAGCTGATGCTCACCTCTGCCGGCTCTCGGAGCGAGTAGGATGCGTGTGTTTTCTTTGCGAACTTGGACACGAGAATGCCCGCACCCTGTCCTCTGTCACGCAAAACCTGAATCATGGATCATCTTATGAGTACCCGGTGATTCGATCGACACGCGGTCTGACAAAGATAACAAGCAAATAACATAACACCTTGAAAGCATCTTCATCAGTGCAATCGTCTCCTATGTACACCGGAAACACATCGGTTCTGTCGCCGAATCCTGCAGATCAAAGAATAGCTCATTGAGCACGAGGTGTTCTGCCGGAGTCAAGCGTGCGAGATACGATGAGATCTCTGTCTTGAGCTTACCAAGAGACTCCAACAAGAACTCGAGGGCCTTCCCTTTGTCCCACTTAATACTCGGGCGAATCTCCAACACCTGAGCGACAGAGCAATCGATTCATATCCATGCAAACATGTAGATGAGAGGAATCCGGTTAAACAATTCGAGATATGCTGTACCTTTCTTCCAAAGGTGTGCCGGAGTTTAGGGTAGTCTTCGAGCACCGATCGAACCATCTCCCCTAATGAGCTCCATATCTGGCATTAATTCGGAGAGGCAGTGACGCTATGTAATGAACAATGAAACGAATATGGTCCAAATGGTGGTGACAGATTTATACGTATATCTACCTTTTCATCGACACATCGGAAGTGAACCGATAAAGAGAATGTGTTGTTCTCGACTCTGGATCCTGGGATGAGCTCTGTTTTCTGCAACAATGTTTTATATACCTAAAGAGAAAGAGAATAAACTGATCAGTACAGCTGGTACAGGGAATATGTTCGTAAGAACAAAAGGAGGATGATCGATCATGAGCAGAACTCACCTCATCTATCATGGGCAGGAACTCGCTGGCTGGTTGAAATAAAACACCTTTCCCCTGCATAGAGTAAAAGAATAGATCGGTAAACACTTGACTGTAGTAGCTGCTAGATAGTCTCTTCTTGGGATGAGAGAGAAACACACACGCAGAAAGAGAGAGAGAGAGAGAGAGAGAGAGTCACCTTAGCTTTTGTGTGTTTGGTTGTCTTACTCGGCCCTTTTATGTCCATGCCGTGGCTTCCAGCGTAGTACAACTCCCTCAATCGTACAAAGCTAAACACCTACACATCAAGCAACGCAGTCCCATGGAGTTAAAAAGGGGGTAAAGACACACTGGCTTCATCCAGCGAGAGATGAAAAACAGGAATGCACCTTATCTCTGCATCTTCCGCTTACGATCGCAGTTGGAAAGTGCCTCGCTACATCTCTCACCGCCTCTCTCATCTGGATGCGATATAGTATAGATTGTGAGTTTAGGTAATTGCAGAGAAGAAACAGAGGAATAGCACAACAGTTCATGATGAGAGTGAGCATACTGCGTCGGACATGAAGGCACGATCAGGGTCGTCTACGATGGGAGACAGAGTCCCGTCGTAGTCGAGGAACATCACGATCTGGATCCCCTTGGATGCGGCGAAGATGTCGTCGAAGTTGCTCAAAGCCGAAGGATGCTGTTTCTGCGCACAATTTCACCGAATCAGCGTCTCGTTCGCGAAGAAGACGGTCTTGTTGGATCAGTGAGGCCAGAAAACTTACCACCCATTTGTGGTACTTGTCGTCGTGGGAGGCTTCCAGGGAAGCGGAGAGCACGGCGGCCGCCTTGGCGTGAGTAGGGGAGGAGGCCCGCATGGAGTCAACCCACGCGTTGATCCTCGCACCGCCGCCGACGTCGTGCTGGGTCACGAACCTCTTGTAGCTGGTGCAGCTGACGCCGAGACCGGGGGAGAGAGGCGGCAGCAAGGCGGAGCGATGGGTGGGGTCGGCCGCGATCGCCATCATCGACTTGACGGCAAGCTGTTCCGGGACTATCACATTCTGCTTCCCCATCTCCTTGATAGAAATCACGCACAGACTCTTCTGTTCTCTTGTTACCCCCTCTGTTTCTACGTTCCAGAGAGCACCACAGAACGAGGAGAAGGAGGAGGAAGAGTTGGGTCGAGGAAGAGTCCCATTGGCGGGCATTTATATAGCGTGCAAGGGGTCGGGAGTTGCATGGGACGCGACAACGCACCGTGAGACGGCCCCAACTCAGCAGCCACAAGAAAGAAACCTCGCGGGACCCAGTGCGACGAAGAGCCACGTAGATCGGGGCCCCACCTCTTCGCTTGGCGGCCCTGGTAGAGAGCGCACGCTCCGGCTGCCTCCGAGATCTCCAGCACCAGCTGATCGGTCCGCGTAAGACGGGCCCGCGATGTCAGCCTGTGATTAGACGACACGTCGGTTACACGTCCAATTCCCTGCTGCGGCACACACGGCTGATCTGAAACCACTCCCGTGACTTTCCACCAAACATTTTATGAAATATATATGGGGTTTTATTATTATTATTTTTTTGGGCGGGAAGAAAAAGGGATGATTCCCAAACTGAGCCAACGCCCGTGGCTTTTGCTTCCACTGTGGGCTGCTCACGAAACCAGCTTCCCCTCACAGGCCTACTCGCAGCAATTACATGTGTTCAGCTTCTTTCTCCCATCTCGATTTGCCAATCTACAGAACTAAATGTGGTTTGAAATGAAGGTGATTGCCAAGGTAATTACAGTGGTCGGAGATTCAACTTGGATGGCGAAAGAAAGAAGAATATATGCACATGCGATGTGCCCATTGGATTTGGAAGGGAAATAGACCATGTGGAGGTGCATAAATAAATGGAGGGGAGGAGTAGGTGAAGAGCCTGGAAGAACTTCTAGATGGGTTCTCGATGGCTTCATTAACAAGGTGTAATTTCCCTGTGTGAAGTCTCGGACTCGGTCACGGTCAAAGTCGAGCTGGGAAAGTTCCTAGAAATGTTCGTGGCTTGCAAATCCTTGCCGAGTGAGTCTTCGAAACCAACTTCTTCTTCCGACAAAACCAAAACGAAGAGTCTTCGATGCTTAAGACGAGAGATGCTTGAACGTGTATATACGGATGCATTGTAGAACCGAGAGTGCACAGAATAATCTCATGTTCTTCCACTCGAAACTCGAGTGTTTGGGCATCGCTCGCAGACTTCCTTGTCATGAAAAAGCTTTGCTCGATCTCTGAAAAGAACATTTTCCATAGTATAAAGAAGGCGAATACTTTGTCTGAGTTTCTGATGATATACGACTCCATCGACGGTGATGACATGGGTACATATATACGTATATTTTACTTCCAAGGGAGAACAAAGGGAGAACTTTACGTTGGCATTGCGTGCATGCAAGATCTGAGAAGCGAGAAAGCTGTCCGTAGGACGTACAAATGCCTGCGACCATCACCTTTTCCATGCTTTTCCCGATCGACCCTCTCGTTCTTTTTTCTCTCAGGAGACGGAGAACTCGGTCTCTCCCTACCCCAAAGTCCTTCTGGTCGGTGCAGACACTGCACCCTTCGTTAATAAAATCACTCGGAAACAAAACTTGCCCATGCTCTCGACACTTGTCTCATCTCTCTCTATCTATGTCTCTGTCTCTGTCTCTGTCTCTCTCTCTCTCTATATATATATATATACATATAAATGTATATATTCTCTTTGTATTAATAAGGTGGTCCCTTGGAGACACAAGAGCAATGTCCACATGCCTTGGTGTAAAGGGTCATGTCAAGTCAGACATGTACTCATGAAAGCCATACCCATTTATTATTTTTCTCGTATTCGTCTTCCTAAGGATCGACAGCTTTTCTAACTATATTGGTTTTTTCCCTTTGTCATCTTGGGCTGTGTTAGTGTGCTGACTGCATGCCTGCATTTCCATCACTCACATGTCCAATGCTACTCTACGAAGCACGCCAACATTAAGGTTTGTGGCCTATGTATCCATCGACCACACATTTTCTACTCTTCCTTCCTTCACATGAGTCCAACGTTGGTTGATGTAGTAATAATATATTCCAAAGAAGAGAAGGAAGAAGAACGTGAACTAGTAATTTATATGCTTTTAGATCACTCGACTCTATATTTGCTCTGCGGTAAGAGAATGCTACCGGGTAATGTCCCCCTGCACCAAAGCATCACTTTCCACCGCCCCCGTGGTGTAAGTTTCGAGTCAAAGTCAATGCCATCCTTTAGGAGAAATAAAGGGGCGACCGAACCACCAACTTTTAAGCGACACCCAAACGACATCCCCGGGAATGGCACCACGTAGATCCGCTGTGGGGCCCGGGCTCGTGATCCGAGGAGGGCACGGTCGGTGATCGCTTTTCTTTTCTTTTCCTTTTTACCGCCAATCCCCCGCATCCTCTTCTTTTCCTGTGGGTCCCGCCGTCACGTAAGATTTTGCGGTGTCGTATGTGCTGTTTCTTCCCCGTCTCCTCCAAATAGAATGCATCGCCTGTGTCACTTACCTGGCTTCTAACTGGAAGCTGTCGATGCTGCGAATGGTTGGTCCCATGCGGACCCCACGATCTTCGAATTAGGAGGCAGGTCTAACACGTAAACCAAGCTAACACAGTATGTTGCCTTCTATCTCTCCCCGTCTCCAGAGCAGGAAGAACAGACCGCTGCTAATGCCACTGACTTCTTCGTGGACTCACTCTACCGCAATGAAAGCATATAACTGTTGGCACACATTAATTAACCCGATGGAAAAAAGAAACACTAAGCAACGACTAGAGAAATCTTCACTGTACGATCCACCTCAAGAAGCCAGATCCCGTGGTCCGGTGTTCTTCGTAGACCACTGTCGAGCAAGAAACTTTGGTGAGGGTAGCAAAAAACAGTGCCATGGCTGCGAAGAAGAAGAAGAAGAAGAAGAAGAAGAAGAAGAAGAAGGTGGTAAGTAAAAGCGGCAGTCCTCCTGTAGCTTTCGGGCACGTACAATTCGACTGTTGACTTTGACGTCTTGTCGACCGTCACCTCACTTTGACTTCCAAGTCTCTGGTGGAACACTGTTCACATACGTCCCAATAAGTTCTCTGTTCCCGCAGAACGGAGACATGAAGAGTGGGTCTCAAAGCCTATGCTGAAGTCTTCCATTGACCATGGGTCAACGCAAGGAGCAGAGTGTGGTGTTTGACTGACGAGAGAAAGACCCATGGAAGCAGGCCTAAGTCCGGCCTTTCTCAACCATCAAGGATTAAGCCCGAGAATAACTACGCGATCAAAGTTACAGACGCGTTTCATGGTTCAGTTGCAAGTCGATGGCCTTCTCTCTAGCTCTCCTACGAATGAATCACCACTGCCAAGCGGCTTTTATTCTCTCTCTTCAGTTGGATCACTGGTTAGCAAGTACAACAACACTAATAAAGCTATTACTTCTGATGGATTAATGATCTTTCTTTCTGATCCAAACACTGAATACATCACAAGCCAAATTAAGTCAACTCATAAACAACACCATGCCTCTTGCCATGGATCCTTGTTTCACTAGAATAATGGGGGCATAATTATCATGGATCGTGTAAGCAAAGAAGGGATCCATCCAAGTCTCTTTTTCTTGGTCCGATCTCCATGAGAAATGTGATGCCAGTTTGCTGCCATCAGCCTGCCACACAATGCTAGATCATAAACCAGACGAGGCATTAAAGTAAACCTCAGAATCTGCTTTCATAAAAGAAATTGTTCTACTTGAGAGTTGAAGCCTCCGAATGGAAAGGCATACAGCCATCTGAACCTTTCTATGCATACTACTATTTGGAAAGAATCAGTGATCTTCATCACATCTGTGAAAACAGTGATTCAGTTTAGTAAACTTTTTTTTTTTTTGGTTGTATATATATTATTATTATTTTTAATTACCAAACACTGGAATTTATAAAGTATAATTGATCTAACAGTAGTTTTATATAATTCTTTAAACTAAGAGATAACCGATAATCACATAAAACTCTCTAAATTTATTAGATTCTCATGTCTACTCCTAATATTACTAAACCTATATCTCATATATCAAGCCTTAGTTGTCGTTGATTTTAAATCCTACTTTCCAAAATTTATATCTATGACTAATATTTAAAATTAATTTTATTAAAACTCTCATAAATTAAATAATATCATCGGCAGATAAATACACCATGAATATTTATTATGAATATTAGTTGCATTCATTTATAATTAATATAAAAATTAATTACTTAATGTAAATCCTTAATATAGTATTATGCTAATAGAAAATTCACTTGATATACTCATTCTAACTTTTATGTCAGTATTGATATAACTAATAAAAATATTTTTTTGAATCAATAAAACCATATGAAATTATTTCTCCTTCTCTATATATTTTATTCATTAACTATCTTAATAAATAAATAGCTTTGATCGTCAATTGTATAATCATAAAACCAAATTTATTTTTGAAAATAATACTTCACATCTTATTTGACTTTCTATCATTCTTACCCAAAGTCTTATAATATTACCTATAATTTTAATTTCTTTTATGATTAGAACAGTGTTAGATTTCACTTTTATTCTTATAAATTAATCTATTAATACTTTTTTACATCTTAATATTTTATTAAATAAATTAATCAACTAAACTCTTTCTGCCATTAGGTCTCACACTCAGTATCTACTAACCTCACTTGTTCTATCTTCCTAATAAATTTATTATTATTAAGCCTACAACTAGCATTTATATTTAAGGTTTAATTTTTTTAATATTTATTAAATTAATTTATTTTAAAATTTTATTAATCTTTTTTAATTTTATATTCATCCTTAATCAATTGATCCAAGATATTCAAATTTTTTTACTTATAAAATTTCTTCCATGTCTAACTTTATTCGATTGTCATGTCTACGCTTAATATTAATAAAACTATATCTCATATATTAAGCCTTAGTCCTACTTAATTATAAATCTTGCTTTCCAAAATTTATATCTATGACTAATATTTAAAATTAATTTTTATTAAAACTCTCATAAATTAAATAATATAATCGGCAGATAAATACCCTAAGAAGATTTATTATGAAAATTACTTACGTTCATTTATAATTAATACAAAAAAGTAATGACTTAAAATAGATCCTTAAATAGACAATTCACTAAATATGCTCATTCTAGCTTTTATGTTATGTGACTTGTACGTATGCTTTACAATATTGATATAACTAATAGAAATACTTTTTTAATAAAACACACAATAACAAATCTTGAAGAACTGAATCAATAAGACCATATGAAAATATTTCTTCGTCTCTATATTTTGTTTCATTAACTATCTTAACGAATTAATGGCTTCAATCGTTAATCATAAAACTAAATTTATTTTTGAAAATATTATTTTACGTCTTATTTGACTTTCTATCATTCTTACCCATAATTTTAATTTCTTTGTTATTAGAACAGTTTTAGATTTCACTCATATTCTTAAAAATTAATACTATTACTATTTTTTTACATCTTAATATTTTATTAAATAAATTAATCAATTAAACTATTTATGTCATTTGGTCTCGTACTCTTACCTACTTTTATCTTCTTCAACGCTTCCTTAACCTCACTTGTTCTATCTTACTAATAAATTCATGATTATTAAATTTACTACTATTTATTTATATTTAACGTTGAATAATTTTTAGAAACATTTATTAAATTTATTTATTAAAAAAATATATTATCATTAATATTAATTTTATATATTCATCCTCAATAAATCTCATAGTACCTAAAGCTCTATTCTTTCTTTTCGTAACTTTAGCACTTCTACACATATCATTTTCTCTATCTTTAGTAATTAATTTATTATAAAAATTATTATAAATTTTATCCCTTTCCACACCGATAGCTATTTTGCCCTTTTTTCTAATTTATATTTATTTATTTATTTCATCTTTATTCACTTTGGCAATATTTACAGTATAATATTTTATTAATAATTAAATTTTAAACTTCGTCACACCATCGTGAACTCTTTTCTTAAATTTATACCTCTACTCTTAAGAATATTTTTATTATTCCCTTAATCATACTTGCTATCATGGTCCACCAAATGTTAGTATCCTTATTTGAGTACCAAAACTCCCTTTTTTTTTTTCCCATTCTATAATTATTTTTTAAAAAATAATTTATCATTTTTGAAATTTCATCATTTAGTTATAGTAAAATTTTCTATTATATTTTTTTATTTTTTAATAGAAAACATCTAATACCATTAGTCAATGCTAATTGGTCAAGTTTTCGATAGGTTTATTATACATAACATTATTTATCTATTCAATGAGAAAAAAATTTAATATTATGACTAGTCTTTTAGGTAATCAAATATTTAATTTTCCTTTTAAAGCATGAGTTAACATCATATAGAATGATAAAATATAAGATCATACTCTCATGTATATTCTTTTATTCACTCCTTTTATCTACATTGTATATTTCTATATATAACAGTTAAAATCTTCTTCAATTATAAAAATTTTATTTACAAGTATTCATACCATCATCTTTTTAGGTTTTTCTCCTACCAATTTAATCTATTATAAGTCAATAATATTTAATTTTCTTTTAATCATCATATCCATCGATTCTAACCTCTTTCGTATAATCCCTTGTTCACATATAAATTTTATTACACGCGTTGATAATTAGAAAACTCTTATATATTTTATATTACATTTAGATGCCATATCGAAAGTCTTCTTGATTTATAATTTATATTTTGTATCATTTATGGAGAACAATATAATCTTATGTTAAAATTAATTATAATTTATATTCATAAAATCTAACATAATTTTTTACTCGCTGCTAATGGCTTAATCAATATGGGGACAATGTTGGCTACAAATCTTCAATCTATTACATTAATTAATTTCATACAATCACTGGTTAGTGATGGTTAAGACAATCACAAAAGATGTTGTTTTTGCACAGGAGTAATTAATAAATGCAAGATTCAGTGCCAAGATTTTAGCATCAATGGATTTTCTTTGCATTTTAATAGGAAAGGGCAAAAAAGGGAGGATAAAATGCCTTATTTGCTGATGTGGATCGACAACAGCTTTGTCTGTAGCTTTTGAGTAAAAGACAATATAATTATCAATGGATAAGGCTGACGATTTGCACGTCGGAGGTTCATGCGAACACCTCATTCGACGAGTTACGTCAATTCGGCGCAAGAGGATTTAGAAGAGCCGTCGGATTCGGACGCTCCGCTTTGATTGACCGTTGATAGCCACATGCGGTCGCAGGCATAATATCCCACCAAAGTCCCCATCTTTATCCCAAACGCAAAAGCCTCCACATCACAACCACGTCATGAAAGCCAATCTAGTAAGGGATTCCCCGTCGGTCCACCATTAGGCACATTCCACGTGTACGTTGACTGACCTTTACCGAAGCGCCACGCCTCCTCCCGTGTCGTTATAAACGTGCCTCCTCCTGCAGGCCGACCCTCTTTCTTCCCGGAAGAAGGATGGATCAACCGACGACGACGAAGACGAAGGCGAAGGCGATGATGACGGCGGCAACGACGTCCCAAGGAAACGAATCGCCGGCGCTCCGCCGCCTACGCCTTCTCTCCCTCCACCTCTACCAGCCCTCCCTTGTCTCCCCCGGTGGCGGCGAGCTCGCGCTCATGCCCTGCAGCTCTGGAAGGGGGCGGGGGCGGAAGGTGGAGGCGAGCGGCCCGGAGCTGGCGGCTTATTTGAGGGGCCAGCACCATGAGATCCAGATGAGGGTGTTCGACTTTTTCCGGTCGCGGCCGGACCTCCAGACCCCGGTGGAGATCTCCACCGCCGACCACCGCGAGCACTGTATGCGCCAACTCGCCGGCCTTGTCCGCGACGCCGGTATCCGGCCCCTCCGGTACGTCCTTGAGGACCCCTCCGTCTACTTCGCCATCATGGAGGCCGCCGGGGCGATCGACATCTCGCTGGGCATCAAGATGGGGGTCCAGTACAGGTCAATCTCTCGCCAAAAAAATCCTTTTTTTTTTATGCGATCGTGACTTCAAGTATGATCTTTCCTTTGTTACCAGAAACAGGTGAATTAATTTGGTAACCTTCTTTCTCGAATCGCTTTCTAGGTTTTTGGTAACCTTCGCTCTCTCTCTCTCTCTCTCTCTCTCTTATCTGATGTGAATATTGTGGATCAGAGGACATGATTGATCCCAAGTCAAAATTTTGGCGGATGTTACTGATTCCAAATGCCTAGGGTTCCTGTTTCAAGATAAAGATCAGCGCTTCTCTGATAAATTTTATTAAATGGAATTAAAATACAATATGTGCATAGTGAGTCCATAATACCTGCTTTGGATTGAATTGCATATTCTATGAACATACAGTTCTACTTTGTTTGTTTTGCACTGTAAAGTTTTGTTAATATCATAATCAAAACTGGTTCTACCCTATCATCCCTTTGCCCAAAAACTGTTATCAATGTCTTCAAACCCTATCCTATCCTATTTTGTCCGGTAACCTTCTGGATTCTAAGACTTCTTACTCCTTGTACTAGAAAGTACTGTATATATATTTTTTTCTAAAATCGGAAGAACATGGATGAAAGGCATAAAGAAATATTCTTTGGCTAGCTTGAAAGGGATAAATTGCCCATGATACATGGCGGAATCGGAAGTTATTGTTGTCAATCAATAGGCTAAAAACAACTGTTTTGACATTTTATTTAATTGAATCAGTGATCTACTTCTTTTGTGATTAACTGCTGCTGCCTTTTCTTACATTGACTTTAAGCTTCTTCCAAATGCAGCCTCTGGGGAGGATCAGTACTAAATTTAGGAACAAAGAAGCACAAGGATAAGTACTTCGATGGAATCGACAATTTGGATTATCCTGGTTGTTTTGCTATGACAGAACTTCACCACGGTAACCTTCGAGCATTGATTTGGTGAATTCATTTTAGAACTATGTGATTTTACTTCTTGTGAGGTTTTGATAGTGCGGCACGAAGTTACAGTTTATATTTTGTGAACAGGCTCCAATGTTCAAGGCTTGCAGACTACAGCTACCTTCGATCCTGTTACCGATGAGTTTGTGATCGACACACCAAATGATGGGGCGATAAAGTGGTGGATTGGCAATGCTGCAGTTCATGGAAAGTTTGCTACTGTTTTTGCAAGGTTGATTTTGCCTCTCCAAGGTAAGGGGGGAGATTCTGCAGATATGGGTATTCACGCTTTCGTTGTCCCGATCAGAGATCTCAATTCCCACTCAGTTCTTCCTGGGATCGAGATTCATGATTGCGGTCACAAAGTTGGCTTGAATGGGGTAGATAATGGTGCTTTGAGGTTTCGTTCCGTGAGAATTCCTCGAGATAACCTACTCAACCGATTTGGAGATGTCTCACGCGACGGAAAGTACACGAGTAGTCTTCCGACTATCAATAAAAGATTTGCAGCTACTCTAGGGGAGCTTGTTGGAGGTAGAGTTGCCCTTGCATATTCCTCTGTAGGTATTCTCAAGATTGCAGTTACTATCGCCGTGAGATACTCTCTGCTTCGCCAGCAATTTGGACCTCCGAAGGAGCCAGAGGTCTCCATACTGGATTACCAATCTCAGCAGCACAAGCTCATGCCTATGCTGGCATCCGCATATGCCTTCCACTTTGCAACACTTCACTTGGTGGATAAGTATTCCGAAATGAAGAAGGCACATGATGATGCTGTTGTTAGCGATGTCCATTGTCTTTCAGCTGGTCTGAAAGCTTATGTGACATCATATACAGCTAAATCCATTAGCACATGCCGAGAAGCTTGTGGCGGCCATGGTTATGCTGCTGTGAATCGTTTTGGCATCCTGCGGAATGACCATGATATATTTCAAACTTTTGAAGGGGACAACACAGTTCTGCTGCAACAGGTAACAACTCCAACTTGCACAGTATTTGTCTAATGGTGGTGTGTTTTGAGCATTTCTTATCCTTTATTGCAGGTTGCAGCAGACCTCTTAAAGCAATATAGAGAGAAGTTTCAAGGAGGGACCCTTGCAGTAACATGGAACTACTTGAGAGATTCTATGGCTTCATATTTGTCACAGTCGAATCCAGTCACTGCTCGGTGGGAAGGAACAGATCATTTGCGGAATCCTAGCTTCCAACTGGATGCTTTTCGGGTCAGCTGCACTTTCATACTTCCAGTGTGACATGTTTCTTGTGATAGTGTTTCATCTCATTAATTAGCTACTCACAAGCTTCTTCATTCAGTATCGAACCTCTCGACTACTTCAAAGCGTTGCTATGCGGCTTCAGAAGCACAGCCAAACACTCGGGGGATTTGGTGCATGGAACAGATGTTTAAATCATCTTTTGACACTTGCAGAATCGCACATTGAGTCTGTTATCCTTGCGAAGTTCATCGAGGCAGTGCAGAGGTGGGTTCTTTAGTTTATCCTATCCGCATGATTTCCTTGGAAATCGTAGAGAATGTTCTTTAGTTTGAATCATCTTGTTCTAAGTTTGGCACCAAGAGTCGTGATGTTTCAGCCGGCTGTCCCTCATCGATGTTACGATTCATAAAAGTTTGTAACTAACATCTCGTTTTTCCACTCCAGCTGCCCTGATAAGAAAACAAAGGATGTTCTGAAGCTAGTGTGTGATCTGTACGCGTTGGATCGAATCTGGAACGACATTGGGACATATCGGAATGTAGATTATGTGGCTCCCAACAAAGCTAAGGCAAGCTTCGCAAGATTCTGCTTTTGAGCTCGCATTATCCTTTGCGATTTCACATTTAGTTTATACTAATCTCGGTGTTTGATGCAGGCCATTCACAAGCTGACAGAATACCTAAGTTTCCAAGTGAGGGGTGTTGCCAGAGAACTAATTGATGCATTTGATCTCCCAGATATTGCGACTCGGGCACCAATTGGAATGTCATCAGAAGCATACTCACACTACACACAATACATAGGATTCTAGTTCAGAACATGAAAAATACCCAATTCAATATGGTGAACAGTAGTGTTAAGTTAATAAGCTTCATTTTGCCATGGATGTAAAACAATTGATACTTAGCTTAATTGTCAAAAAGAGATGCGAGATAAGATGCATTTGTTACTGTTTACATGTCAACTTGTCAGATGTTGATGTGTTTTCTCCTGCAAATACTGGTCAATTTGTCAGATGTTCATGTGTTTTCTCCTGCAAATACTTGTGTGTTCATAAACCTGGTAGAAGAAAGCAAGTAGTTGAATGATTAAGAATCACCAGGTTTTACATTAGGATGTCTCTAATTCAGAGCAATGGTAACTCACTTTATATGATGTAGCTGTAATGATTTGGCTTGTTTTGCAGCTCCTATTTCACATAGTAAGTGTCAAAAGTGATCTAACTGAATCATTGGAAATAAATCTAAAGCATAAAATGAGAAACCAGCAAGAGGATATTGCAGTACCAAATGTGCTCATCCACAAATAGTTTTCATCACAAACAAATTAAATAATTAAACTCGGATAACCCAAAAACCATATAAATCATCTGAAAGGATCCATGTGAAAGGCACCAAACAAATAGTTCATCCCCATTTATGTACTTGACATGACCACCATTACTTCCTATGGAACTGATACTTATTTCCTCAAAGTAATGGTAGTTAATTTACATAGTAGTGCCTAATTAGGAACACATACTACTACCTTAATCCAGCATTTGAATAAGCAACACGAGCTATCTCATTTCCCTGCTTGACATCTTCATAAACTCTCATTGAGGCCTCCGCAAACTTTGTCAGCCAATCGAATGCCCTTGTCAAACATGCCTGCAAATTATCCAAGTTTAAATATCTTTTGCAATGGTTGCCTTCCTTGTTTTCTGGTACTTCAGTCTTCTCAGGTTCATCAGGCACTTTTTCCATTTGCTTCTCTTCTATTGGTTGCTCGAAGGAGTCATGAATGACTGAAACAATGCTCTTGATTGAATCAAAGAGTTCTTCGGTGGGAACTGATTTGAGACCTGCAAGCCAGTCATTGCAAACCACAAATATAGGAGGAGAAATGGCATGTCGAGGTGGAAAAATGGTCCTCCTCCCTTTTCTGCGCTCCCGGGGCTGCAAGATACACTTCTGAAGCCAGGCACTGAGAGCTTCCACATAGAATTTATGAGCATTGATCCAATTTGAGAAGCTATAACTGAAGTATTCAATTTCATGTTGAAGGTGGATTAAGGCCTGCTTGTATGCTTCTCTGTGTGTTGCAGCTGTTGAGGTCTTCGCATGATATGCTAGTGATATCGTGATGAATTGTGCATGATGACATTCGAGCATAGCTTTCCACATCCTAATTAACCTGAAAGGCCACATGTATTTAAGTTTCATGTGAATGGAAATTTAGAGGGAGATCCTCCCCAGACCCTGCATTAGTGGGAATCTCATGCACTGAGCCATTCTTTCTGTTTCTGTGATTGGAAATGCAACTTGCAGTATTAAAAAAAATGATAAGGTATGGTTCAGATATAGAAGTAATTGTTGTGATCTAAGGTTACTTGCCAACTAATCTTCTAATAATTTTCTACTTAACGGCAACGAAATCAAGAATCATAGATATGTAATTTCAAATTCTTTTGTCTTTCATTGTTATGCACAAAAAGTTTCAGTTCTGATTCTAACAAGATCAGAATTTACATTCAAAAGGGTTATATCATCCAAACATAAACTATTAGTGGCAAATATTCTCTTTTGGCTTATCCATCAGTTTTGGGAGAAAATGATATAATGTGCATTGTTGAAGAATATTTCATTTGCCAATCAACAGTTTGAGACCTGGGAAATCATGTGATGAAAAAAAACTCAGATATTTCGACCCTCATCTTGTTGTTATAATGAAATTTCAATCATTAATCTTGTTATAATAAAATTTCAATCATCTGGTTGTGGATGTTAACTATAGCAACTGGCAGCCATAAAACTGAGAAGCACTCAAACAGGGGTTACAAGCCTGAGTCCAATAATCTAAAAGCAAACAAACAAACACAGTCACAACTGGGTGTCCAAAATTGTTTGTTCAAGAAAACTAAATTTTGCAGCAGATGCTCATGGTTATGGAATTCTAAATTTACCGCTTCTTCTTGTTGTTATTTTTATTGTATGTTCATGGTAATGGAAGAGATGTTCGCTATTGGAAGCAAACAGCGTATTGTAAGGAATTCTAAACTTACTGCTGCTAAATTTATTGGAAGAGATGCTCATGGTAATGGAATTCTAAATTTACTGGTTCTTCTTGTTGTTAGCATTATTGTATGTTCATGGTGATGGAAGAGATGTTCGTTGTTGGAAGCAAACAGCGTCTTGTAAGGCTATTCTATATTTTAACCAAGGCACTTGATGTCAAAGACTTTAATGAAAAACCATAATCATAATTAACATATCAAACATGTCTTTTTGATCAAATTAGTTTTGCATCCCTTACCAAAATGAACTCCATCTAGTAAACTGAGAATAAAGGAGCTTATTAGAATGTACCCTTGTATCAGCTCCACCAGCTGCGGTAGTAATTCTTCATCTCTCATGTTCTCAATTCTTTTTGAAATTGAATCAACCGACTGGATGGCCACCGTTACTCGAGAGTGCAGGTCCTTGACAACAGCTCTAGTTTTGTCAATCAATCGTGGACTTAGATCTTGTGCAACTTGATGCCTCAGTTGGCTGCACTTTTGATCATATGCCTTCCTGATATGCTCACTTGCCTGAAATTGAGGAAGAAACATAGGTTGGGGGCTAAAATGAACTATCGAATAACTATATGAAATATTTTTTATTGATTAACACAGACTATTGGGTGCTTAACAAACAATTGTAACTTAGAACACGACGAGAAAATTTAAGCAAGGGTTGATTTCCAAGAGGGATATATTCATTTGTCTTAAATTTCTGCAAAAGTTCAATATCTTACGTGGAAGTGTCATGCTTGCCTTTTACTGATTGTTCAAGTGAATGGTGTCATATGTAGAGTGTACCTTGATTTCATCATAAAGTTTTCGTTCCCATGCATGTAACCTTTCCAATGAGGATGAGTGGCTTCCTGATATCATAGAAAATTCATCGATAAAATCACTACTACTGTCTCCAACATCATCTTTTGTGGCTGCTGCAAGAGGACTTTTAGATGACGATGACAGAGAAGAGAGGGAGCGGTTCCAAGTGATGACCTTTGTCACATTCTGGCTAGAATCTAAAACAACCCATTATTATTAGAAATAATTATACAAAATAGTCTAAATTAGTGTTTTATATGACATATATAGTTCTGTACTCATTCCGAAGGTTCAGTTGAATTAAATTCCACATATTTGTTTTTTCACCAACCTCTGTGCTTTGGGAAAGTTTCTCCTGTACAGCATACGTGATTTAAGGCAGCCAGAACTCGGAAAGCAGGTGGTTTACCTGTTAAAACCAGAATTTGATGTAAAAGGTACAGAGATTAAAACCTGATGCCCAAGATTTTCACACAAAAACAAGTTCTGAAATTATTCAGAGAGTCACCTGCAGTCTCAGAAGAGATGCCGAGCCTGATCTTCTTTGTCTCGAGCATCCTTGACACCTCATAGCCAGCTTCTGCTGCCCGGAGAAATCGGTGTTCGATGTCCCTCATACTGGACACAAAATCTTTAGCTCGGTGCGTAATGAACTCAGAAAAATCCTCCCTTTCTGGACATATTTCTTTCTGCAGCTTAGTGTTCTCCATATTTGATCCACATGGCTCAGATGACGCAATTCTAACAATGGCATCGACTGACCCAGTAAGACTAGTGGATGCAAACTTTGGTCCTCTAACTTTATCACCCCTTTTCTCCACCAAATTTACCGGCTGAGGTTCTTCATTGGTTCTGTTCAAGCAAATATTATCTTCCTTCATTTCCTTCTTACAAGTACTAATCCCTTCTTCTTCAATCAGAGGAACAACTTCCGATTCCTTTAACTGTCTCAAGCCCCTCATCCTACCAACATTAACATTAACGCTCCGACCACATTCACCAGCCTGAGAATTGATGCTGCCTGCTGCATCTGTGGGATAAAAGAAGTCCCATGATGGTGGGGGTGGTGGCGGCAGGGGAAAAGTAATAGAGTCTTCTTCGACGAAATGAGTTGCCGATTGATCGATTGTCACCCTTACAGCAGTGGCTCCTGTTGCCCTCATGTAACTCACATTGGAGACCTGAGGTGACAAGGGGCTCGCACTCAACGACGGCGAACCAGCACATTCGACAAAGCGCGAAGGCGATGGGGATGCATAGGATGAATGTGATGGAGACTTCTCCACTTCAGAAGTAGATATGGATGACTCTACCAGGAGATCGGCCTCTGCGAACTGCCTCAGCGCAGCCCCGACACTGCGAAGAGATTGGATATAAGACAGATGAGCTGCCGATAGAGCATACCTAGAATCAATAGCCTGCTTGATGTACTTTATGCGCTCTTTGCAGAGAAGCAAAGCATCATCTTTAGCAGGTTTCGATACTGTAGAGCCCATATGGATCCCAAATTTGATCGGTGCTCTATAATGTCGACGATACTAAAATTCATCAGTAGATGGTCATCTCTGTCTTAAAACCCCCAAAATCTGTTCCAGAAACAAAACCCTAATCAACAAGAAACCTTGTGCGTCTCCACCTAATCGATAAAGCCAAGCACTCAAAGTATCTATCTCACTCAGAGTACGAGCTCCTTCCCTCCCCGGCCAAATCCAACACTAAAATGCAACTCTCCTGATCCAAAAAGGGTCTTTTTTGTCAGGAGAAATGCAAACTACTTCAAAGATGTAGAAGAAAACCCAGCCTCGACGATTTCCGAGATGAATAGGGAGAAAAACCACGACTTTCTTCCACCTGGTCCTTCAGGACGCCAGATAAATCAAGAGATTAGTGTCGAGATTAGACTCTGAAGCTTCAGGAGGAAGACGATCGGAACACCACCCAACACGGGGCCGAAGCTTAAGAAGGACTCCTCTGCCCGAGTTCTTCGCTCGGTCCTCCGCTTCCCGTCACCAAGTTCCGGTTTTTCCTTCGCAAAATCTCCCCTTGCCTACAAAATCTGATGCCCCACTCCACAACACAACCTCCGACGGCGGAATGATGGCGTCAAAAGGAAATGTGGTTCCCCTGTTTCGATCAAATTCCTCTTACTTCCATCAAACGCATCAGGCGCTCCTCTTCCCACCGCAAGATACTTGGGTGCCGTTGCAGGAACAGAACGAGGTGGTGCAGCGCTACAACCGAAGCAACCTCCTTTCCTCTGGTTAAAATGGGCAAGGAACCGTTGATATGAGTGAGAGAGTGACCGAGCGAGAGAGAGAGAGAGAGAGAGAGAGAGTAAGACAAAGGAAATAAAGCAACGGGATTCACTGAGGAGGAAGAGATTGAAAAAATGCAGCCCGTCATATGCAGTCCAAAAGCAGCATGGAGAAAAAGTACGAAGGAAAATAAAGAAAAATCTCTCTCTCTCTCTCTCTCTCTCTCTGCGGGTGGGCTTTGTGGTGCCTACTTCGGTGCTCTCTGCAACAAAGTCTTTCTCTGCTGCTGCCTTTGCTTTGCTTTGCTTTCTTTATCTTTTATTTTAACTCGTTAAACTGCACCTGAGATCACAAAGGCAGTCCAACGTTTTCATGATAAAATGCACTCCGCATATACTCATTTGACGTGCTGTAAAGTTTCTTCTTCTCCTTCTTCTTCATCATCATCATCATCTTCTTCTCCGACATGGAATACATCAAAGTTCTCAATCTCATGGCAGGCAGTGGAGATAGGAAAGTGGTCATGTCAATCGAAAGCTTTTAATAGCCTTAATTATCCTCCAAAGCAGCAGTTTTCTTTTGGAACATATAACAAAAATTATTATTGCAAACAGCACTTTTGTATTATCAATTCTAAAACTACTCACACCCAATAGCTGGAAAGAAAAAGAGAAATCATCCCCAAGAAATGCAACACACGATATAAATCATCACCTAAGAACCGTCTCCTTCCTCCTAATTGTTAAAAATGCTTTAGCGTTCCATACAATATGCATGGAAATCTTTTGTATTAATATATATTACACACAAAAATATACATCAAAGCTTTTTTATATAACAAGTTGTCTTTGATAACAAAGGAAGAAGATGAGCCTAAAGACAATGAGGCTTTGGTGGGTGCAATGGGTATGTGGCGGTTCCATCATTCCCCGCACGATGATCTCTGCAAAGCTACCATTCCATGACAAGAAGCTGTTTGAGATAAAGATTTCATCTTGCGTCGCCAAATGATCTGTTCATGAGCCAGAAGAATGCAAAAGTTGACCTTGGCGAGGAAGCCATTGGAACAGGGGAAGCTGCAATTGTTGTCGAATGAACACAAGACGAATACAATAAGATTACTAGTAGCCGCTGAAGTCAAGCTCAAGATAGAATGACCAAAATCAAAATTTGGCCACGATCAAGAACAGAGAGTTGACCAAAGAAACAAAAAGGTAGCAATACTCGTAGCCACTTAAACCAGTTGAAATGCCATAACAACATAAAGAAGGTAACATCAACGTATAAGATATAGTAACCCATAAATTCGCAAGAATTCTCTCCTAAACTTCATTTTGATCAATTCTGGTCTAAATCCAACTAAAATATATTACAATTCAGCGTATGTAGTTCAACAAAGATGATCAATGAGCTGTGTTAATGAACAAAGATACCGTGCTCGATGAGTCAGCTAGGTCCGTGGGTCAATGTCCGGAATTTTCTATAGAATGAGCTGGATAACGAGGTGGCCATGCTCTTGGGAAGGGGTACTGGTTGGTGTGGGTCGGGATCCGGGCCGATTGATGCCTCGTCTTGGGGACGTCGATCGGCGACTTTCAAGGTTGGGACGTTCACGGGCAGTAGGTGATAATGCTTTCCTACAAAAATGATCTTCGTCGGGTAATTCCCGACTTTGGCCTCTCTGACGAACAAGTCAGTAGTGGGTAGAATTGTTTTTTGCCCCCCTTGCCGGAGGCCGACCGAGGGCTTTATACTATTGCACGAGGGTCGATAGCACGTCGATTCGACGTGACCGTCGACCTTCGAGGGATGAGACAACACCTATGACCGACCGTCGTCTCGGGGCATGCAAAGTCACGTCAGACGGCACCACCCCGAGCTCTCAGGACGGGACATGTGGAACAGATACAATTCTGGCATGTGACGTCATCTAGGATCCCAAAATATGTCGTATCACTATGGTAGAAGATAGCATTTTAATTCAACACCCAACGAACTTAAAATGCTTCCAGAAGTTGCAATGGCAAGCACTCAAGATGATCAATGAGCTATGGTGAAGCTAAATGATATATCTCATCCTTTCTGGGAGTAAACATGCACAACCAATTCTGCAGTGACAAGCACAGGTAATTAATTCAACGCAGCTTCTTGGCCTATTCTTCTCAGAAGTTACACCAGTGGCAAATCCAGACATCAAATCTAAGACCCTAACTTAGGGAGACACCGCAGAGGAACATAACCCAACATCCTTGCGGTGCTTTAAATCTCTCACATCTGTGCATGTCGTTTATCCAAAGTCGAACAGTGTGCACAGCTGCACTGCAAACACACAGAGAGAGACCTTTACATGCAAAAGCTGCACGAGCATTAACTCACACTTTTCCGTTCTTACAGTGTTGGATGGCTACCGCTACTGTTGTTGTCACTGTTGCCTGCCAGAGGACCTCCTCCTTCCAGGGATACACTTCCCTTTCACACCCCCACCTCTGCTCTCCTCGACCTCCAACTTGCCTTCTGCAATCCCAAGCCTTGAGATCCTGTCTCCACACCAAAGTACACATACATATACACATGTATTAATCACTGGAGAAATGTCATGGATAAGTCTATTCTCTGACAGTGACTGTGGAGTTCAAAGTTGACGACGACCAAAACAACACCAAGGTTAAAGGTTAACATAGTAATCGAGGTAGACTCTTGATGCTTCACTTAATTATAATGATGTTCTTCTCAGGATTAATTTATTGATTAAACCAATGTTATTGGCCTCATAAATGTTTATAGAATGCCAGCATCGTTGACTTATTGGAGTCAAAAGCCTTTTTGGATGCATGCAAAGAAATGGGAATCCTTGGCGAGGTTGACTGGTAAGAGGTCAACTAATGGAGCAAGTAGGTGGTGGTTTAACCCAATGCAAAGACGAAGGATGAGAGGAAGTGTTACCTTTCTTCGTTAAAGGAGGAGGATTTCTTGAGTGAAGGCTCGGTTGGAGCTCTGCTTCCTTCGACGATGCTCCCACTGAAGTACTCCTTGTCCTCCACCAGGGGGTGACACAGCCGGGGGTTCTCCGAGAAGCACCGGAGCTCGTCGTCCTCGATCCCCCGACTCGCGAGTCGACTCACCATCCCGCGGTGGCGCCCGCTGCCGCTACCACCACACGGGGCGGAGGAGGCGGAGGCAGAGGCCTTGCTCGTCCCGCTGCTGGGACAGCTCCTCCCCTTCAGCGCCGCCGATCCGCATGCGATGAGTTGGAGCAGGACCGAGTTCCGAGTCTGGCCCGGCTCGGCCGCCTGGTCGGTGTCCTCAGGCCGCCGCGAGGCTCCGCCGGCAGCGTGGGTGGGAGGCTTGTCCGACGAGGTGGAGGACGGCGGGGAGGAATCGTCGAGCGGCAGCTCGGTGGGCGTCGTCCGGTGCTCGACTCGTTCGATCTCGTCCGTCGAAACGCCGCGGGAACAGCGAGTGTAACCGGTGCCGACCGCGGTGCGCTTACCGCGTCTCGCCTCCTCTTCCTCCGTCGCCTCGTCTTCCGACTGCTCATCCTCTTCTTCTTCGTCTTCTTCCAGTTCCACATGAAGTTTGTGGGAGATGGGGAGTGGTTTCGGCTGCCTGCCGTTTGCAGGAACATGCCGGAAACGTTCTGCAACACAAATCTGAAGGTGAGTTTCGTTGATCAAGTGGAAATACTCGATAAACAGCACCAAAAACAAGAAAGAATCGAGGGTGGGAAGAAACCGTAAGCCCCCGGGATGATCTCAGAGCCTTTCAGGACGTACTCGACGCCGTCGACGGGGTAGATGACGTCGTTCTCGGCCAAGTCGTTCCACACGTACCCATTCTTATAGCTCCTTTTTCACGTTCCACAATCGATCACAAGAAAAATATACGTCGATAGAGATTACCGCTCAGACCAATCAACGGACGTGGACGGAGATTACCTCTTGCAAGACCAGGAGAAGAGAGAAGGCATGCCTTTGCCTCTGAGAAGCGTCAGCCTTTCCATCACATCTGTAAGCAACAGAGAACAGGACGTCAAGTGAGAAGAAAGAGAGCAACGTGGAGGATGGGGGAGAAGGTAACCCCTGAGGCGAAGCTGTTGGTTGGGGAGGTGAGGAAGCTCGATGAAGTGAGGGTGCTCCAACTGGCCATTCCTGCTGAGGTAGTAGATGACCTGAACCTTCCTCTGTGGCCTCGTGAGCCTCTGCTGCTCCTGCTGCTGTGAGTAGCTCAGCCTGGCTCGGACCGGTGGGCTGGTTTCTCTGCTGCTCGTCCCCCTCCTCCCTCTTCCACCGCCGACCTCCATCTCCCCTCCCCAGCACAACAAGAGCAGCAACCAAGTGAGGGGTTGCACCGAAGGGAAAAAGAGGACAAGGCGAGTAGAGGAAAGGAGGGGAATCCTGTCATGTACCAGTTGCCCACCCTCTGTTTCCCCCGCTAGACCGATCGGTGTGCCTCAGCGTACTTCACTGCAGCACTGTGCGCTTCTCTTTCCTTCTTCTCGTTGCAGGAGACCGGATTTGGTAATATGACCGACCTGCAAAGGATGATTTAATGCAGTAGAATTCTTGTTTCTTCACTGCTCTTCAATTGCAAGAGCAACTCTGTGATTCTTCACCAGACAAACACTAACTAAGCAATGATCTTTGCCCTCTGTTCTTGTAATTGTTGTGTGAATTCAATTCAGTGAGAGTAAATTTAGGAAGACTATTGCAATAGAGCTATGACTGATTTCTGTGAATTTTTTTGTTGGTGCTTATACTCCCTCAGAAAAATAAAAACAAAATGTGCATTCAGATGTAAACTATGTATATGGTTTTTCACATATCTAATCTATCAAAGGTTGAAGATATTATATTTGTCCTCTAAATTTTAATATTGCATATCTATATCCAATAATTTTAATTTTGCAATTTAAATATCTAAAGTGCCTTATTATATTAACTAACTATTTGATCTTAAAATTTCTTATCTTTTTAAGTAATTATTTGACCAACAAAGAAGACACAAAAGGTGGAACAAAATTGATTTTTTTTTTTATGTGTGATTAATGATACCTACCTTATTAGGTCTCATTAATTAATAGTTAGATGTTTTAGCAATGACAATAATATTTTCTATTAATATCTTTATGACATAGAAAATATAATTTGCTGTTTCTGATTGATCCATCGTTACAAATTTTGTAATATGTAAACAAAGATGAAAACATTTAAGGATGGACTAAATATGTGTTTAGCATTAGGCGGATTGTCCGAAAAAATACTTTATTTTTTTTTCCGGATGGTACCCTCTTTTCAAAAATTTTAAACCATCACTGCTATTTCAAAAATCTCAAAAATACTCCTTAAAAATTGTTTATTATATTTTCCCAACCAAATCTAAATTTTTTTTATCAACTATTTACAGTGTTTGGTAGATTATTGTTTATCCATAAACATTATATAGTGTTTCTAAAAAATACTCTATAATATTTATGGATAAATATCAATCCATAAAAATTTTTTGGATTTGGATGGAAAAAAATGATATATTTTTTAATGGACATTTTTGGAACATTAGAAATATGAGGTGATGGTTTGAAAATTTTATAAAGGAGGAATACTATTCAAGAAAAACAAAAAAAAAAAGGAATATTTTTTTTCCGTATATTCACCCTTTAGCATTCTCTATATTTTTTTTATTATTTTTTTATGTTTGCAGAAAGGTATGGAGTTCAAAATCCTTCCTAAAATAAGGGTGATTAGTTTTCTTATTCCTTTTTTATTTTGAATTTGCCAGTTCTTCTTCATGAGTTTATCATCACTGCTTTCCTTACGTTGCATTAATAGCCATTGATTCAAATATATATGAGGAGAGGCAGCAGCAGACGGCATGGGGCAAAAGCTTACTAGATCTTGACAAGGCAGAATGCAGAAGTTTCAGCGTGATTTAGGAGAAAGAAGGTGAAGCAAATCAGACTGCGAGTGACAAGCAAAGCATGGGTCAGTCAGTTCTTGGTCGCCTTGGATTCTGCAGATTTGATGCCCACAAGATGACACTCTGCTACTCTTTCCCCACCACCGGAAGACCTTTGCCTTCACAGCCCAGGAAACAAGGGAGATCTTTTACTACTATTACTCATGTGATTCATGATAGGAAAGAAGTATGGCCTTATCTACCTGAACTCTCTCTCTCTCTCTCTCTCCCCATACATTGAGTGAGTGTTCCAATCATTGTTTCTTATTGAGAATTCAAGATTCTGATATTGTTTCCCAGCTCTTAATGGGGTTTGACGATTCCAATTCAAGTCTTCTAATGAAGATCCTCTCCCTGTATGGAATTGATGTGTGTGCCCTGGTGACCAGAAACAGTGCAACCATGCTGGGGAAGGTCCAAGGTTCATGGGTGATCTCATCAGAGAAGAAGACACAAATGTCTGACTCCAGAGACCTGAAAGTGACCAAGAATCTCTTTGGATCTGCCCAAAACTTGGTATGACATCTCCGAGGCAATAGAGTCCAAACACAAAAGCACTCAAACACTTCTTTAGAGCAGCCCAGCCAAGAGGACAAGGAGAAAACACCAATACGATCATGTTGACATCGAACCAAGACACTGTCGGACACACTTTTGCTATCTCAACACAGTTCATCTCTGTTCCCCAGAAAACAACTTTAGAGGTGTGTTTGCTCATCACATTCGGCAACATGACATGGTTCCTTTTCTCTCTCTCTCTCTCTCTCTCTGGGCTGCAAGTGTGGTTCACCTGTGAAAGAGGCCAACGCAGAGAAACACAGTCAAAACATGGTTCACATGAACAACACTATGTGCTACAGATTGGGATGCAACCAAACTCAAAAGTGCAATAATTGTATGCATCATGGTGCAATAATTGCACTTCATTCACTTATGCCACCATCTTTAATTGCCAGGAAACTCTTTTGGGCTACACCCAGCGGAGTGACTCAATGCATTCACTGGCGACTGTGCTTTGAGTTCTTGTGATGGTCTGATGAGATTGATGAATCTTCTTCTTCCCTCTGGGATTGTTATTTTAGACATGGATTAATGAATCTGTTGAAAGCTAAACAAGTCTTTGAGGAGGAGGAAGGCAGGTGGGGAAGCCCAAAGTGTAGACAGCTACAGCAACATAATCTTGCAGAATAATTTTTTGCATAAAAAAATAAAAAAATCTGATAATATAGATAAACACATGTAATTGGATAATATTTACTGTAGTGAGAAGAGGTTGACTGAGTATTTTGAATAAATATTAATAATAAATATACGATATATGTGTTACAATTAAACTTGTTCAAGTGTCATAAAGATATTCGATTCATCAAAAGAAAGGTTTATCGCATCAATCAAGAGAGAGATTCTTGATTTCTTGAAAGAGAATGATTCATCTTCGATACAATTAATATAATGTATCTTTGGAGATTATATAAACCTCGAAATAGATAGAGTTTTTGAATTTATAAAATTTTTTTTGAGAGAAATATAGAAGATTGAAGCTTGTTCTACTATTCCTTTGTTTGATAACTCTAATCAATAATATTCAAATCATCCTAATATTAAATTGACATATATATGCGATGTTATATTTTTTTTATGTAATTATGTTAGCATGCATATTAAATATTTTATTAAATAGAAAAAAAAATACATAGTAGAATAAGATGGTGAAGTGTATACATGGATGTTTAGATTCCAATCCTTTAGATTCCTCTTGCTTGGCTGATGCCCCTCGTCTCTGTGTAGAGTCCCGTCGCCGGCTACCGCTCTTCCTTTGTGTGCACCGCGAGAGAGAAGGAGATGGCGGCGGGGAAGGGCGAGAAAGGAGCGACAGGAACGCTACTCGTAAAGAGGCCGTGACCGCCCATGCGGCGGAGGACGAGCTTGACGGAGTTCTCCCGGAGGATCTGGCGGCGGCTGCGGTGGCAGGGGAGGGGAAGAGAGGCGATTCTGATCCGTCGCCACCACAGGCTGCGGCTGTGGAAGTGACCACCGCAGCTTGAGCGAGTCGACGGGTCAGTTTTTGATGGCAGGTGGCCTTTGCAATCGCCGCCTCCAGCCTGGATTCAATGCCTTCGTCTACCGGTGCACAAAAATTTCCCTTGTTTGGATTTGATTTGAACTATTTGTTGCTTATTTCTTAGATATCCAGGAAGAAAGATTGGCTCTTTCTGGGTTTAAAATCGATCTTGATTGCATGATAACTGTTACATCGGTTTACGATGAATATAACTTCATTTTTCGTCAGATTAATCTGTCCATGATACAGAAGTCCTTTCCTGTTAAAAGCATTGTTTGGTGTGGACATTGCACTCACGATTGCTTTTGTTAACGATCTGTCAAAAACTTGACTTCAGAAATGCTTTCTTAAGGATTAGCTTGATAAGCCTCTTATTACTATTATGGAATCAAATCTTGGGCATAGAGGCTATTAATTGGAATATAAATCGCCCTAAATGTGTTTCTTAACTTGAAATTTCTTTACATCAAAAGGATACCAGAATAGCCTTCCGTTAAAACTATTTATTAGATCCAAGGACTTGATTGACAAACTTATAGTGGAAATTTGATGTGTGCACATTCTTGATGTCATTTAATTCTTTATAGACAATTAACGTACAAGTTAGTTTCCTATGAACACAGAGTTTTTTTTTATATATAAAGAACAACCAGTTCATTAATTTAACTATTTGGGATAGCTATATAGCTCTTTATTTATCATTGAGCTCTATGCAAGATAATATCTCTAGTCGAATTGAAAGCATTCAAATCTTCTTTTTTTCTATGAACTTTTCTTAGATCTCATGTCACTAATGTTAATCGAGTCACCTTATCTAATCACAATACATAAACATGTATATCTTTTAATATATCTTAGGCGAATGATTCTTTCTCGTTTTACTTGATGTGACGGTTATATTTAATTACTTTAAGATTGATTTTTTTTCAAATCTTTTTTTAATAATTCTATGCATCTGCCTCAATATCATTATCTTAGTTACAAAATTTTTCTGTGCATATTATTTTGTAATGTTTCTCGGGAAAAAAAAATGTAAATGCTTTGTTCAACTTATAAATGATTGTTAAATGCAACATTGTTACTTGTAAAGCTTTGGTGGCACTGGGTGTTTGTCTCATAGTAGAAAACTTCCCTCATTGAATAGCACTCCTCTGGTTTGGCAACATGAAATCAATTCATATTTAACTTACACACGATTTTAATAGCAAAAAATGCTACTTTATCAGGCTCTGGGAACCCAGGTTTTATGCCTCATACTAGAAATTTTCCACCAGTGAAGACCAGGCCACTGGCATTCAGGCACTCCATGGATGGTTGGCAACTTAGTTTGTCTAACTTGTAATTTATGATTCCTTTTTACAGGGGTGGGAACAGTTATGTGGCCTTGAGTTCAGACAATATAAAATGAACCAAGTTGAGTTGAAACATAAGATTCTGTTGACATCCATCAAGATTGATGGCACCTCATCAACAACTGTGGCAATGGTCAAACTGCTGTTGCTGCTTAGGCTGGGCAAGAGTCTATTTGAAGATTCCCTCTTTCAAGATATGTGAACCTGTGTAACTTGGGTTCATATCGGTTCTTCAATATCACTGAAAGCACCCCAGCTACCTCAAAAGGTTAACCCATCCATCTCTATTGTTCTTGTCATGCAAGCATGCCTGCTAAACTTTGGTGAGTATCAGTTCTCCAATGTCACCGAAAGTCCCCAGCTACCTCAGAAGGTTGAAACCTGTCCATCTTTATTATTCTAATTCTCATGAAATGTAGCCATATGTTGTTCTGTCCATAAATGTGTACCTACAAATCCACTGAGATCTCTGGTTGGAAATTAATGTTGCTCTTTTTATTTCAGAGTGGAAATTAAAGAATGAAGGGAATACAAAGCTGTTCCTGCTGCAAGTGGCACCGGCACGACGCTGAGTTGTCTATTACATGGTAAGGAAATGGACGTCACTAGAATTTTGTACGGTGGTCTTTCATTGAGGATGTGTGTACCAGTTTTTGAACATAATCTTCTATCACCTTTTCAGCTGTGCAACACTGCAAGATTGGGGTTGACATTAATTCCACGTCTTTCTCTTATTATAGAACTAGATGATCCACTAATGCATGGTTGCGATAGATGATCACTCTGATAGTTCAGTTTACCTTGTATGTATTTGATGCTAGTTGTCCACAAATATGTGGAGGTGGACAGTCTGCCTAGTGTGGTCCACTTTGAAAATGGACGAACATCTACCCTCACGGCCTCAAACTTGTTTCTCCAGTCAATTTTCACTGTTTCACTCGTTCTCCTTTTCTAATTACTTGCAGTTTCTTTATTGCCTGTTCTAAAGTGACTTCCCTTGGTTTCTATCAGTATAGGTTTGCTTGTAAAATCTTGGAAAGCTTTCTGCAATGGGGGTTGATCCACTTCAGCTGGATCTCAAATAAGTTCTTCAAAGTGTTTGGTGGTAATCAGACCAATCCATGAAGTCATGATGCAGAGTGCAGTGCAGCAAAGTGTTTGGAAAGAGGAAGAATTTGGCTGCTGATCTCTCTACTGCTTAGTCCAGTAAGAATCTTAGACAAAAATAGCTGACCAACGGTAGCACTTTTTTATTATCAAGTGAGAGTAATAATCTATGGAAAATTAACTTGAAGCATCTAGTTATTTTTGGTGTAGAGTAGCACTTGCCATCATGTCAGGTCCAGAGAACAAGTAGGTGATGCATTAGTTTATTATGGATAATTGCATGAGAACTAACCTGACATGTACTGATGTTCACCTCTGAGTTGTTGACATATCATGCTTACCAAGTCCTCCAAAATTATTTGCTTCTCTTAATCTAACACATTGCTTCAGGCTAGAATGAGGACAAAAACCTGATTCATTAAATTAGGGCTATGATTACTGTAGAGTTGATGAATTACTTCCTATTTCTTGTAGATGCAAGGATAGTTTATGAGGACAACAACAGTAAGTTATAGTGTGTCATTGTAGGACAAAATAATCAAAGTTCTTCAATATTTTTTTTCTTTCCTTTTTTAAAGATTGATTCCGTTTCTTTCTCCTTGTTGATAACCCTTGTGGACAGGCTTGCATGGGTATGGGATAATGCCTTGGACAAATGATGTCTCTATTGCCAGCCACTCTCTCGGGCATCATCTTGTTGTCATCTCAAAGTTGGAAGGACCTGTCACTCCCTTCACCCTCTTATCACTCTAATTAGATCTGGTGAGGCTCATAGCATCTTCATGAATACTGAATCATGATAATAAATCAAGCATGTTAAGCTGCATGCAAGATCAATTCTCTGTTATTAGTTCAATGCATCTGGCAAGATATCGGAACAATTCACTTAACTTAACGATATATTTTGAGCGAATTCTCGCGAAAAATCCCTCTTTCCATTTTTTTTTCCGCAGAATATTTTTTCTCTAAATTTTCCACAAGGGTTAAGTTTTTTTTTTCTTTTTACAGAAATTCCTAAGTATTATTTTTCTCATATTTCTATTTTGATAGTTTGAGGGGCATTTTTTATGTGGGTAAAAGAAAGACTGACTGTATATAGATTTTGTAAGCTTTTTTTCATGACATTTTGTAAGCCTTCGATCCAACAATTATTTCTTTGTTGTGCAGTATGATTGATGTGAAATAAGATTCTTGTAGTGGTGCATTTTAATGAGTATTTTTCAGATGTTGTGTAGCATTTTGTTGTTGTTGAATTAACGTCTAAAAATACAAGATTTCTTTTTCGTAATAGCATTTTGTTGGTGCATTTTAATGAGTATTTTTCAGATGTTATAGCATTTTGTTGTTGTTGAATTGACGTCTAAAAAGACAGCATTTCCCTTTCGTAACAGTATTTTTATTTTCTTAAAAAGTGTTTCTGCTGCTGCAGCACATGAATCGGAAAACATTTCGAAGAAACACTCCCCAAGTGTTTTCGTGTTGCAGAGGGCAAACCTAGCTGGCACGTGTCGAGGAGCCCATCCGGATAAGGTCTGATGGGAATCGTGTTTCCCCGGCACGTGTCCCACCACCCCACTCTCATCTTTATCCCTCCTCCTCCTCCTCCTTCCTCCGCCGCGATGATACCGAACAAAACCGCCGCTTTCGGCCCCCTTCACTTCTGCCACTACTAGTATGTGAGTACCGGTCTCCGCCGCCGCAGCCGATCGTTGATGGCGGATATCCCCTTGGCCGGGCTTCTCGACCTCCGCCTTTCCCCCGCCTCCTTCAAGGTCTCCCCTCCAGGTCCGCCGCCCCTCCCCCTCCGCCGCTCCTTCTCCGGGCCTCCGCCGGCCCCGACGACGACGAGGTCCAAGGTTGTTCCGCAGGCCCTATCGCGATCCACTATGGAGCTCTTCTCCACCACCGGTACTTGAGATTCCTTTCCCCTTTGCTAGTCCTCCTTCACTTCCTCTTCCACGATTCTTCCCTAAATCGGGGATCGTCGTCCTGGCTTTGACGCCTTACCACTCTTTGTTGTTTTTTTTTTTCTTCTGTTTCTTGATTGGGGATTTGATGGTGGCATCGGCAGAGTGCTCCGACGGCAGCGTCATCTTCCGTTTTGGTGATGCGACCGAAGCGAAGAGGGACGAGGTTGCTGATGTTGCTCCTGCTGAAAGCACCGTTCTGGAGAAAGATTTGGAAACGTTGGGGAAATCGGAAGCGAAAGATTCCGAGGAGAAAGGCTCTTGTGAGATAAACCAACAAAAAGCTGAAAGATACGATCTTGAGATGAAGGAATCAGAGTCGGTGGTGATAGGTGAAGTAAGAGATGAAGGGTGGTCCGTTTCGGAGATTAGAGATCTGGGACTGGTTGAGACAGATCCAAATATGGATGATGGGATCTGTCTGAAGGAGAGTGTGATAGCCAGTGATGAAACAATTACTGCTGTGGAGACTGAGATGCAAGAAAAGCCCAGGGGGTTTGATGGTAATGAAGAACTGAAGAGGACAGTTGCAGAACTAAGTGAGGAGAGCTGCATCTCTGTTGTTGATGGTGTTGAATCTTTGATCGAAGATCAAGAAACAGATGTGAACTCTGTGGATGTTGGCAAAAGGATTAATGAAGATAAATATTCTGACGAGCTGACAAACAAATTAAAAGGAGGAGATGCTTCTGGCAATGATAAGGTAGCAGAAGATATTGATTTGGACATTCATGTTTCATCAGAAAGTCTGTTAGTTGAGACTCCTGACGAAAATTCTGATTCGTCTCTGGGAGCATCAGAAGTATATGTCGCTCCAGTTAATGACAATGAAATAGAAGTAAACTCTGTCTTTGAAACTTCGCCATTATCGATTGGTTCTGATATAGATGAGTCAAAGGATGAATCCGGTGATGGAACTACCATACTGGAGACACTAAAACACAGTGAAGAGAGAATATCTGACATGGATTTTGAATCCGGTAATGGAAATAACTTAGAAGAGACACTAAAACAAAGTGAAGAGGGAATCTCTGACATGGACGTTGAGCTTAGAGATGACTCCCCTGATAGAATCACCACTGAAGCAACTCAAGAACGCAATGAATTGAGAAGTCCTATGGATGTTGAGGTGGAAGATGATTCTAGTGGTGGCTTGCTGCAGCAGACTGGTCATATTGAAGCTATAGAAATTCCAGTTCATGAGAGAGTTGAAATCATGGAAACTCAATTTGAAGGTTCTGAGGTTTCACGAGTGTCTAGTGCAGCCAAGGACATTACTGGCATGGCTGTGGAATCAATCCCCTCTTGCGCAGAAGATCATGGGAACAGCGGTGATGTTGAAATCCTAGCCAGAGTAATCCCTCAACATCCTTGCTTAGTTCTTGTCTTATCTGTGAATTTTGTGAGAAATGAATATTTGAAAAAGAAACACCCTATACCCATTTATCAAATAGCCAGTTGAACACCTACCCCTTGATCTGGTCAAATGTTCTTACCCGTGCCAGTCACTCCTTGATATGGTCGATTTGCTTTCCTGACCTCCTACCACAATTATTGCTAAAATACCATATTATTATTATTATTATTATTATTATTATTATTATTATTATTATTATTATTATATACTTGAGGGTTTTGGAAACATTAGCCAATACAAAAATTTGCACCATGTAATTAGATGCAACAGGAACAAATAAATTACTGAATTTGATTTCTCCTGGTCTTGATATAAGGCTGATTTGGTAGTTCATTTTCTGCGATATTCTTCATATGAAATGCCTAGTGATCTTAAGGAAAGTGATTCATGATCAAAGAACATATTTCATACCTTTTATAACATCTAATATTTTTGCCTTTTTTAATGTCCACATGCGGTCACCAACTTTTCATGGATAGAATAGGATGTAAAGAAAAAGGATGGATAGCATAGGATGTCTTAGAATTTATAGCTAGTGCAATGTTGTTTTTAGTGTCAATGAGCTTGACTTCATGCCTGTTGTTTTAACATGTTATACGGAAGAAAATGATTCTTTTTTTGAGACTACTTGTTACAAAACTCCTGTTATGTTTATAGGCTGAAACTACTGAAGGGACCAGAGATGAAGAGAATGGTGAAGGTGTAGATTCTAATAGGTATGATAGTTTTCTCGTCTATCTTTGAACTGATGTAAGAATAGCACGTGTAATATTTTTCAGACTTGTGCATCATACACAACATGCTTTTGTCCATGGTTTACACTAATTTTATTCCTATGTAGGGTGGACCATGTACCAGCAAGCTTACTTTTCTTGTCTTCAGGAGCTGCAATCTTGCCCCATCCTTCAAAGGTACTGAAGCAATTCCTGTTTATAATCTGAAACAAATACATTAGATAATCCTGCCATGCTTTTACTGGCTAAAAATGATTAACTCCTCTTGATCAGCATGTAGAACTCTTCAGACTGGCAACTGTATTCATTGTTTCATTATAAGATCAGATTCTGAATTTATAATCCTGATATTACTTCTATCATAGTTTGTGCTTTTCATTGTGTCCTTCATTCCTTTCATGATTTTCTGTTGAATGAAGCACCTTGCTGCAGAAATAAAGAGCTTGAGCTTTCTAAAAGACAATATACATGGAACAACAAACCTTGATTTATTTTTGCTGTTGAGCTCTGTTGAGGGCATGTCCCTGGATAATCCAAATGCCATGGCATTCGATGTGTGGGGTTGGAAGAGGGGGGGTGGGTCCAAACAAGTTTCCTTTGGCTTTTATTTATCCCAACACCTCTAATTTACTTTTGATATTAAACATGTCATATATTATAATAATGATTGCACATTTCACTTCCTCATGAGCAGATATGGTTTCTATGCAAGAGGATTAATTCAATGCTTTAGTGCTAACATGATGATGGATAGCAAACCAAATGCTTTTGTAGTAACCAATAGAGTGTTTGTTTCAAGTAAATTGAAATTTGAAACAGCTGGAAATGTGTGTTTCTAAACTTTTGAAATGTTCTCATAGCTCTCATTTTCACCATTCTTGGTCTTCCATTAAGTTGTCTGTTTTACTTAATTATGTTATGTTTCAGAAAGGACAGCATTTAACTTTTCATATTATTTTACTTTACTATGTCTATGGTTTAAAAATATCCATGGTTAGTGATCTAAAATTAATAATGCCAGGCGTTGACAGGTGGTGAAGATGCTTATTTTGCGGCTTTGGATAGCTGGTTTGGTGTAGCTGATGGAGTAGGCCAGTGGTCGTTTGAAGGTGTTTCCTTGCTTTGCGCTTTGTCTATTTATTTGGTTACTGTCATAAATTTTATCACGTTAGTTGACAGATTCCACTTGAATTGCTATATACTTTTCTTAACATTTCTTAAATGAATATAACCAACAGGATGTCTGGTCAGTTATTCAGGAAATTCATTTTGATAAGCTAACCTCAGGATCTGAGTCTGAATCCGAAATGTATTATGTAAATCTCTGGCCTCATTATTACCTGATAATTTTAATTGTCAGGCTGAGTATGAGTTGGTAACTGATGGATTTTTTTGAGGTAGCTAATTTATCAAATTTCAAAGCGCGTTGTTCTTCTTTCACCAAGATATTGTGGGGATAGTGTATTTAGTTACCAACTACAATTGAAGTCTTCTAGTGTGGTGTATCATAATTTTTATTTCAGTGGTGTATCATTATTTTAATTTCAAGGCTTCAACTAGAAAAAAGAAACATTATGCTACATTATGCTATTCTAATAATTAAAACTCTGACACCATCTTCTTACATGCGATAGACTTCTATGTCTGTTGTTCCCAAGTCCCAACTATGTTTGTACAAAACAACAGATGAAAATAAGACTTGTATCTGTGTCTGTAGATGGCCTTGCATGTATCTCTCGTTTTGTATGCTTTATAGCGATTGAACTTCAGTCATTCAATCTTATGTTTTAGGAATCAATGCGGGGCTGTATGCCAGAGAACTGATGGAGAATTGTGTAAAGTTTGTCTCAAAATATGAAGGAACTAAACCAGATGAGATCCTGATCAAGAGTGCTGCTGAAGCAAGATCTCCAGGCTCATCTACAGTTTTGGTTGGTTATTTTGATGGAAAGGTGTGCATTCTCATACTTCTTGACATGTCGATAATATTATTTACTATTTCTACTACTGCGGCATCTGAGATGGATTTTATGTTCAGCAGCACGGAGAACTCGTTTAACAGTTTCCCATTTCTGCTATACAGGTCCTTCATGTAGCTAATATTGGAGATTCTGGATTTATCGTACTAAGGAATGGCACTGTTTTCAGAAGGTCTACTCCAATGGTTTATGGGTTTAACTTCCCTTTGCAGATTGAAAGGGGTGATGACCCTTCAAGGTACATAGAGGTATAATTATCTTCGCCTATCATTTTTTCTGAAACTTGAAATTCAGTGCATTAGTTTGCTTTTAGGAACTTCATCATCCTAATGCATTTTCTTGAATCATAGATGTACGAAATTGACTTGGATGAAGGGGATGTTATTGTGACTGCAACCGATGGACTATTTGACAATATATACGAACGAGAAATAGCAGCCATTGTATCCAAATCACTGCAAGCAAGTCTGAAGCCAAGGGTCAATCCAAAACCATTAACTTGTGTCCTAATGAACTTAGGTTTTATATTCTGATAAATAATGATGACGATGAGAACACTGACAAAAAAATTGACATTGCAGGAAATTGCAGAGTTCCTGGCAATGAGGGCACAGGAGGTGGGCAGATCAGCATCAGCTAGGAGTCCATTTGCAGATGCAGCCCTTGCAGCTGGATATCCTGGCTTCACAGGAGGTAAACTCGATGATGTGACTGTCGTGGTCTCCATCGTACAGAGATCCAACCAATGACTTCATCAGCAAGTTCTCCTATCCAGTAAATTCCAGGTTTGCATTCTGGATTTTAATTCCTGGAATCCATCCGTGCAAAAGCAGAACAGAGCTTTTCATTCTTTGTAATCACAAATTTTGAGTTGAAGTGATTTGATACTCCTCTATCTTTCAGTTGTGCATCTCTTGTTGCCTTGTCCCTTTTTTGTTCATATGTCGTTAAAACTGCAACCTCAGTACAATCACAAGGAAATCGTGATTATAATATGATTTGGAAAATAATCATTCATTTTAAGAGATCCATGAATCTTTGTGTGTGTGTGTGTGTGATGTTGATGTGTTCTCAAACAGTTTTGACCGATGTTTGTATAGGCTATGGATTAGACGACATGAGACATCAGATTCTTGAATCTTGATGACCTAGTGGTTATTTGTTTCTTTCTTTATGGAAAGGTAATGAGAGTTCTGATTGATTTAGTGTCTTCAAACTAATGGGAAGTCGGGGCATAGGAGGCATATCAGATTTGATCGTATGATCACTATTTGCTACTTTACAAATAGGCTGTGATTCTCTCAAGGTTAGGATAATCATGTTGAAATTATTCTAGCCCAAGTTTGACTTTTTATTTATCCTTTCCTTGTTTGACCATTGTCAGGATATATGTTGTGTTGGTTAAAATATTTTGACTAAATTATTGCAAGCTTTTTTTCTGGATAATGTTTGATAAGTTAACCCTGATTAAATGGTCAAGTTATTCCTTTTCAATATAGGTTGGACTTGGTATCAAATTGCTTCTAGTTTTAACTGTGCACACCAATCCTCCTCAGATTCCACATTGATAGGAGAGGAGCCTTGAGCACTATAGATCACTTGAACTGAGATAAGAGAGTCAACATGGTCTCTTTTTCTTCTGAGATTAACAATGTAGTTGGATATATATTGATGCAATTTTCTTCAAGATGTTGAAGATTGATGCTAGATATAAATCCAATCCCAAAAGCCAAAGACATCTTATTAGACCACTGAAGAAAATACAAATCCTCCAAGGTAGCTGGTCAATTAGCAGAAGAGCAATGGAAAACCAAGGTGGTAGAGCAATAAAACCATCAACTCATAGAACTCAGAGCAAACAAGTGGCAAGATAAAGTAGGATAAATCCCTCAGAGCTAGAGTCCCTGCAACTGGTGGTGCAGCCACAGTGTCAGTCCCATGCTTCCCAGGAGGCGGAAGCATGGACCTGGGAACAGCGACACAGCACTTGACTTGCCCGGTAATGGAGATGGAGCTCCAGTAGACGCCGAGGAAGGAGCACCAGGTGAAGGAGATGGCACTGCAAGACAGAGAGAACTCATTAATCTTAGGTGTAATGAGGTTTGTCCAACATAGCAATAATATACCAGTATCTTACTGTGCTTATATCGACATAGATGAAATGAAACCCTCTGTAGAGATGGAGTCACAAGGATGAGAGAGTCTTCCCAGAAACTATTTTGGACAATGCTATTTGGATCAGCATGTAGATTCTTTCTGCAATCTGGATGAGCTATCTCATCTCACTCTTTTATTTGTGTTTGAAACCAAAACCAAAAGGGGATCAAATGGAAAGCCAACAGACACTCACTCTAAGGGTTCTGATTCTAATCATCAGCAACAAACATAAAGGCTGCAAGATGGAAGGGCAAAAAAGAAACATCCCCATGAATGACATGATGCTGGCTTGTCCTAGCTTTTTTGAAGGGTCATAACCTTTTTCTCCACTCTCTCATCAGTCAAGTTGACCACTAAATGGAGCTATAAGTTCCTTTAGGTTAAGTTCAGAGATAATGGAAGCAGTACTGAAAAGGAAAAAGGCAGGAAAAAGGTTACCAAACCTGAAGTTCTGCATAAGGTTTTGATTTCTGTTCTAAAGAGTGAGAAACAATGAAAACCAATGCCAGGCAGGGCCTAAATCAATTACTTATGCTCTTAGGTTGTAATCGAGAAAGAAAAGAAGAAGAAAAAAAAAATTGGAGTTGTAACATGATCTGCAGAAATGAGAGGATCTTACCAGGAGCTGCTGCAGGAACACCAGCAATATCAGCTGCAAAACAATATTAGCCAACTTAGTTGAACTCCTACTTGTAATATGCAGAAAATACAAGTGTTCAGTGACAATAAGATACAGAGAGAGAGAGAGAGAGAACTGTTGCACTTGCTGAAGGGAGGAGTGGACACCCCACAGGCAGAGGGAAGGGTAAGGGCCTTGGTGATGTTGACACCAAGGCTTGCTCCTTGTTTGAAGACATCACAGAGGCAGGAGACCTCCTTCTTGACCACCTTCTTGAGACCAGAGCAGCACTTCCCTGCTGGCTTGGCCACAGTGCTGCCATTCTCCACAAAGGTCAGGCAGTCAGTCAGCTCAAGGAAAGCAGATGAGCAGTCCAGGGAGGGTGCTGGTGCACTCACAGTGACACCATCACCATGCTTGGCTGCAGCTACCCACAGGATGACCCAAACACAAACCCTAACCCCAACCATTGTTGTCAAAATGTAGCAGAGTTTGCAGGAGTATGTGCAAGTGTAGGAATGGCTCTTGGCTAAAACCGAGAGGGAGGGAGGGAGGGAGGAGGGGGAAAGGTTTGGTGGCCTTGGAGTTGGTGGTAGTGGAGTATGGAAGGTGTGGGAAAAGCAGGAAAGTCGTGTGAATCTTGCTGTGCAGAAGTAAGAAATGTTACTCCAGGAGATGGGTGGAATGATGGAAGGTGGTGATGGTGGTCGGAGCACTTAGTTTTGGAGCACACCTTGAAAAAGGTGTGTGTCATGAGGTTTTCTTCTGCAGCATCCTATTGAGAGAGACAGAGAGAGAGGAATGGCCCATTAAGGTTCAGCACATGTGAAATGTCATCATTGATGGCCATGTATGGGGATGAGAACTATTCTGGAGATTAGGACTTGGACCATAGAAAGGTGTAGAGATTGACCAAGGACAAGTGGGTGCTTGGAATCTCTCTCTCTCTCTCTCTCTCTCTCTCTCTTGTGACAGGAGATCAGTATGAGGTTGAGGTATTTGAAGTGTATCTTCTTCTTGCCACTCAGATCACTGAAGGATAAGGAAAGCTCTTTGAGACTTCCTTTCTACTCACATTATGAATTGTAATGAAATGGTTATATCGTTCGGTGTTGGTTTAAGAAACATTATAATTTAGTTTCACATGTTCTAAAAGGAAAAGTAATTAAAATTATGTCATTAATTAATATTTTGTTCCACTACAGTAAAAAATATTTTTATACAAGAAATATTTTGGAAATGTTTTGATTTTTATTCACATATATTGAAATTTTGTGCGCTTCTAATTTGGTAAGTCGAATTTATAATATATATATATATAGGTAATATAGTATAAATATAGAAATTATTTCTTTGATTTTAATCTGAGGATAAAAATACAAATGATTTTTGGTATGAATAATAAGACTAAAATTTTGTAATATTTTCTCGAAAGATATATAAGAGATTGACATTTATTTGATGAATCCCATGAAATTTATTATTTCTAAGAGTGAGTTATTTACTTTTTGAGTTTCAATATTTTGATTCTTAGAATAATTGAAAATAACATTATATGCAATTGTTGCATACCCTTTATGTAGTAACAGTGGACACTAACGTTTTGGTTACTGTATTGTTATATACTAAGTCTCAAATTTGACTCCATCTATAAGTATCATGAAATGTCATTTAATATAATAAATAATAATAATAATAATAATAATAATAATAATAATAATAATAATTTAAAATATGATATATGAACAAAATTATCCTTTCTCAACTTAGAAATATGGAGATAAAATCCATTAGTTGAATTTGTCATGTCAACAACTATTCAATAGAAAATATTATCTTAAATAAATAAATAAATATTATTTTATTAATATGTATAAATTTATAATTTTTGTATTCATTCAAAAAGATTAATAAAAAATAATCATAAACTTTATCGAGAAACATATTATTGCCAAGTTGAAAATAAGGTTCGATTGACTTTATATAACAATAAGAATATATGTTTTTCGATGTTATTAAGAGGTTATTCTTAAAATTAAAAATAAAATAAAAAAAATTCAGTAACGTTGAGTAGAAATTTCTGTAAGTCAATCGTAAAACAAATACGTTAAGTAAAAATCTCTATAAGTTAATTATAAAATAAATATATATTTAAAAATTAATTATCTCATTAACGTATATCAAATATCTAAACATTAAAATCCTTCGTAATATTGGTAGCTTTGAAGGAATTTATATAGAAATAGACATGTGCAACCGAGTCGAACCGGTCCGAACTTGAGTTTGGTTGATTGGACCGGTTCAATTTGAGGCTAACCCGATTGTATTCAGTGCGCTTCGTTTATACACCGAAAGCGATTATAAATATATCTCTAACCCGCAAACCCTTCCGCTTCTCCTTCCCCCTTCCTCATCGCTCTCGTCCTCGAAGTTAAATCCAAAGCCATCCTCCACCGAAGCGGGAGAAACCCCAGCGACGACGAAACCCAAACCCTAGAAATCGCGAGCTCCATCGTCCCTTTCGCCGCCCCACTTCCTCTCCCGAAAGATCTCGCCCTTACTTCCTATCCTCCTCGTTTTCCCTCACGATTTTCTCTTTTTTTTTTTTCCTTTTCGATTTTTTTTGGCGTTGGTTGCAGGAAGGATAGACGGTTTCCGAGGAATGGGTTCTTCTTCCGAGATTTTTCCTGCTGGGTTTTGATTTGTTCTGGTCTAACGCCTGTTTCCTGTTCTGGAATTAGGGTTTCGTCTGGCTCTCAACTGAGTTCTCGATCGCCTACGGTGGTTGCGCCTGCGGAGCCCATTCCCCGGTTGGTTCTCTCTCCTGCCTGCTTCTCTCTAGGAAAGATTAATTTTTGGAGCTCGCGTTAGGGTTTTGGTTCTGCTGTGCGTGTGTTTCAGGAATTAGGGTTTGTGGCTGTTGTGACAGTCGATTTGTTATTCCTTGATGCTGCATCCTGAAAGGTTCTTAATTTTTCTCGAGTAGTTTGTTTCAATAGGCGGTTTTTGTCACTCATTCTCATTTCACAAGTCACCCCCAAGTCTTGATATCTTATAACCTAAGTCTGCTTGTGATTTGGGTGTCGTTGTTGTAGGCAACTTATTCAGGCTAGTCATATCAAGGGTTTACATTTCCCATGCATGCTAAGCTGTACCATTATCTTATGATATCGTGTTTGCTGGAATCATTATGCACACTGATTACTACGATACTTTCTGATTTTTGTGATTTTTTTGGTACTTCACATATGCTTTACAAAACGTGCATTTGTTTTTGTGCTCCTGGCGCACTTAACACATTTGAAATATTTGGTGGATGAATAGGCTGGTGAACATAAACTTAAAGTCAGGATTACAGCTGTTTAGAGAGTATGGCATCACAATATCCGGTGCTCAACAACAGACCCATTGATCAATGGAAGGTTACAGAGTTAAAAGAAGAGCTGAGGAGGAGGAAAATCCCTGTAAGGGGTCTGAAGGAGGAACTGGTAAGGAAGTTATTTGAAGCAATTCGCAATGAAGAGGTGATCAAAGAGCAAGAAACTGGTGATCAAGTGCAATCGGATTGTCCTGATCCGACTCTTGATGGTGATGGCGATCAAAAGCAAGCAGAAAACTCAGCAGCAGATCATACCAACATTGTTCCGGATCCAATTGGACAGAGTCACTGTGATACCAGTGCTATTGACATCAATTGTTCAGACGTCATTCCGGATCCAGTTGGAAAAACTGACTGTGATGCCACTATCACTGACATTGACATCAATCGAGAGATCAAGGTTCAAGATGCCATAACAGCTATTTCAGGATTGGATGCGACAGTTATGGAAACACAAGCCAATACAGTTCTGTTGGAAGACAGTACAACTGAAAGCCAGACTGTGATCACTCAATACGACTCCCGTGTCATGGTTTCAAGAGCTGAAGAAAAACAAGAGGAAGAAAAGCAAGAAGACTCGAACGTACCTGATGAGGATATCAAGCCCAGCCTTTCAGATTTGGACAATCAGGTATCTGTGGTCAGCCCAGATTTAGGTTTCCAGGTTAAGTGTGAGTCAATTCCTATTGATTCTGTGTCAATTGTTGAAAAGAATAAACTAAAGGATAATTTAAATGCTGATGACTTTCATTTAGAGCAAGAAGTTGTTAAGCCGGAGATGGTTCAACCATCATCCAGCAGTGTTCCTTCCGTAGGTGGCGATTTGCAGTCACTGGGTGATGGTAAAGAGCTGCAGTCGTTGGATGATGATAAAGACCTGCAGTCATCGGGTGATGATAAAGAGCAAGTAAAGCACCTAGTCTCTTTGGAAGATACAGATGTCAAAAGCAGTACAAATTTCAATCTCAGCAAGGAAGATAACATAGATGAAGGATCTCCAGAAAAATTGAACTTGGATAGGTGTTCGAGTGATGAATTGATGGAGGAGGATGTCTTGGAAAGCAAGCAAATTGATCCCAACATGAAGTCTGAGGAACTAGCAGAAAAAACTGAGGTGAAACAGGAGCCTGCTATAGGAGTGAGAACAAATATTAAAGATGGGTTGGGTGAGTCTATTCCAGACAATAAAGATACTGTTGATGAAGACCATAGGAAGCCAGAAGGTTCTACCGAAAAGAGAAAACTAGAAGGTATCCCTAGCTGATTTATGGAGTCACAATAATTTTTTTACTTGGATTTTTGCTGTTGAATGATATTTTGGATATTACACTTAGTTCAAATTGTTGCATATTAAAGCATCATTTTGGCATTAACTGAAATGTCATCCAAGCTGCCTAGAAATAGCTGATCAAACATCTCACCATTTTGAAGCCTAGTCTATGAATGTAGTGATTCTTCCCTGCTAAAAACTTCATCTTAGAAGCACCACACACATAAATTATCGTTGCATCTACATTACCATTATGGCATCTCCTGAAACTGATATGTATATTATCCTTTCCTATTTATAGTTTTACTTGATCTCCCTACTAATTCCGTCTTCATAGATCGTCTCTTGATTTGGGATTTCTTATCCAATTTGTCTGTAAAAAGTAATGCCCTAATATTTGTAGGAAGCGGTAGTATATCCATTTGCTTGAATTCCTGAAACAGTTATCTTTGTCCATTGATTGAAATAATTCTTTGGTGTTTATGGTCTATATATACTGTTTTAAAGGAAGGTGTCCTAGACTTTTCGGTATTCATTGTTTGTTCTAGTATCAACCTTACCAAATGCAGCACTATTTTGGTAAAGGAATATGACATTGGATAATCGTGACTCATTTTAAGTTATCTTTCATAAAAAACAGTTCCATGAGTATGCTTTTGTGCTGGGAATGCAGTATTTTGAGAAACATGTTTTCTTGTGGGAATGTTGCACTTGAAGAAGCACATATTTGGCTGCAAGTGCAGCACAAAGCATGTCAATGCTCATATTGTGCCTCCCTTTCTGATCAATTATTCTACAATGTCTTCTTTGTTTCTTAGCCTCTTGCAGTCTTCTGAACTGAATTGATATTATTGCTTATGGTTCTTTTAAGTTAAGATACATGATGAAATTCTAGCTAGTTTGCTATATTTTTTTGGTCTTTGGTGTTATACATGATCCATACTAGGTTGAACTTAGATTAGGTCTTCATTTTTCAAGGAGCTGTGATTTGTTTTTTTATAACTGTCCTTAATAAATAAATCACCATGGAAGTATCTGATGTTTTAGATTTATAGCCTTACTCAAAGAACTGGTTTGATATTTATGCTGAAATGTCTTAAGGAATTTCTTTTCAGTATCAAGTTGTTTTCTTTTCAGGTGAACTCTAGCTTTAGATTTAAATAGAACACAGTTACCCATGATTCTTGTTGAGGATTGACAATCTCAAAATAAGGTCGCCTATGCAGTAGCTAGTTTGGATTTTTTTTTTTTGTCAAGTGCTTCTCAGCCAATACACCTAATGAACTTTTTGTGAGAAGAGGGAAGTAAATCATTGTCTAAATTTGTATAAGTTTTGCACGCATGGGAGATGTGTTAGCTACTTCAGCAAAGGAAGTGGTGGTTGTGTTTTCAGTTTTGTGTTTTCTTGGCTGTTCTGTACTTTTTGTAACAAAATGCATGTGTAGGTGCTTATCGTAGAATGTGCATATGCTTGGCCTTTGTAAATGTCCTATTTAAGCAATAGTGACTTGCATTAAAGATATATAGAAGATGAACTATACCATTTATGAACCCACCACATGGGCTTATTATAACAAGTAGATTTGCAGCTATGGAAAAATACTTGGTGCAATTTTTTTGTAAGTAATTTAATTTATTTACAGCTATGATATTGACACAATCATTTGTAATATTGTTCATTGCAATTCTGATCTCTGTCTTTGCTTCTTTTACCATTTTGTTCCTATATAGCGAGGACTTCTCTTTTTGCAATTTTCATGTTACTAAATGTGCAAAGGATAGAATGATTGCTTATATGTTACATATAACAACCTGCTAATCTAGTTTGTCTAGAATCATAGAAAAGTATTAACATTGAAGCCATTGGGTAACTAGAGACTTGGAGACATGCTAGTTGGAGAGAATTTAGGAGGATGATCTTATCTTGAATTTAATGGCGATCTTAGCATGGTTCAGTATATGTTGTTTTAACAGGAGGCTTCAAATGATAGGATGTGCTCTTCTTCTTCTTCTTGTTCTTTTTTTTTTTAAATATCTCTGCTGAGTTGGACCTTGAACAAAGGAAAGATCCTCATCTCATCCTTGGTGTGAAATCAAGTTTCAATCTTTGAGAAAATGCCATAGTACAAGAGTGTTGAGAAGGAAGGGAAGAAAAAAAAAAAATCCAAATGCCAATCCATCAACCCGGTTGCTGAACCGCAAAAGAAATGCTTGATTTCTGCCTTTGTATCTTGACAAGTTCTATTGTCCTTTTCTAGTTTTCAAAAGAAGCTGAAGATGACCTCTCTGACCACCACTGGAGGGAATAAAGGAAAGCTATGACAGATATTACTGTCAATTTGTACAAGCCCAATCGAAGTGCTAAAAAAGTTGAATATGTTCTAACGTGATGGGTGGCTGTGAACTATTACATGGGTGGGCTACGCAAATTCAGTGTGGGCTGTTCTCACTTTGTGCTGTGACCTTTGGTCCACAATGATCTGCTGGATGAAGATGCCCTAATCTGATGGCTCAAAACTCAATGAGCTGAACACAACCCAAGTGGCCATTATATCTTTAGCCCAAACCTGAACCATGAACCTGACAGGTTATCTTAAAAGTGTCAAGTGTCTGCTTGGGTTGGTTTGATCTAACAGGTCTAGGTTCATATTTTCAGGTTGATTTTGAGTTGATGTGATGCTCTCTGGTTCTCAAGGACAAGATCTGTTGGGAATATCCAGAACAGCTTAATTTTGTCTCTCTCATAATAAAGTGGGTATTAACTGCATACTATGTTAAATGTGAAGTTGATTCACATCTCAGACCCTCAGACTATTGGATTGAGTTGTTGCAATGTTGGTCTGCTTCTAGACATCAACACTTTGTCATCTTTATGGTATATTATCAATTGCTGATCTTAGTAGCCTATAGTTTGTAATCAAGCAAGTTAATGACAGATTGACAGGTGCAACTGTTATGTTCTGAAATCTGCCGTGGATGATGTGCGTACTAGCAAAGCCTCTTCACTATAAGATACAAACTAAGATTATTTGGTACCTGTTTGTTAGCTGATTTTATGAATAGTTATGTTATGGACTGACATCCAATTAACAAATACATGATTGGTCTGGCTTCATGTAGTTTATCATTATGGAATGATGGTTACCTTTTATCATATTGGTAAATTATCTGATTGTGGCATTTTTTTCAAGCTTACACTGTTAGCTAATTGATTTTATTCTTGTGTCTGAAGGATGGGCCTTGCCCCATGATAATCTTGTTAATTGATTTTATTCATGTAGTTGCCTCTTGGCAACTTGGATGACCATGATTCTATCAATGTAAATAGCCTTCCTCTTTGCAGGAATAAGTCAGTCCTATTTTATGTGGAGTGTATAAGCAACAATGTATCCAGACAGTATAAGTAGCCATGTGTCAGATTTCTTCTTTTGTAGGATCACTGTCTCTTGGTTATTGCTAGTATTGAGCCATATCTATTTATGAATATAACAAATATCCACAATTGAACACATCAGAATCTGATTTGTGAAGTTACTTTGCGTTTGTCTTTCTTGGTTGCTTGCATTCTGCTATTTTTTTGGCTGTTTAGAAATAACTCATGTATAATGCTGGGCAATTCCTTTCTGAATTAGATGATTCTGTATTATAAGCAGTATTCCAGTATTAATCTGTTTCTGTTTTTCAAACGATTCTTTGGTTCAGACCAAGAAGCTGTTGGAAGCAGTGAGCCTCCGAAGAGGCAACGCCGCTGGAATTCAGAAACCATAAAAGTTCCTGAACAAGCATCCAATCTTGGTACATCAAGTACACCTAAGGATGCATTTCAACCAACTCCTAGACGGATATTCCCGAAGTCTGATTCAAAGCCCAGCGGAGATGCCCAGAAGGAACGCATTGGTGAGATTAAGATACTTCATATCCACAATGTTTGTGTCAAATGTAAATGATTTTATTTGACTGAATGTTGTCTACATTGCAGTGCCTCCATCACAGAAGCCTGCAACCACTTCACTGAGAATTGACAAGTTCTTGCGTCCCTTCACTTTGAAAGCAGTTCAAGAACTGCTTGCAAAAACTGGAACCATCTGCAGTTTCTGGATGGACCACATCAAAACCCATTGCTATGTGACCGTATGTTGTTCGTGCTTTATTATGTTTTTCTTAGCTCTTATATTTATTGCCATTTTGTTATCATAATTCACAGTTATATTGGTTTTCACCTTTGCTTGCCATTTAGTTTCTTACAGTAGGACTGACTAGTTCAATCATTAATTTTGTGTATGATTCTGCTCATTTATAATCTTATATTAAATTTTTTTTAGACATCAAGGGAGAAAAAGATAGCATGTATCAGTATTTATATCAGGATTGTTTTTGTAGATGTTCCATACATTTAAATTTTTTGATAAAAATGGTGACTGTTAGGGTGGCAGGAGGTTGCCTTCTTTGTGTCTTTGCTTGGACCTTGACAATCATCTATCAATCTACACCTAGGCAGATACCTAACAGCTGAGGAATGCCTAGGCTCAGTTTAATCTGGCTGTTGAGCATAAGTCTGGATCAACTTTCTAGTGGCCCATGAATCAAACAATTAAATATTACTGGCTCAAATTTTATTATTGGGTCTCATGCCTCACTGTAAGATAAATATATTATTAAACATTGTGACATGAATGCACTGATTAGGAGACAGCGGACTTGCTCATGTGTTGGGGCCACTGGCCAAGTTTATAGTTTGAAGGCTTCATCTCAACCCTCATTATTCTTCATTTGGTGGTTACTTGAGAGATACCAAGCCTATTCTTGACTATTAAATCAAGAAGATGGTTGAAACCGCTAGGCTTTAAGATGAAACCTTTAAACTGTTTTTCTCGATCCTACCCTAAAGATGAAGGAAAAGAGGGTGATGACATTAATTCTTCTCTCATTTCTATTTCTCACTTTGTATCCATTTGTTTTCTCTTATTATAAAAAAATTCTGGTTGTTAAGGTTTTCCACAGTTCTTTTTTTTTTTACTTTTCTATATCATGTTTGAGGAAGGTTGTTTTGATTATGAAATTAAATTGAATAGATATCTATTGTTTTGGCTTTTCATTATATATAGTTCTTGTTGATTTTCAAATCACTTCTATTGTTACTCCTTTGTTAGCATCTTGACTGTTTGAGGAAGAATGTTAGGCAACTGGCTAGCATCTAGATTGGCTATTGGCCACCCGTTTGCTGCCTTTTCTGCAATAGTAATTTGTAACTGTTCATCCTTCTTTGTTAGCTATGTGCCATCTGGTTGTGCATTTTATGGTGGATGCTGTTTGTCAGATGGAGCTTCATATCCTTAATGGCGAAAAGGGAGGGGAGGAGGGTGAGGGGGAATGTTAGGGTGTCCTGTGGAATGGAAAAAGGAAAGATGAGAGAAAGGAGCACTGACAAAGAACTAAGTGAATGAAACAAGTTATTTGACATCCAATTATCAGCTTTGGAACTTAGACTTTTATGTCTGGCCACTTTTTGTAGGAACCTTGTCGGTTGAATAAGGCAATATGATCTTAAAAGTCATGATGTAATGCCTTTGAAAATTAGAATATTCTAACTATCAAAGATGGTGAAAACTGAAAAACTTCAAGCCATAGACTGGTACACTTGTCAATTTTCTCTCATTGTTTACTGAATAATAAAAAGGATACTTGCTCACTCTGCTTGCTTGCTTGCTGCCTTTTGTCTTGAACTATGGTTTAAAATTGGTTTATGCCAATGGTATGGAGCTCAGCTGCTGAAATGGTCATCAGCAATTAGGAATAGTAATGTGCATTCTTTGAACTTTGTAATCTAGGTATCCATCATAGTTCTCTCTCCCTGTGTTTGAACATTTCTTAACTCTGTTTATCATTTGCAGTATTCTTCGGTGGAGGAAGCCAATGGTACACGAAATGCTGTTTACAATCTCCAGTGGCCTCCCAATGGTGGGAATCTTCTGATCGCAGAGTTTGTTGATCCCCAAGAAGTCAAGGCACGTGTTGATGCCCCACCGCAATCACCGGCACCTATCAGCCCAAGCCCGAGCGCAGCCAAGGCTACAAACTTTCAACCACCTCAGGCAGCCCAACCCCCTACTCGTCAACATTCTTTTAGGCAGCAGCTGCCTCCTCCCCTTGCAAAACCTCCGACACTGTCTGATGCACCTACCGTAAGAGAGCGACTTCCCCCGCCACCGCCGCCACCTTCCACGGAGCCAGAACCACCTGCATTGACACTTGATGATCTCTTTCGAAAAACCAAGGCTACCCCCAGGATCTATTACTTACCCTTGTCCGAAGAAGTGGTAGCATCCAAGCTTGCAGCACAGGGCAAAGGCAGCATCAAGGGATAGGTAGAGCTCCAAGCTGCAGCAAGAAAGTAGTTTGTTTGTTAAATGGTGTGTAGTTTTGCAGACAACTTGATGCCTATAGGTCCAGATGTTTGTCAGATGAGAGTCCCATCTCTCTTATTCAGATCTCCATTAGGTTTTTATCATCTGCTGTCCTGTGAGAGACCAACCAGCAGGGAAAATATATTCAGTAGTTAGTAAAAGGACATGTTGTAGCGTAGCTTAGCTGCTGAGACGACGGTATGATGTAAGGGTACTCTTTTATGCTTCTTGCTGAGTAGAGTAGTTTAGCACTATCCAATTGTCGACTCTAATGAACGATACTCTTTTTTTTTTTATTTTATTGGATACCAATCAGACTTTTTTTACCTGGAAACACCAACAACACCTTATTATTAGTTCATTCATTCATATGGACCACCGTGGAGACACTTACCGACTCTCTCGGGCATAGCTTTTCCTACTGTTTGTGCATGGTGGCCCGGCCGAGGAGACTTGGCTCTTCTTCTTGCTTGCACACTGGCTCTTTTGTCCACAGTTGTTTTCATGCTGGAAAAAGGAGATGAAAGACAGACTGGCCAAATTCTAGAGTTCTTTTAGGGGCTATTTGAATACTGCCATTATCAATAAGCTAAATGCCAACTCACGATCATGGCTATCACATTTAATGCTGGAGAGGACACGAAGAAGACTATGAGCACATCCTCCTCCTATGGTAAGTAAATAAAGTTGACTGGTTGCTAAACGGTAATACTAACTTTTTTAGTTTTCTCCTACTACGATGATGACATTGACTAGTAATAATCCCCCCTCCCCTCCTCAAGTCTCGTCTTCCATCCATATCCATCCAAAGATGCTGCCTGAGGTTACGTTCAGACCTACCGTCCAAGTAGTTCCGAGTTAAATCTTACTTATGCTCCGATTAGTTTAAGATCTTACACGATGATCCAAAAATTAAGATTTCGAATCATGAATCACCCATCCATCGTACATGAGATTAGACTCGATGAAATATCTAATGTAACTTGTCGTTCCACATCATCAAAGAGAGCCTCCCCTCCTATGTGAAGTCATCTATCGATCTCACTGTCATCCTTTGTGAACTCATCTGGTGATCTCATCACCTCATCGGATTCAATGCCATTTAGTACTTACTACAGTCTGTGATGTTGACATGATCGAACAAGGAGGCATTTTCCAAACACAAACACTCGACCCTCAATATACTCCCAACATCCCTGCCACATTATCATGCCGAATAATTGTTTGCATTTGAGATATGGACAATTAGGGTTGACATCAAGTCAAGTTGAGATAGATTTCTATCCAAAGCATTCCCATTATCCCAACCATACGCATGACCACTTGGAGAAAGCTTTGATTGATGGCTCCGGAAATTTAGGGGAGCCTCACCGATGGAAACCCGCATCTAATTATAGATGATTGTAGCTCAAAGAAGGAAGGAAGGAAGGTGATTGTAGCTCAAAGAAGGAAGGAAGGAAGGATCCAATATGAACTCACATCTAAATCGTTGTTATATCCAAAAAAATAATGCATATTTTAATTTGTTGGTTGCAGAGTTATGCCATTGACTATTCTTTTTTCCATTAATATAGGAAGGTAGGAAAAGAAATAACGAATCAGGTTTCCATTATTTTACAGCCGCAAAATTGGAAAAACCAGGCCGCAAAATGGGGAAAAAAAAGGAGGATGATGTAAGAAAATGGCGGATGCTGATGTCCAGATTTGGATGTGTCCACTTGACGCATGGTTTTACTGTGTCCAGATTATGTTATATATAGACAAGCGAAGAGCGAGACGATATCTCCTTACCGAGAGAGAGAGAGAGAGAGAGAGCAGTGAAGCTATATCTACTTACCGCTTTCGGTCTTTGGCTGGGGAATGAAGCCCTGGTTAGGGTTTCGTCGCTTTTCTATGCAAGGTATGCCCCCATTCTCGAGTTGCATAAAAAAAGTTTCGATTTTTGGGTCGTTTTTGTAGATCTTGGAGAGAGAGCAGTGAAGCTTTATCTACTTGTTGCTTTCTGTCTTTGGCAGGAGAATGAAGCCCTGGTTAGAGTTTCGTCGCTCTTCCTTGCAAGGTATGCCACCATTCTCGAGCTGCATCAAAAAAGTTTCGATTTTGGGGTCGTTTTTGTAGATCTTGGAGAGAGAGAGAGAGAGAGAGAGAGAGAGAGAGAGAGAGAGAGAGCAGTGGAGCTATATCTACTTGCTGCTTTCTGTCTTTAGCAGGGTAATGAAGCCCTGGTTAGGGTTTCGTCGCTCTTCTTCGCAAGGTACGCCCCCATTCTCGAGCTGCATCAAAAAAGTTTCGATTTTGGGGTCGTTTTTATGGATCTCGAAGCTTCTCGATTAATTGGGTTGATTTGGCTTCTGGGTGGATCAAAGTTCGATCTTTTCTTTTTTATTTGGCTTCTGTTTGTTGATTCGTTGTTCTATCTGTGCTTCCGCAAAGAAATCGTTGCCATCGATGGATATTTTTTCTTTCATTTCCTAAATTGAAAATTCTTTAATTAGGGATTGGGATTTTCTTTGTTTAGTCGTATTCATTTTTTCCTTAGCCGAATTAGAAATACTTCCCTAAGTGACGGGTTAATTAATCAAATGATTAATCCAAAAAAATTTGCTTCCTTGAGAGAACCCTTCTTCCTCTCTGGTCACACCTCTCATCAATTCATCAATAGTGTCAAGAGGAGAGCGACGACCGTCTTCGGGGAGGAGAGGTCGGCCCTCTATTTTTTTTTTTTTCCTTTATTTTAAATTTTTTATTTGCTAATGTTTTTGAAAAATTCGAATCCGGTAAAATATTATACTTTAAAAGATCATGATAGATAGATGATAATATCACTCGAATTAGTTTAACTTCGGATCAGGATTAATGAAATGTAATTTTATTTACAGTGGATTTGATTTGATTTGATTAATTAATTTTATGAAACCATTCATTTTAAGTGGATTTAACCATTTTGCAACATCTTAAGTATTTAGTTTAGCATGTTTATTTAAAGAATTTCATGCATGCATGCATTCATTAAGCAAGTTTGTTTATTATTGATTTCATTAGAATTTCATGTTGCATTGAATTAGATTGCATTATTCAATTACATGTTGTACTAAAAGAGGACAAATTAAAATTTATAGGTGTAATATAAAATGGAAAAATTAAAATTGATTCGATTGGGCCAGGCCAATGGCCCACAAGGGCCCAAAAGTGTGCCACGTGCAAGCTAGCCCCGTGGCTCCTTGTGGCCTAATCTGAGCCTTGTATCTTGGCTGAACCAGACCAATTTGACTCGTTCATGTCGGTTTAGGGTGATTCTAGATCAATTTTGATAGATAGGTTTAATAAGCCTGTTTGGCCCAAGTTAGACCAATTAGACCAGTTTATGATGATTTCAGACTGAGTCGATAAGGATATGTGGTCGGATCCTAGCTGAATTATGTCTGGTTTGAGTCAGTCGGACAAATTCAGCTAGGGTATAGATTAATTAAGGGTTGTAACGAGATTGACACATTTTGATTTTATGATTTAACACATTTAAAAGATATTAAGTTATGTTATTAATTGGGCAATCAAGTCCAATTAGACCAGTTTAGGATGATTTCATACCGAGTCTATGAGGATATAATATATGGTCGAATCCTAGTCGAATTATGTCCGGCTTGAGTCAATTGGACAAATTCAGCTAGGGTTTAGATTAATCAAGGGTTGTAATGGGATTGACACATTTTGATTTTATGATTTAACACATTTAAAAGCCTTATATTGAGTTATGTTATTAAATTTGAGAATGATTTTCAATTTCTAAGTTTAAATGATATTTAACGTTGAAGTTGATAATATTAATATGATTGTTATCATGGGATATATGTGGCTATGGTGAGTGATCCGTATTGGAAGTGTCAATGCGAATGTAGCTTAAGAGCCCATCGTAGTGCAAAGCCACCAATAGATCGAGTCTCTCATGCCATATGCCAAGCATAGTCTATCAATATATTTTTATCGCATGGTCTCTTTGGATGCATGCACGAATAAATGGAAATGAACCATTGTGATATATGATAATATTTGAAGACTTTGTTTGGGATGGCTAGTATTGTTAGGGATGAGCTGACTGCTAAATGTGACAACTCAACGGTTCCTCCGTTCGTCTTTGTTGGAAGGAACGTGTCTCACCTTGGTTGGTGAGGAGTACTGCTTCATTCGTTATTGGGAATGCGACATGAATTCTCTCCGTCGGTTATTGGGAGAACATAGAATTCATATTGTGTAGTATGCCTCTTCATTCACTATTGGGGGATGTGCCATCGAATGGCTGCTGATCGCCTATGTTGTATGTGGATGTCACTCGATAATTGTGTATATGATCTAGATATGGTACATGAGTTTATCGCATAAGAATGATTATTGCTTATGATGATTCATAAGTTCTTATTAGATATGAGTTTCATGAAGTATTACTTTATTTTTATTTCATATAGAAGTGTATTATAATGATTGGAAATGTTTAATGAATAAAGCTTCCTTTTTGTTGTTTGACGATCGCTTGGTGTTGCGTGTTGCAGATTCTCTCGACGACTGTAACTGTTGGTTTTCTGAAAGGGTTGTCGAAGCATTCGGCCCAAAAGAGAAAAGGCCAATGGGTTCATTCTTGAGTTTACCTCGTAGCAAAGCTCGACTACTGCAGCATCGCAAATCCTTCGAACTAGAAGACTGTAAGAGGCTAAGGATGTCAGCCAACTACGGTAGTGGAAACACAAGGTTGATCCCTTGTTTGCCTGATGAGATTTCACTAGAGATCTTAGCCAGAGTGCCTAGAATTTGCTATCTGAACATGAAGATGGTTTCTCGAAGATGGAGAGCAGTTCTCTCTGGTGCTGAAGTTTATCAGTTAAGAAAAGAACTCGGGAGAACTGAAGAATGGGTTTACATATTGACAAAAGTCGAAGATGGTAAGCTTGCATGGCATGCTTTAGACCCTCGGTCGGGGAGATGGCAAAGGTTGCCGCCGATGCCAAACACCCAGAGGGGCTCCTTAGGACTGTGGCCAAGGATCCTGATGGATCCAAGCACCAAATTTGCTGACATGGTTAGAAGTTGGCTTGGTACTACGGATACCTCGGTAAATATGCCATTCTATGGTTGTGGAGTCGGCACGGTCGACGGATGTCTCTATGTGTTAGGTGGACTGTCGAGTTCTTCAGCAATCAAGTCTGTCTGGAGGTATGATCCCTGTGCCAATTCATGGCAGGAATCGAGTCCAATGACGATCGGAAGGGCTTTCTGTAAGACGAGCGTGTTGGATGACAAGCTTTACGTCATCGGCGGTATTACGAGGGGCAAGAAAGGTTTAACTTCTTTACGGTCTGCCGAAGTATATGATCCACGGACAGGGTTGTGGGCACCGGTGCCGAGCATGCTGTTCTCCAAGTTCACCAGGCCTGTTGCGGCGGGAGCGACGACGTACAAGGGCAGGCTGTGCGTGCCTCAGAATCTATACTGCTATCCATTCTATGCCGATGTCGGCGGCGAGATGTACGATCCCAAGACGAACACCTGGGTGGATATGCCCGCCGGCATGGGCAAGGGTTGGCCGGGCAAGCAGGCGGAGACTAGTTTGAGCATAGGGAGTAATCTGAGCACGGTGTTGAACGGCGAATTGTATGCCTTGGATCCGTGCGATGCTGCTGCGGAGGGTGCTCAGATAAAGGTGTACGATCAGGAAGATGATGCATGGAAAGCGGTGATGGGAAGAGTTCCCGTCCATAACTGGGGCAATTTTGGAGCACCGTATATGCTCGTCACTCTCCTCGGGAAGCTCCATGTGATCGCCAAAGAATTCAACAATGAGACTCGTGTATTGCGAGCAGATCCGAAGCATTCATGTTCTTCCTACTCCACTTGGTCGTCGTCATCTTCTGCTGCAACCATCTTCTCGAGTCGAAATCCCGACAAATCACCTGAGACGGAACGCAACCTCTGGGAGGTGATCGCCGCTAAGAATTTTGGCACAGCACAATTTGTCGCTTGCCGAGTGCTTGCTATTTAAAGGATATCAAAACAGTGGTGATGTGAAATTAATCGAGTCGATCTCTCGGATGGATGAATCTAAATAGTTTAGGAGAAAAGAGAATCCATTGTAGATTCTTCATACACACACACACACACACACACAATCAAAAGGAGACGAGTGACATCATCACAATGACCCAAATCAAGCAGAGAAGAGACCATCAAAGGCGGCCACACCAAACGAGCTTCGTGGTTCCACGGCGGTCTCCACTTCCTTGGAGGAAGATACCTTCTCCCTGGCCTGCCTTCCGAGAGCCGAACCAGCGAAGGAAGCCGAGGAACTGAAGCACTCCTCTCTCCTCCTCCTCCCATGGTCTTCTTCCGTTTCCCACCGTTTTCTGCTCCTCTGGAAGTCCTCCGCCACCAGAAGAGCTATGTCTGCCATCCCGATTCTTCGAGGTCTGATGCTGATGCTCTAAGCCTCGATGGGTCTCCTCCGCTTTTATGATGTGTAAGAGCTCATCCCCGTGTCCTCATTGCCGGTGTTCGGTGCCATTATGGATAAGTAAGGCATGCTTGTCTTTTTCTGCTTTGATTACTGTTCCCTGTTCGCAGGATGCTCCTCGTTGGATTGGTTCTATCCTTTGTTGGTGTCAACAACAGTGGCCACCTGCTACTGTAAGTTGGCTAAAAGCCTACTAACTAAGAAGGCGAGTAGTGATTTGTTAGCTTCAAAATTCCTTCCACATCTTCAAGAAAAATACCAAAGTCACTTTGGCAGGAAGCTTCACTAGTGTGGATCCAAAGCAAGCCAAGATAATGTTCCTTAATCCTTTCAAGTGTGTGGATTGGGTGGGGATTTGGAGGACGTCAGATGTAATGTGTCTCATTAACAAAGACCTCCGTTATCCACTCTATCCATCCTGTGATGGGAATGTGACGAGACATCAATGGCTACAGGGAAGAAGGTGCTCTGTTTCTGGTCTTCGATATGCTCGTCGCTCGGTAAAGTTCATGGTATGTTGCCGCCTGAGCCACATGGGTTGTGCATTGCCTGATAGCTACGTAATCTTTTGGAAGCATGTAGCTTGTCATCTTTAAATGAAACTGGAACTGCAGATCACATGGGAAGACAGAGGAACAATGCATATGATGGCCATTCACAACACCTAATTCTAAGCATCATCAAGTTTCCTTCGGCATGTCCATCCAATGTAAAGCTCAACTGGGCATTACATTCTCTCTCTACTTTGACACCTGACATCCAACCTAATCTGATGGTTCTATGTTGTAGCATATCATTTAGCCCCTTGTGTAATAGATAGATCCTTTCCTTCTCTAAATTGACTTATATCACATTACAGTCATTACATCATATTGATCTACAGATTTCACAAAAAATATTTCTGACATTATCAAAATCATCCATCTATCATCATAATAAGGATGAAAAGATAACATTCCCCATCATCAAAAGTCAAAACATAAGTTGAGACTTTTACTACAGATGAAAAGATATGCATCAGATACAAAGATATTTTACTACATATCTCCTCCATGTGAACATTAAATCCATTCAACATACACAATTCTCCTACACTAGAAGAACAGAAACCAATTATCCTCCGTATAATAAGCTTACAAATCAGGTGTGCAACAAACTGCTGATGGTAGAACTATGGAGAGAGCACACAGAAAACCAAAAAGCATCCAAAGTGCATGAGAGAATGATATTACATTGGCAAATCCCACCTTCATGGCAGCCTGCCTTTAGTTCTAATTTTTAACCAAGGGATACACAACGCAAAATATCAAATCAAACAACGACAGGTGATTTGAGAATGCAAGACTAATTCAGTGCACCGGAAGCCTATAGAGAATCCAAGTGGTTGATCAAGTCCCCATCAATTCTAAAATGTAGGAACTGAAACATATTTCGGTGTTACATGTACACATTGTTGAATAGTGTAACCGAGACTGCAACGAACAGTATACAAGTGCACTGACAAATTCAGCATAAGATAAAAAAGGTAAATATGATATGCTAAGCACTCAGTTATCCTAGACTTCAGAAATGTATATCCATACAGCAATTTGGTATTTACTCCAAAGAACAAAACAAACAAAAACAAAATTTTAGTGCAAACAGAAAGGTTCAGCATGGCAGTAGTCCTTAATATAGCTGCTTTCTGAACTACAAATGAAAACATACATCAGAGACCATGGAAGGAACATGTGATAGAGAGACAACTGAGTCTGATAGAGAAGCATTGCGATATGTCACAATCTCTAGCATTTATATGTCCCAAAAAAAAAAAAACAACCGAGTTTTCTGGTTTCAGCTGTGCCTAATCATGTATAAATAATTCATCAAATAAATTACTTAAATTTAAGAAAAAAAATGTAGATCGTCATATTAAACAAAGCCAAGTGTAGAAATGGAAGCCGAAACAGACATTTGAAACAGATTTATGGTCTTCCAAGTGGGAGTATGAGTTTCTAAGCCAGAATATGTAATAAGCACCACAAAATGAATGTTAAGCGAGTTCAGTACTAAGTGACAGCTTCAAGAAGTCAGACAACAAGACAGGCAGGCAGACCAGTCAACCACTGATGTATAAAGGTTAAAACACACCCAAAAAACCTGTCCACACTTTGCTACTAAGAGTTGCTTTAATTAATAAAGTCACCACGAGAGAATATAATTTCATCAAATTACAGAAATATAATGACCTAATATTTGCTCAGCAAGTTTTGATTATGAGAATCATTCATGAAATTTATTAAATATGTGTCATGCAACTATAACAAATAATGTACTCTAACCTACCAAAGCTCATGAACTCTCCCATAAGAGTTTCATGTTCTCCAGTATTCCATTAATACTATCTAATGCCTGACTTAAAAAGCACAACTAATTACATGGTCGGATGTCGCATTCTACCTTGATGGCTTGCTAAGTGCAAATCTTAATAAAATGGTCTCGGACTCCAGTGTATACAGTAAAATTCAGTAAATAAGCTACACTACATGTATAACCACTTATAGGCGGAAGCCATATCAAGAGATGACATCTCTGATAAAATGATTACCTGAGACAAGAAGCCTTGTGGTACCAGTTAAAATAACAATGAGAGATGCCCCAATGAAATTAAACCTTCCTGCTTAAATGCTCACCCTTTCCAAGCTCCAGGTTAGCTTCCACTGTAGTTGTCTTTTACCATAAAGTACATGGAGAAAGTAGACAAGAAACCAAAATTGTTTGTGAAAACATAATATATGTACTTTTGCATACATCCAATAAGACACCATTGGATAATGTCAATGCCTGCCTCCTGCTTCAAAGCAATAGGCAATCAGCCCATCGATAGAAGACATTGATCAAGTACTCAGCAACCGCAAGTGCCATATGCAAGTACTATCAAGAATCAGGGCTAAATATTGTATGACATAGTTTGACCAAATTGCATAATCCAGGAAAGAGCCAGTAATAATCTAAATCACATAATCGAATCTAATAAGGGAAGTTTCCTCAATATCATAAGCATAATAAAAATCCAGAACGAAAATGAACTGGAGAGCCAACGAAAAAAGAAAAACCATGAAAGGTCGAAACTTTCCGAGGAAAGACAGATTGCAGAACCCCTCGGAGCTAACGGTACGACTTCTGGAACCGAGCGCGTGCGCCGCGTCCACCGAACTTCTTGGGCTCGCATCGGCGGGGGTCGGCTACAAGGAGGGTGCGATCGTAGCGACCGAGGATGTCCTTAATCTCCTTCTTGGACTGCTCGTCAACGTACTTCTGGTGGTAGGCTACAAGGGCCTTGGCGATACTCTGGCGTATGGCGTAGATCTGGGAGGTCTTTCCGCCGCCCCGGACGCGGATGCGGATGTCGACGCCCATGAAGCGCTGCCGCCCGAGGAGGAGGATGGGCTCGAACGCCTTCAGGCGGAGGATCTCCGGCTTCACCAGCTCGATCGGGACGCCGTTCACCTTGATCAGCCCGCGGCCGCCCTTGCAGTGCGCCACCGCCACAGCCGTCTTCTTCCTTCCGAAGCACTGAACCGACTCCACCGCCGCCGTCGCCATCGCCGCCGCTTCGAGCTCGGAAAGAGATGGGAGAGACGAAACCCTAACCTCGGGAACTCTCGGCGCGTTGGCGAATCGAACTGCGCATTGTCGCTTATATATTGGACCGGAGTAAGAATTACGAAGCGGTCGAGCCCTTGGTCTTTATTCAGACCGGATGGAGCCGGTTTGGTTCAATTTGTCGTAAAATATTACTTTTGCACTCCACTTCATTTCTCATATTTACATTTCACCCCAAACTGGGGACTTAAATTAGAAACAATGGAAGGAAGAGGCCTTTTTCGAAGAGTTCCCCGAAAACGACGCTGCCTTCGTATGCGCTCCTCGTTCAAATCCGATCGCTCCATAGATCGAAGCATCGGCCACTGCGACGGTGATTACTTCCTCTGGTCTCCCCTGCTGCCTTCGAAACCCACCTCTCACCCTCCCCGAATCCCATCTCCCAATGCCATACCCCGAGAAAAACCCTAAATCAAGAATCGTTCCCGCCCGATTCATTTCAAGAATCCGGTATTGAAGTCATAGTCCTTCTCTTGTCGATCAATTTGGGAAAATCCTTGGCGAGGAAGCTCATCAGCGTCTCCGATGCTCGCTACGCTCCGATCTCGCTTCCATCTGCTGCCCTTCGTTAATTTCAGGTAATTTCTGCCCTTTTTCTCTCGCGCTGTTGTCTTTCCCTTCTTGACAGTGAAGTGTATTAGTTTTCTGAACGAGAGAGAGAGAGAGAGAGAGAGTCTCTGATAATGCTGCATAGGAATCATGTATCTTCCGATTCAACATGTATCTTCTGGAGATCGTATCCAACAGCATGTTGTAGGCCTTATCCAACAAAAGTTACCTCTTCGGCAACTACAAGTTTCGAAAGACACATCTAACCCTCCCTGAAAAATTATAAGTACGTTTAACCATGGCAACTCACTTAGAATTTGGCTTCCGTAACCATATGTCATCGGTAGAAACATGAGATAGTCTATCACCGAGATTCTATTCAGAGCCTTGGAGCAAAATTATGCATATATACTTTTTAATCCAGCTTCCAAATTGATAAATATTAGCTACGTGAATAGGATCTGCATCCATATTCATGTTAGGAAAAGGGAAGATTCAAAGCAATAGGGATCTGATAAAGCCAATTATTTCATAAGATGTTGATAGTTCCACAATCAATAAATTTAAGCAACCCTGAATGAAGCATTTCCATAGTTTTTAATAGGAGTTTCTAGCACCAACTCCCCTTGGAAGAAGTATAACACTAATACAGAGCCGCTTCTCCTGGTTTAGATAATAGGTACATTACATTCTCTCCTCGAAGAAAATTTTGGTGATGTGCAAGTCATGAGTCCCTAAACCCCCTTGATTTTAGGTAGGATGACTTTCTCCTGTGTAATGAGATGCATGTTTATGGTATTGAAATCCTTTTGCTAGAGAAGCTCCTCAACACGATGTTCAATTCTATTAAAGATAACGTCCAATGTCCAAGATATACTAAAACTATGGAAAAGAAAAACATTATTAACAAGTTAGTCAACACGAAAAATAGAATCATGTCAGTTACCTAGTTTACTATTTATACACTGTAAAATGCAATCATAAACACCAAAAGATATTTGTCTAGGGGCTATTAAAGCTTTAACATATTTAAAAGGATATTGTCCTTGTTTAATATTGAAAAGGAGCATCCACCATCTTATCAATAGGTTACTGTAACATGTCCCAAATAGACATTTAAAAAAAATACAAAAAACTTGTCCCAAATGAATGGGTCACCTTGCTGTGAGGGACCTTAGATCTATAAATTTCTTGTTTGCCTGATCTATCTGTTTAGGCTGACATCACATGGGCCAAATATGGGTTACAGACCCCTTGATATATAAATTTTCATTTAAGGCATGCTTGGAGCGGGTCGGTTGCTTACCCAATCTATGCATCTTTAAGCCTGGATTCTCTAAAATAATTGGAAATGATATGTTGCAGCCTTTGTATCACTGAAAGAGTTAGAACCAACTTTCTGTTTATAGAGTATTATAGTAGTCAGTAAACAATATGTAGTCAGTATTATAGTATCTTTAACCTTTTGTTTCTGTTGACTTGCATTTTTGGTAATTTTAATAGGTTGCCGAATATTAATTGTACTAAAGAAGTATTCCTGACCAAAAAGCTTCATTTTAGTCATTGTCCTTGGCAAGGTTAGGTTTCAATATTTAGGTTTTGACAAAGCATGCTGACACTCATAAACAGTGGCGACTTGAGCACTAGTCTGACGTGGAGTGTTGTAAATGTTAATCATGTTTGTTCTCCATCTTGCTTTCTCAATGGGTATTAACAACGATGATATTAGATGTAGCAAATTAAGTTTTCATACCATACATGGCATCAAAACAACTTTAATCTCAGTGTGCATATCAAATTGTGTGTTTGCTATAATAACACTGTGCTGTGACCTAGAGGCATTGAGAGAAGGGTGGAGGTAGGTGATTGCAAGTGAAAGCCACGTCTCAATGCAATCATAAGAAGCATTTTATTACGGTTAATACCAATACTGTCGCTCTTCTTCGTATGCAATCTGGTTCTGGTAAGCACTAAGCAGTAATGCAATTCTCTCTCTGTGCAGTTTGAAATAGCAAGCTCAGCGGCTGCATGGATCGGTGTGGAATGTAAATTCTGTAGTTTCATCAAGGTGCTTAGTGGTGAGCACGCCAACGACGATAGTAGCGAGTCTATGTACTATTTTGTCTTTCATAAGTAATGTCCTTAACAAATTTGTTATACTTACCAGCCAAATCCTCATAAAGACAACTCACACTCAGATGCTAAGTTTTCTGTACTCTGCTTTGATGCTCCAGAGTTTGGAAGTAGGCATCCCCACCACCATCACCGTAGCAGTTTTGAGGTCGAAGATGTTGATTACCGGACGAGTTATCTTCAGGTATGCATAAAAACAAATTAGCAAGGAACTGGTAAACACTCTTTAACATTGTTATCATGATCTGGATTCTCACTCTTGCAGGGAAATTAGTCAGGCCCAGATTTTATACATATGCATATATATCTTTTTCCAACTAGAATACAGATGTTTTGATATATATATATATATATATATATATATATATATATATATATATATATATATATATATATATATATATATATATATATATATATATATTTATTTATTTATTTATTTCTTTTTTTCTGTACCAGGATGAGAAGTTGGTGATGTGCCTGGTAATATATATCCTTGAATTAAACATAAATTTATTATTTGGTATCGAATTGTGTGCCCCTTTTTCTTGGCACTTTATGTTAATTGTCTACTATTTGTTGTTATAATTAATTTATACTATGTACATATTATCAGTGTTATTGATTTACTATCAGAAAGAAATAGAGTACAATTAGCTGAAGAATTACTTTGTTATACGAATTAACATATGTCCAACCAAAGCTATACATGAACGTTGTAACGATAGATAGTTACCTTCTTTTATCAAATATTTATGTTCCATGGTTTCGATGGTAGTAACATTCATATCGAGATGCATCTGCACAATGATACAGCAAAATAAGATAAATGTGCTACATACTATGCACATACAAACAAATAGACGTATCTACGAAACGATCCAGAAATATAATAATGCCTCCTTGACATAGAATTTAATTTTCAAATAGCTTATCATTATGATATGAATGAGAACCCTTTATTCTTATTTTATTTTATTTTTTGTTTAAAAGAACTAAAATTTAATTTCTCACGGGATGGAGGGGACTTTTTTTTAACCGTATGAATTCTGATGGGAGAAGAACTTGCTTGGATCCAATAAGAAATGGTAACTGTTGGATTCTGAATCGGACGGCATCCCTTCCCGTCGTCGTCGATGGTGAACGGATCACGGATACCCCACGATCTTCGAACTTATTTTTCTACCGCGACGGCCTACTTGCATTGTCATTGGCGGTCGATTGCGGGGTCCGAAGGCCCGGGTGGCCAGACGGCTGGATTCTGATCACCGCAGGTGAGATTAGGAAACCGAAATTTGGACGATTTGGGACGATTTTGAATTTTTTCGGGCTCTTTGGCATCAGTTTGGTCGGCGGTATCTACACCGTGTGGTATCGGGACCTCTATGTTTGTTTCCTTTGACGATGATTCTGATCACCTCCGCTGAGAGTAGGAAAACGAAAATTTCACTATATGAGCCCATTTTAAATTTTTTGGGCTTCTTTCACTCGAGTCTGGTGTGCGGTAAGAGCACCTGCAGGTTTCCATAATCTTTTATTTATTGTCCTTAAGATCACCTCGAGTAAAGAATAGGAAACAGAAATTTGAACGATTATAAATTATCGGGCGCCCCTTTGACGCCTTCTAGCGTGCGGTAAGCGCCGCAGTGCGTGTTCCCAATCCCGTTTCCTTTGCCTTTGCGTGACTCGTCCGTGGGTTCTGCTCACCTGCGTGAGAACAAGAAACGGCGATTTAGATGATTTTGGGTCACTTTACCAATTTTTGGGCCTCTTGGACACCCGTCTGGTGTGCGGTAAACGCACAGGCAAGTCGCGTGACCGTTTCGCTTCTGTTGTTCGCACGGTCGTCTTCCTAAAGGTGCTAAAGTAGATGGAGGAGAGTTCATCTCTCTCTCTCTCTCTCAAGTATCCCATGGCTTGTCGATGAACATCTCAGCCACAGTATGCGAGAGAGAGAGAGAGAGAGTCATTTCGCGTACCTGCGTCGTCATTGGGGAAAGGTGGGTCCCATGGGACCCACCGGACTGAGTTGTCCCAGAGGAGAGACGACTGGCTTTTCTGGACTGTGGGTGAGAATAAGACACCGAAAATTTTGGACGATCCGGTGGGACGACCCACTTGCCCTGGTTCTGCTCACCTTCGGCGAGAATAAGAAACCGAGATTTGGACGATTTGGGACAATTTTGGATTTTTTTGGAGCGCTTTGACAACCTTTTGGTGTGCGGTAAGTGCACCAGAAGATTCTGGTCACCTTCGGTGACGACACGAAACCGACATTCGTGCCATTTTACTGCCATCTTAGAATTTTGGACCTCCTTGACGCACGCCTGGTGCGCGGTAAGAGCACGGGCGAGTTTCCGTACCCACACTTGTGTCTTTCTTGCTAGATTTTTGAGTCCATCACCGCCGTTGGGAATAAGAATTCGTAATTTGACGGATGTATAGCAAAATAATGTGACAACTGTCGCCGTGCGGTAAGCGTGCCGGCAAGCAACTCGTCATCCTCTACAAGTACGGAATCGATCAAAGTGCCATCCTGCTGTAAAACTCGCGAAGGAGAGTTAATATTCGTATCCGACGACCAGGAATGAATCAACAAACCAAGCACGAATAATTCAGACATGTAATCTCCAACGAATTTCAACCAAATAATAATAATAATAATAATAAGCATCGTCATTCCGGATCATGTAACAAGAGAACCAAAAGTTTGGTTATGCCATTACATGGAAGCCTATCATACATCATGGAGAAACACAGAGACCAAATCGAAGGTAATTAGCAATTACCAAACCCCAAAGCTGTATCGAGGCTGAAACAGTACACCAAACATGATTATTACAACCCATAACGTTGATGCTAATCTGTAGTGTCTTTTTGTAAGAAGTTGGATCTACTGCTTGACAACAGTCACGGGGCACGCAGAATTGCTCACTACATAGCTGCTTACGCTCCCCAAGAGCGCCCTGCGAGGACACAAGAACAGGTCGTGCCTCAAAAACATGCTAATTTGCATTATTTTGGATAATTAGATGAAATGAAATAATGACCGAGCAAGTTCACCGTTTCAGCTTGCTGAGTCCTCTGCTTCCGACGACGAGACAGTGCAGTGGGATCTTGTCGATGGCTTCGCAGAGCAACGCCTTCGGGTCACCGTAGTATATCTTCGCGACGACTTCAACCTGCGATGAACAGAACAAAGCATAATTAATATGCATGAAGCACCAGAGAGAGAGAGAGAGAGAAGAAGAAGAAGAAGAAGACGAAGCTTACCCCTCTCTGGTTGGCCATGTGGCGAAGGATCTCGAGCGTTTCCGAGTCGGGTGTGACGCCGTATTGCTTGCCGATAAGGGGATCTGCGAATTCATCCAAGGGAATAAAGGCTGCAAGGATGGAAGGCACTGTCAGATTACCTTGTATCCCTGACCCGCATCTCTTGTCTGGATGCGATAGATAGAAAAGGCGCTTCGACGCTCATGTTCTTGGCGTCATGCATGCGATACTAGTTTGGGAGAAGAGGGAGAAGGCATACGTGAACCAGCACGCTGCCACAGGTGAGCCATTCCTTGCTCATTCTGGAAGCAGGAGTTGACATGGAGGAGGACGACCCGATCGCCTCCTCTCACGAAGTTGTCTGAAGCCCATCTCAGTGCCGCCTTGCTGCATGCAGAGAAGTCCACCGCCATCCCCACGTTCCTCTGGCACGCCATCCCGACGCTGCAACCAGTGACTCCAAACTAGACCAAAGAGTGATTAGTACGATAGAGAGAGGAAGCAGCAGCAGCACAATACAAGGATAGAGAGACATCCAGGAGTCTTCAAGTTGCGTCGGATTCTGCTGTGGGGCAAGATGTCTTACTTTCCAGTTCTCCTTTATTCCTCCTTCGATGTTTATCTTAGACCCACAGCTGTTCATCCTCTAGAATGCACGAAACATACAGTGAGTAGATAGAGGCAAACAAAAACCAGCATAAGAAGAGGAACCACAGAAGATAAGATTCGAAAGCGATGTCTTTCGCCCGTGGTTAAGCTCTCCAGCGGTTGGTCATCTGCATCTTACAGTGTTAGGACGTGAGAGCATAAGATCGAACACTTGATGTGCATGCATATGATGAATCCTTGATCGTTCTTGATTAGTCTCACTTCTCGGATGTACCTGATGATTCAGAAGCATATGAACACCTGCATCCCTCGTTAAAGTACAGATGGAAAGTAGGAATGGCATTTTGCCTCCCAGCTCATGAACACACACCAAACAACGACTTCCTGGATCAGATAAGATAACCACCACCAAGCTTACAGTCGGATGCATACTTAGTGAACGTAAGCATAGTCTTAGTGAACGTAATTTGATACAGCAGGTAGAACTCAACGTCCAGTAGCTAAGAGCAAACTGGAAACACGAAAAGCCTCAGACAGATGAAACGACGATAGAGGGGAATAAGGTTGATTAGATGCGATCATCATAGCATCACAGGCGGTTGTACATTGCGATTAAGCCCTTCAGTTTTTCTGCTTCGGGCTTTAGGCTGTCAAAACTCATCGAGTTGGGAATCCTCCATTTCCAGTTCCCTAGCTGCAAAAGGATGCAGAATGGTGCGACACCTTGATGTCAAAAGAAATGAACTAATGGTGTCCTGTATTTTGTTTAAACTAGAGTGATTAGTCAATTAAAGCTTTAACCATTTCAGAAATGTCATGATGAAGAGGAAAAGACAAATTTACCGAAGAAACTTTGTGCAACTATTCTGCAACAAAGAACTAAATATAAGCTGATTCACCTGTGTTGCCGGAATGTTCATCCTAGCAGAACTTCCCAGACTGAGAATGTCTGGCATCGGTACAATAGCAGTCCGGGCAACCGAAGACATGGCACACTGAATCAGAGACCACGAGATGCCAGTGCCCTCGGCAAACGAAAGGTACTTCTGGACCTGTATGAAAAAGCATCAAGACATCACAAATAACAAAACTAGAGAATGGTGGTCCAATCCATGGTTTGATGCAGCAAGAGACTGAAAAGTGCTTACAGTATACTTCTCCTCCTCCCCCAAGTTTCCCCACCAACCTAGGACCTGGAACATTCATAGGATAAACAGTGAAATTTAAAGACCAATTTTCGAATGGATGTTTTGAGAAATATCGAGGCAAATGGCAGGTTTATTGATAAAATGTTCTTGTTCACAGACAGAAAATGCAGAAAACAAAATTGGAGTCTCACTGTATCATTATCGTGAGTTCCAGTATATACAACTTGCTGCGGTTCATGATTATGAGGCAAGTGCGGGTTGTCTGCATCACTTCCAAAACCTGGCCAACCAACAGCAGATGAAAAAAATAACATTTAACTATCTGACTAGAATCATACTGCATAACAAAGTATGTTTCCTTAGCTGATTTGGAGGAAGCAAAAGGGAAGATCATGTGCCCTACAAGCAAGGAGAGATTATTGTATACCAAATTGGAGAATTGCCATTCCAGGAGCATCAATATCTTTCCTTAGCTGAACAACATCCTCCGTTATTACTCCCTAGAATTAGAAGTATGTATCATGGATAAAATTACAAAGAAACTTTAAAATCACATGTGAGACACAGAAAGATAAGATGATATGAATCTCATGTGTTATTGTGACATGGTGAGGCATACCAAGTCCTCAGCAATTATATCAATGTCTCCAACAGCTTTGAAGACAGCATCAAAAAAAGCTTTTCCTGGTCCAGCCTACTGTCAACCAAATAAGACGTACACTATCAATTAGTGTTCTAGCAAGAAAGGCATGTAACCTATTAAATCTGTGCTTACTTTCCATCTTCCACACATTGCCACTTTAGATTCTGCATATTTACAAATTTGAATAAGTCATCAAGAAATGTTCTAGTGAGACAATCTATCTAAATTTATGCTTAGCAATCCACATTTTCCTTAACATGGTGAGGAAATAATAGTCATCAACTAACTAGACCTACCAGAAGGGACAGCCCAAAAGCCAGAAAATCCTCGAAAATGATCTATCCGAAATTCATCATAGAGATCAAGTGCACGGTTGATTCTTTTTATCCACCATGCAAAACCATTCTCCTCCATAGCTCTCCAGTCATATAAAGGGCTGTCATGTAGATAGAGAATCCAAAAGAATTAGTGTATACACTATATTTTTGCTTCAATAAAGTAACGAATAGAAAGCAAAATTAAGTAAGCTCCTGTGGTGGTCCTTGTTCAACGTTCCACTAATCAAGACAAAACCCTCAAATTAACTGCATCTTAATAAGCACATAAGACATTGAATCCCACCTCTGCCAGTTCTTTTAAGAGCAGTTATGTCATTGAAAATTGATATTGGATAAATCATCTATGCATGACATATATTCTTCTAAATCAATATTGGCATAGTATAATACATAACAACATGGTGGATCATAATATCTATCCTAATCCATTCTTAACCTTAAAATGAACAGGATAGGATCTCGAAGCAAAAAAAAAGAAAAAAAGAGAGAGAGAGAAAGCAATATATTACTAAAAATCTCTCAAATCTCAATAACTATCAAAAGCATGGATATAAAAGAAGATTCTCAATGTAATTAGATACTCTAAACTCTAAAGTAGTGTAAGCTAAAAATATTTGGTCAGTGAACTGAATGCAGAGAGGCAATACAAAGAAAGAAGAAAAAGGGATTAGATAAGAAGATATATTCTTGAACGAATTTGATGTGCAGGTCGTGTAAAAAGACTCAAGTCCATCAAATAAATGGCAAATCAATTTCATTATCAAAGAAGTCAGGAACTACTCTGAGAGGATATGAATATCGAAAGAATCAGTCTGTCATGGAATATTAACCTGCCCCACAGTTGTCCTGTTTCACTGAAGGCGTCAGGTGGCACACCACTTACAAGAATCGGAAAACCACTTCTGTCCTGAAGCAGAGAGAAAATGAGTAGTAAAGACGAGCACCTTAGCCAGTCTGATCACTTGACCATGTTAATGGAACATACCAGCAAGAATGATTTTCTATTAGCCCAAACATCAGCACTATGATAACCCACATAAATAGGCATGTCGCCAATTATCTTAATTCCCAATTTTCGTGCATGCTGACGAACCTTTTGCCATTGTCTTTGGAACAAGAATTGTTGAGCAACAAATATGTCTATCTGCATGATGAAGAACATACTCCTCAGATGACATAATGGAAAATTAATTTTGGTTGTTTTTAACTGGCTATAGAATCACAAGGTACTTACAAAGTCCTCATGCTTTCGGTACACATCTTCCAAAGCTCCAAGGTGGCGATTTTTTAAAGGATCGGGCCATTCATTCCAGGAAAATGCATTAACATTGTGATCAATTGCAGCAAAGAGAGCTGCATCTTCAAGCCAAGCTAAGTAGAATGACACAAAATATATTTCAATTATGATGATAAGTAATTCAATCCACAAAAACAAAAAAGAGCTGCATGTATCATGTACAGAGAAAAGATTCATGTAAATATACTGTTCTTCCAAATGCTGGTTTTATTATATTAATATATGAACCAGTTATGGAACTTAGTTTGACTTGTAATATTACCATCCAACATGGCTCAACAGCAGGAAAAAATCCTAGCCAACCATTTTGGACCTTCTGATGTTATTGTGGTATTATGTGGTCATGCCAAACTATATTTGTTCTTCCAACAAATGGTGAACAACTATCCATTACTGAGTACAAAAACAGTTCAGCAACGATGCTGCAAAATCAACATTGCAATGAGAAATGTTTACTTGAAATGCCAGGATCCTTCCGGAAATCATTGAGCTGCTGTTTGAGCTCCCCTTGGCTTAGAAGAAGCCTCTTTGCTGCCTGAAAAAGAAATAGCATTTAGCCAAAAATGATCATCCACCAGAATCTCCCAATCATCATATAACTTAAAATTTTGTTAATTTTGATGGGTGTGATAAAGAATAATGAACTATGCACAGATCAGGATAGCTAGCTCAAAGTTAAATTTATTAATTAAAAGGGCACGCATGTCCAATTCTAACCAGGACATACAAAAAAATGAGATGCATATTTAAAAATAAGTCATGATCAATTGCATAAATCTCTTTATGCCCTAAAATGGGTTTCATTTATTAAATTGGAGTATGTCACAAATAGGTCTTCCATGGAATAAGTAGATTCATAATTTTGTATAATTGTTTGATGTGGTAACAGGGGTCCTTAGTGCATTTCCTTCGATGAGGGGAAGTGACTAGTAACACTTATTTATGCAACAATGTAACTGGTGGTGGACTATATACAAAGCATTTGTGCCAGAAATATACTACAAAATCCTTTCTTGTACAAAATTTGGTGCATGAAAATCTAAGTGCTTCTGGTGGTGAAGTAGTAAGATGGCATAACAGTTCTTCTTAAGTTAAATTCAAAAGAATAATAACCTTAAAGGTGGTTCTGATATGAACAATTGAAATATATCAGCCTATAGATTTGTCTCAAAAACCTAGGTTTAGGAAAACTTCAACCAATCAGCTTATTCTCAGCCTATTAAACATAAATTGTCAGACAGTATTGAAAATTATTACACCAAAAGGTTAAATCCATAGAGCGAATATTGCACTCGACAATGTTCCGCATGCAACATCGGCCAAAAATGTCTAAAGTTATTCTACCAACCTTTGCTATCAAAGGGTCCTTTAAATCTTCAACTGTTTTAAAGTCAACGTGCTCCACATCCCTAGAAATGAAAAAAGAACATGTGACAACATAAATGGGCAGACCCAAAAATCAAACCAAGCAATTTGCAAACTCACATTGATTCTGGAAGTTCATTCTTCATCAATAAACCATCCTGGACTAGCTCTATAAGAGAAATCAGAAGGGTATTGCCACAATTAGCGTCCTGCAGAAAACCATTCGATGGCACCCATGACTCAAACTGTTTTTGACGTAGAAAAAAATAACGACAAAAATTGGAACTGCAAACGCTAATCGAAAAACAAGTATTTCATGATCTTTCCATTTAAAATTGTATGACTACACGTACCTGGCCAGAGTAGGGTGATCCATCTTCCCTGGACTTCCTTCCTGGAGGAACAAGTGGTAAAACCTACAGAACATAACAAATTATATGAGTTTTAGATTTTCCAGAGTGCTCTGTGAATGAAAATAGCTTTGCAAACAAAAATGGAACAGGAAAAAAAAAAAGAAAAAGGCCCACTTTGCCAATGTCATCATGGGAAGCCCTGATTGTACTTTATTAATTTGGCCAAGAATCACACCACAACCATGGGACCAAACAAACACCTGATGCTAAGTTTCCAGATCGAGCAAGTTCAAGGCTTATTTAAAAAGAATTAAAGAAGAAAAGGATTTCTTGACATGGCAAATCCACCGTCAGCACATAATGACTTCGAAGGAGAAAGAAACATTAGCTACCAGAATTGGGCAAGCGATCATTCCAAGTCCCAACTCCCTCAACAACAGCAACATCATAGAAGAAACTTCAAGAGTCAGATAAAAGAAATCAAGGAACGGAATAAGACGATGGAGAGAGGGGTCTCGGACCTGCCAAACTGATGCGCCAGCTGCGTGGAGCCAATCCAAGAAGCGGATGGCCTCGTCGCCGAGATCCCCGATCCCGTGCGGGCCAGGCAGGGAGGTCGGGTGGAGCAGCACCCCGGCCCTCCGCCGCCGCCTCGGATCCACCGCCGGGAACCGCGTATCGTAGTCCTCTGGGAGGTCCTCCCCAGTACGGACGGCATTCGCCACCGCAGTGGCGGACGCCATCGGGCGTCGATCATGAGACCGCCGGCTGCTCCTGCTCCGGGAACGTTCCGCCGACGAGGATCGGATCGGCCGGGCGGGGAGCGAGAGGGCGGCGGTCCGGCGAGGGGTGATGAAGGCGGCGAGGACGCCTGGGGGGAGGGCAAATGCGACCTGGGAAAGAGCCATTGGAGATTGTAGAGAGAACGGCGCGCAAGGCGACTGATATAAAAGGCCAAAGATGTGACATCGTGTCGCGTGATCCTAAACCACCGTCTTCGCCAACGTCTCCCCGGGACGAGGCGATGTGCAGCTCACCTGTCTCGACCAAGGCAGGCAACTGGGTCTTGATGAATGGGCCCCGCGGCCTGAACCAACGTCGGGGATTGCCGCCACCTGGCCTAGTAATAAAAACAGCTTCTCGCACCCAGGACAGGCACCCAACACACTTCCCGTGGACCCCATAGCTCGGACCTTGTTTAGGCCACCGCTCGGACATTATTGGGTTTTGTTTAGACCACCGCTCGGAGCTTGAAATCGAACCACGTGACATGTAAATGTTTTAATGGGGCTTTAAACCGTAGGAAACTCTACAATTTTTTTTCTTCTTATTTTTAACATATTTCTCTCCCTGTTTTGACATTACAAAATTATTTGAAGCACACCAATAGATTTGAATTTTGAAACATCTACTGATAATATATATAATTTTCATCTAAATTATCTAAACATTTTATCCTCCTCTAAAAATTTAACATGCCTAATCATTGGCACTAAAGAAAGAAAAGAAAAATAGCATGCCTCCAAACCACAGCCAACTTTGGTACTTTGTTCTTGCGTGAATCGATCACCTAAATGATTGGCATCATGTACTAAATGAATGAGACACGAGTAGCAACATCAACACTCATCATTACCATCTATACTGAGATTCCCTCAAACATCCAATCAATAGTGAGAATTTTGTCTCAGTTATGTGCCTAGGGAGATTAACACTACAGTTCATAGAGTTGCAAACTTCTGTAGAGAGCCAAGTGCTCCAACCTCTTGCAGCACAGTTTTTGAATATGTAGTGATACTATGTCTCCTTTTTGTTTCGAAAAAAAAAAAAACACTCGTCATTACCCGTAATTTCATTCCTTTTTATGCAAGCGAAACTTGCAGTTCTCTTATTACAATATGTTCCCAAACCATGACAAATGGATTCTAATCACCAGTTTCTCCAAGGATTTTTTTTCCTGTGCTTATTGGATAGGTAAAATATCATAATTTTGGTCAGAATTAATAAAAGCATACAACAATTGAAGGGATCCGCCTTGCTCTACACGCTTAATAACGTCTTACTGATACTAAATGGGGCCTTAAACTTCATAAAAATCTACTGAGGCACTGGAATAGCGACAATGATCACCTACTTTTGTTTGACATCTTATGTTCCTCTTTCCTGCTATGGGCTGTTGATCCATTCAAGAAAATGAGATGAACCAAGGAGAAAGGAGAGCTTTTGCTGTAAGCTTTGCATGCTGAATTAACTGCACTTTATGCTTAAGACACTAATCAGATAACCTTATGCAAGGATTTTAGATCATATTTCTGAAATTGTATCAACCACTCCACTTCCCTGTTGTAAGACTTGTAAGTCATAATATACCTACCTAAGGACTGCTCTAAACTCTTACCAAAGGCAGCTTAAGATCAATATCTGGGGCCTGCATAATAACCATTTGCTGTGATAATTAACCTAAGAATGAGGGAAAGCACATCTCAGATAGGTGACAAATCTACATTGTCAAGTTTTGCAACCACTATATAATTATTTTCTAGGAATCATAGGGCAATTATTTTGCTCATTATTAAGATACTCACATGAGAAGAAGCTTCTTCATAATTTTTGATCCACGGAAGATCAGTAACACTTCTTTTATAGATGGCGACTGCTGCCACAATTAGTCATGCTTCATGTGAATACCATAAGCTAAATAGTACACCGAAGGCGACTGTTTTTAGCATGTTAATAGGATCCAGTCAATTAAAATCTTTACCATAAGCTAAATAGTAAACTGAAGGTGACTGTTTTTAACATGTTAATAGGATCCAGTCAATTAAAAATTCTTTGTTTTGAGGCAAAACTTCAAGCCACAGAGATGGAAACCACAACTCCAAGAGCATAGCTGACAATTGGATGTTTCGGTCATGTGAATTAACAGTACCCACTCAAGCTGTGTTTCTTCGGAGCATTACTTTGTTTAACATCCCAACCAGCTGTTACCAAGTCTGCCTAACTACATTCCCAGTAAGCCACAAAAATTCTGCAAGATCCAAACTAACATCACATTTCTTACACTTGGAAGAGTATAGAGTACCTCATGGTGGAGAGTAGTACTCTCAAACAAGGATTTAAATCACATTCTGATACCAATTTCAATAGTTGGTCAAAATGATATGGTATCGACATACATATAGGGGGGTTTAAGGCTTCTAGTATCAATTGAAAAAATGATAGAAGGAATTAGATACCAAGAAGGTTTCAATCTTTGGTCAGACCCCAATTGGTGGGTATCACCGGCACCTCGATATCTTTCTCTTGAATTATCCCGCTGGTTTTGTTAAGCACCTAAAGACGACGTCAATGTAACTTCTTGTTGCAAGACAAGGCTGGCCTAAGGATGACATGTTAATACCAACCATGCCAAGATATGATTTCAAACTAACCCCTAAACCCCCAACTCTAAAACCCCTAAGCCCCAAATCCCTAAACTCCAAACCACTAAAACCCTTAACCCCCAATTGCTAACCCATAAACCCTAATCCCTAATTTCTAAACCCTAAACCCTATTCAAAGAGGAAAATGTAATTTGGATGTGTTTCTACTTCTCCTTTGATCTTTATCCCATCTCTTCTGCAAACATCACAGCTCATCTGTTTCCAAGGTGATCACCACTATCAACTACTCTTGGTGTCATTCTTAGCCTCATCACCACATTCACTCCAACATTTTGAAAGCTTGCAGCATCCATGGCCACCAATATCTACCTCAAACTCGTACGATACTAGTAGCCCTGAGAGAGTCCAGCTTCCCTCGTCCGCTAGTGATCCATGGAGCGTTCGAGCCACCCACTAGATCCTCACTACGGATCCACCATCCATCATGACCAACCTAATCCAAAAAAGCAACCAAATTTAAGAACCCTGACGCCAGTTCCGGAATACGGGTTGCTCCGACTCCAAGAACTCGACCAAATTCCAAGAACACCAAGAAACTGAGACTAACCACAACATCTGTGATAAAAAAAGGATCCGAACAAGCAAGAGAACTGCAAGCGAGGCATCACGAAGAGGAAGAGAAGGAGAAGAACCTGGAAGACGACGCAGGCGAATCTGGGATAGGGAACATGGGAGGAGATGGCTCAATCGAAGACGGAGAAGGAGAGAAGAGGAAGAAGAAGAAGAAGAAGAGAAGGGAGGCGAAGCATCCAATTCCGTCTCATCGCTCGGGTTTGGGCGGTTTCTTCCTATCCTTTATTTTTTTAAAGAGTTTTAATATGTATCCTTTCGAGATTCGAAAATTGCATATATATATATATATATATATATATATATATATATATATATATATATATATATATATATATATATATATGCTAAACTTGAATTTTATGGAAAATCACTAATTTTGGAGGAATACACAATGCAATTTTACCATAAAAATTACTGCTTAATCACAGAAATTGGTAATTTCTAATATCTCTTTGTACAGTCACCTTATTGTTAAAATAAAAAAGCTTGATAATCTAAAAGAGTACACTAACAATAAAAAAAGACTGAAACATTTCTTTAGTATTTATCGTATTGGAATGGCCACATCCAACATATTCAGTCTTTAGTATTTATAGTATGTTCTCTTTGTACTGTATTCAGTCATTGTTATTGCTAATAAGACACCTCAAAAGAAACTACAGAATGGACTGAATTGTTTAATTATATCAGCAAAAGGAAGTGTTACTGTTAGTTCAATATTTACATCACATGAACTTCCTTAATCTTGCAGTCTATAGGAGTTCTTAGACAAATGGAAACTGAAGCAAAACTTAAAAAGGACAACTCTAGTTATGCCGTCTTAGTGCACACATATCTCAATTGTCACTAGCAAGAAGTAGACTACAAGATCACTGGATGGAAAAACCGAGAACACCATGAATCTAGCTGTTCAACAGGAAGCTGAGAGGATATCACTACGTTACGTATTGTTTCCAAACTATTAGGATGTTTTCAGATTGCCAAGATAACTTGAAGTTCTAATTCCAATATCGACTACCATCATCGAAGATTGTAAGACTGCTATTCATCCAGGTCCTTGAATCATTTTCATGCACCGTCTCAGGAAAGGTCACAAACCGATTGCTCTTTGAAGATTTTGATTCCTTCTCAGCATTCAATTTACTGAATCTAACATGTTTGTTGCCTTTCCCGGACTTGGATTCCCTTTCAGCCTCACCCTCGTTGAAGGTCACACGCTTGTGGCTCTTCTTCGACTTTGGCCCACCTCCAGCCTTCAAAACAATAAGACTTCAGTGCTGATATTTCTATGATCCATTAGAGATTCACGCAAACTGTGGAACTTCTTTCAATGATCTACAGGAAATCGTCTTCATTCAGAATTGTATACAATATGAAAAAAGAGAATATTCAAATACCTTAGGACAGCATAATTTCCAACATTTTGAAGACCAAAACAATCTACTTGGAGGTAAAACAATGAGATTTGAGACCTGATAGAGGTATGATGACAAAATCTGACTTAACAAAACCCAAAAATGACATGATAGAGTGAGGCTTTCGTCGAGTTGATGCATCTCTGAAACAATTTTCTGTGAAGGGGTCTCATGTGCAATTGCCAAATAGGATCATTACCAACCAAGTATATATTTATCATGCTTGGCAACACATACAGATAACCAATTAATAATGTTAACAGCAATTTTCTGATCCTAAAATCAGGGAGACTTGGAAATGCATACTTATTATCTTACAGTAGGTTGGGTTTGTATTGGATCTCGTCAAGCAATCCACGGAAGAAACATACCAGAATGATAGAATAATACCCCACTAGGCATGGGCTAATTAGATACACATTAAAACATCTTTCTTTTCTTTATCTTCTTTCTAATAACGACATATCTAGATCACAGCCACCAACAGAATTGCACAGGTCAAGTATTTGGAGTGCCACCTCTACGAGCACTCGAACTCGAACCTACAACCTCTTCAAGATGAAGAGGAGAACCAAGTCCACTAAAAAGACTCAAGCTATTACTTGCGGTCCCACATTCAGCTTTGACACAAAAAATTCTCGACAAAGAACTAGAGGGATTTTGGACATACCTTGTTTATTAGCTTCTCAAATGCTTCAGGTCCATTTTCTTCAATGAATTTCTCTGCAGCTAATAAAACATCGTCTGGCTTACTGAAGATACCTTTATCTGGAGGGACATACCATATGTTCACTGTCTGATGATTCAAAACCAGTGGCCTCACAAAATGTTCATAAACATATGCAGCACCACTGAAGTATGGCAAAACCAACCAGCAACTGAAAGTCAGCTTTGCATAAGGCCAAAAGGGGAGCCTGCAACAAGAAATAACATTGCAGCTAAATTTTAGTCCATACTAAGTTCATTTAACTTACAAATTCTAGTTATTATTTAGATACTCGAAAGAAATCATAACCTGCCCAAGGAAAATCATGTCTTTACAGGAGCAGTTAAAGATAGCAAACCATACAAAGCAAATAAGTTCATACATATATGAAACTCATTTATCAACAGATAGAAGTTTCAGAGTCTGCAAGCCATTATCCAAAAGGGAAAAGAATAATAACCAGTTGTAAAAAAGAATTATAGACAGCGTAAAAAAGTGAAGCAACTTAGTTAGCTATATATTTCTACACCGCCTACTTATAAAACTGCAAAAGAAATTAAATATCTGGATCTAGGTTTTCAAGAAGAAAAAATTAGCCAAAGTTACCATCTGCACATCCTACCATCTTAAAACAGCCTCTCAACATTCAATGGTCATGCATGGTCAGAAAAATCACAAAGGATGCAACATAAAAAGAAAATAAAATACTGTAAGCTGCGAAACAATACATGTAATTGCCTAAACATGTCAAGTTGGTTACAGTATCCGACAAGGAGTAAGTTCACCAAGCAAAAAAAATTATTATTGCCTTAGCTTTAATGGATCAAAGAGATTTAACAAAATAAAATTTGAGAATGGTTATCGCTGGTCAAGTCAGAAGTACCGGCCATCAATATCACGAAAATTGAAATTTTAGCCAAAAGACAGAAGAAAACAAGAAATAAATAGATCCATATAGTAAGAAATACATGATAGGCATCTTCCATAAAGTAATTACCACTCTATGATTTTCGCAAATGTCAACTCAAAGATTGTAAGTAAAGAATACAACACCCAGTAAGTAAGCCACTGCTGATCATCTACAGGAGATTTAGATTCTATTGCCCTCACTGAAGCATACCTGCCAAAACAGAGAAGCACTTTCTCATTTATAAGCCATTTGTGAAATAAGAAAATTCTATCATATTGCACTTAATTGTTCAGAATGGTACTCACAAAGGATAGGCAAGCGTAACCAGAGGCCTGTAAAATGCAAAAGCAGTGTGTCAGAGTAAGGAACAATTCCTACAATACAACATTTATGGAAGTAACAATATTACAGATGACAAAATTGCTTTTGATATTATTCTCAAGTGCGAAGACAAGTAGAAATTTCAATACCAATTAAACAGTGTCTGGCTGGTTCTTAAATGAAGAAGTAAAAAAACAGTCATCATTTTTAGCTGAAAGAGGTGCATATAAATATGACTCTCCAACTCTTCTAATGGCAAATAATACATCAAAGCTTCATTAACTGTATATTCTCTGCTATTGTGAAACAGCAATAATAGTAAATGTCCACCAATGATCCAAACCACGAAGCTTCTTCTTTAACTAATTTTTAAAAATGTCAAAGCAATCCTTTTGTGATTATAAGTTATATAAATATCAAACCAGTTCACCTTTCTAAATGTGCTATTAAGAAACGTAGATGTCATAGCATCTACAACAGTCATGCTAAAATAGCTAAAGAAATTTAACGCCAACAAGACTTAGAGTCCAATACATTCAACAAGTTTAAAAATGAGTTGGAGTTTAACAAATTAGGAGCTCAATGAAATACACATAATTTCATTAACGTCACCAAAAAAATTTCTAAAGGTACACTTAGATATAGCGAATCTGGAAGTTAATGGAAAAAAGAAAGAAATCATAATTAACTGTACTAAAAGAAAGACAATTCACTGTACTAAAATAGCACTGACCTTTTATTCATTTAACACCAATAAAAAGAACAACATTCTGTAGCTTATGGTAAACTAAGCACGATTGCATTAACGCCAACAACCATATGCTGAATAAACACGGAAGAAGAATTAATGCCTGCATACGCTGTTATTCAATAGAAAGAGGGAGCAAAATCTGTGTTTGGACACGAACAGGGCCTTTTCCTAGGGGATGACTTCGTCCTTTATCTTGAAGAGTTTCCAGGTTTGAATGCTTGTGAAGATTGCGTCCAAGTCTTTGACTCGTGTAACACTCTAGGATGGCAGCGATTCACTCTGTGATCTCTAAAAGAAGATAATTGCGATTTCCTTTTTCTTTCCTGAACAAAACTCGCTTAAAGCTTGAATTCGAACAGAAAGCACATTCATGGGCCGCGATTTTAGATGCTCTCATAACTTAGACTCAAAGAGGGACGATTATTTCCCCCAAAGTTTTGATATTTAGCTAGAAGATAAACCAAAATAAGATTTTAAGATATCAGAATTCGCCAGAAAGAAAGCAGCACCTTTAACACCCAAGCATCAAAATTTAAGAAAACAGGAACAAAAAGATCCCTTCTTTTTCTTGGTTGATTCCGAAGCAAGTGGCGAACTTTCCCGACAACTCGTCAAGAAGGTTGATTGAAACGAACAAAAATCACAGAATAAAAGGTAGAAATTTCCGACAGGAGCAGAAGAACAAACTAATGCCAGGACATGACAGAAAAATCTCAACACCACCAGCAATGGAGCTTGATTTGTTGAAGGGACACTTACCCGGCGAGAACATCGAAGTTCATAACAAGAAACCTAAGCAGAGCACCGGAACCCATTCCTTCTTTTCGCGTGCTTCACACCAACTCCACTCTCGGTTGCTCGAACGCCTGGAGGAAGTCCCACGCTTCTCACTCTCGCGTTCCCTAAGTAGGTAACAGACGTGACGAATTTCCATCTTCTCTCTCCCTACTTTCCGAAAAGGCGTGTCCCGATGATATTAAAGGCTGCATGACTATTGCAAAGAGGGCCAATCAACGCAAAACGATACCGTGGGAGTATATTTAACACCACAGCCGCTTCATCGAAGCCGACGAGGGATCTGCCTTCGTCCCGGGCTTTAAGATTCGCGCCCAAACATTCCCTCGTATGATGTGCCGGAGGGCCTCGCGCTTTAAGAGTCGCACACGAACTTGATCGTATGATCGGTGGGGACATCTTACGATTGCGCAAGGGACCCGCACGTCGGCCACACAATCGCAGACGTGGTTGGTGTTTTGGTGCTGCCTGTGGGACCCACACGGCCGAATCAACCGGGACGAACTACCCGCCCAACTGAATCGTAATCCGACTCCGACTCCGAATCAGACCCAGCAACCTTCCTACCCGAACCCGTCCGACACCCAATTGATAAAACTACATACTTATCCTTCAAAGTATTTTTTTTTTATGTTTAGCCTTCTAAATTCAAGCTTAAAATATAGACCCTAAAAGCTTCCCAAGACACACCATTGGCATGAATGAGCTCTTCATATCCTCAAGTTCAAAAAGCTTCACACCTAAGCCAAAAGGGAAAAGTTAAGAAAAGGAAGGCAGAAATAAAGCATAAAACACAAAGTTGCAACAGATGATTATACTTGACTGCTTCTCATAAGCAATCAAGGTAGAGGTACCTAATAAGTTTTTGGATAATTATTAGTCAGAGTAAGAGAGAAGGAAATTACTACCTGAGTCAGTTCAAAAGAAGGTTTAAGTTGACATCAGTAGAAGATTCATCTGCAATGTGAACATTCAACCTTCTTCTTCTGAGAATCTAAATTCTTGTTCAGAAGCATTAAGCAACCTAACATGGAGATCTCAGCAATTGTAGGAACAACATTCATCACCCATCATTTTGGAGACTCGATTGCTGCTGCAAGACTACCAAACCTGCATTTATATCCATCTATGTTGTGGTACCTTCCAGTGTCAAATAATTTATTGATATTTCTCATAGGCTTTCACATGCTTTTGCCACTCTGTTGACCTTTTTTATAAGATTTGACTGAGAACCCAGGCACAGAATCACTAACTATTCTAGGTGGAATGGTATTTTACCTCTGAGGGAATGAAAAGCTTTCAAGGATGAAGCTTAGTTCCCACAGGATTGACAGAATGAACCCAGGGAATAAAAAGAAGAAACATTGTCGTCAGTTCTCACTGTTTGGATCCCCTGGAATCAAGCACCTTGAACGAAGTGAGACATATCAAAGGCTCAGGTTGGGTATGGAAGCTTAATTGATCCAAAAACACCTACAACTGCAGGAACACCTAATTCTAGTGTGAAATAAATATACCTGTGCCTCATGAGAGTCACTTGGTGCAAATGACATGCCTAACACATTTTTTTAATATAAACCAGCAACCTAATGCAATCAATCGGACAAAGTCATATCCGAAGCAATGGCCAAAAGTTTCCAAGAAAATAAGTTTTAGACAACAAAATTTATCAAAAGAAAGGGTTTAAGACAGATGTTGCTTACCCCATCGCCAGTGCCTGATGCAAGTTCCGATGGTTCCATTACCAATTGGAATAACAGACGCAAGTTGGTCAATATATTTATCTTCATCATGAGGGAATTGCATTCATCCATCGTCGAAAACTGAATACATTGCGCTGATGCTGAACTCAGTTCTGAACAGCCTTTTCAACTGTCGAGCTCTAGGATGGACTTCAGCATTGTGAACATGATCATGGCTCTTAAGCCATGGAATAAGGGTAACATACCCCTTAGGAGCCAGTATAAGACAATAGAGTTTCTCCTTATCAGTTAGACACTTCCTCTCTCTGTGGATCATGTTCTCTCAAGGAAAGGCCATCGCCACCGGCTTTTGATCCTGGCGAAGAGGGAAGTCGGTGTAATGTTCACGGCCTGCCTCAAATTCTTTTTTACTTCTGAATCGCCTAGATCACTCGGGCTGCCTGATCCACCACGGCGGTTCTCGAAGTTTAGATTCAGTGAGATCATGCATTTTGTCTTCTGAGTAATAAGGGATATGTTCACCCTTTCAATGCCACTCCTCTGCCATGCACCCTAACATAGAAGAAGAAATAGAGACCAACAGTGATACTCATCGATAACGAGCTCCTGGTCCTTCCCTCACCTGAAGTCAACTTTATGTCTATGGTGTGTGCCTGAAAGATATCCTAAGATGGCTTAGAACTGATCCAAATTCCAGCCAATTAATCAACTTCTATTAGTTTATATCAACCAAAGTAGGAGAAAAGTACAAAAAAAAAAAAAAAGGCTACAGAACCACTACAAAAAGCATACTAATTCCAAGGAAAACAAATGAGAAACAAAAACGTGTGACTTATTTAAGCTAAGAAGAAAGAAAATGCTTACCATCATAAAGGCAACACAACTATCCAGCAACTGTTTGCAAGAGCTAAACAAGCAATTAATGGCATCTTAAAAAACCTCTAGATTGACACAAAACAAGTATCTTGAACCCTGCATTAAATTTGCTTTTGCTCTATTAACAGAGAAGCAGTTCGCTTAAGCAACAAATATAAGTCCCAAATTGTAACCAAGCAATCCTTTATCTTACTTACACGAGCTAAGAAAGCAAGAACAGCCTTCCATATCTTACGGCAAATTCTCCTTATTTAAGCAGTTATTCAGCAATCTAAGCGCTAGAATGGGATTCCAACTAAAGTCAACCAGTAATTTCCTCCTGCATTCAACAAATCCACAAGGTCTACGCATCACGCCCTAAGATTCTTATGGACAGCTCAAAATCCAAGCAAATCAGGAAAAGAAAAACGAATCGAACGAAGAGAAAAAGAGTCTGCGGCGGTGGAATTCGAATCGTCGTCTTACCGATCCGAAGGGAGACGATCGAAGCGGATCATCGACCAAAAGAGATCGAGAGCGACCTGCTCGCCTCCGCTTTCTGCAGCGTCCGATAAACCCCTCGATTCCGTCGATTTTTCGATTCAGAAAAAGAAATAAAGATCCCATCCTTCGCCATCTCCATGATCTCGATTCGACACGGTTGTTCCTAAGCAACAAGAAGCGTCGAGTTGCTATTGGAACTGCTAATCTCACGAATTATTCGCGCTAGCGTAGGATCGGATCTAAGGCCTAAATCGCAGAACAACGTAGAGTAGCCGTGACAAGCGTCCACGTATTCCTGCGTCTCGTAGGCGGGATTTTTAAGCTGCAACTTCAGGACCCACACGCATCATAAAGAACAGATGAAGTGATGACACGTGGCAGTCCGTGCAGAGTCTCTTCAATATTAATATATTAATAAGAATATTAAGATGGAATCTTAGGATCGTATAGTATTTATTGATCGACTCTAATAGATGTAAGTAACTCTCTAGTTTATGTCATAGCAATTATTCCCACATAAAGATGGGGTGAAGGTTGCATTCAACAGGACGAACCCAAACCAAGCTTGCATGGGCATGCACGGTTTAGTAGGAGGCCTCATTCATGGTGCTGTACCTGCTCTGGCCAATCCCTCTGTGCCTCCATTTCAAGGTTTGCTGCACATGGTGGTGTCTTGTCCCTTCAAGACGACTGCAGAAGGAGGGGAGGACGATGGGAAGGACACCTCACCATGCACGACTGTGTAAGCAGCACCTGTTGCTACCCCTTCGAACGAAGCTTCCTTAGTTTTCTGATGATGCCACAGAGGAGTGTTCGACGGAGCAGGAGCGAGCACGGCCTCTCATGTCCTCTGCCATGAGCCGGCTTACACCCATGCATGCGCACACAGTAAACGCGGCGTCTCCCAAGTGAAGTTTTCTGTAAGTTATCTTCCTATCTCGCTTTTATCTCTATCTGGTGATGAAGGAGATCACTCCTTTGCTGCTGCTGCTGCTTCTTGGCTCTCGGCTTTGAAGCCGGTCACATGTGAGGTTGGGTCGGCAGCATTTAATGCTGCCATAGCATTCAAGACGGTCAGCTCGGAGTTGATTCCCAAAGGCTGCACTGCAATGGTTTCCATTTGCTCATGTTGCTCATGCAATCCACGAGTCTTTTAGATCCATCCTTTTTCTTCACAGGTGATGGTAGTTTTGTGAGTAGAAAAAGATCAAAACACTTCACATGTGGTGCATTTAAGACCCACTGAAATGTTTTCTTGTCTGCACAAGATAGTCTCAATCCACCATCTGCTGTCGATGTAGATATTTCTGGTGATTAAGAATGGAAATTTATGGGGCGACTCAAAGCGATAGATTCGAGCCAAGAATCATAGGATAAATTAACAAAGTCTCGATCAATAGATAGATAATTACATTCTCATATAATCGATACGACTAAGCAAGCTTTTTACACTTGTTTGACTATGTTGAGTACCACAAGGATGAACCGTGATGATCGGTCCAATTGCCAAGTACGAACACGCATCCCCTGAGAACAATTCACATGTAATCTGTCGCCATGTCAAGAAAGTTCTCTTGCTTTTGCCCCGCATCTTCGTCGAGCAACCATGACTCGAGCAACGACAATGGCGCTTGCGCCTCCGACCCCTCCGGCGTGGAGTCGTAGAGCCCCAACAGCGACTCGAGCGGCTCCGGCGACATGATGCAGTTGGAAGAGCTGGCGCTCGCGCTCCCCTGGCTCGACGCTGTGTCGGCCCGAACGCTGGCCGAGCTCGCCTGAGCAACGCCGGGCTTTGACGAAGTACCACTCATCCACCCTGCAAGAAGCCGAGATATGTTCTCGGTGCTCAACGCGTAGGTCGAAGAAGGGCGACTGCTCAGGCTGCAGTCAAAGGGTGACGCCTTCGATTCCTTATCCATGGACAAGGCCTGGGACAGAGCTCGCTTCGCCATGTCGACGTCGGTTTGGAGACACCTCTCCCACTGGCCTTTGGAAATGGAACGACGGCCCGACTGCACGCTGCCGATCGGGGAATCGGTGCCGCCGATCTCAAGCTTCCTAAGCTTCTTCTTCAGATACGTGTTCCAGTAATTCTTGATGTCGTTGTCTGTCCTCTCCGGTAGATAAGAAGCTATGGCTGCCCATCTGCATTCCAGCAACACCACTGGCATCAGTACATTGAATCGTAAGAAGCAGGATCAAAGTCATCATCTCACGTCCTCTGTTCTTGACCTGTTGCCTAGAAGAGATTGGAGATGAACTATAAGCTTCTCCTCCTGATCGGTGAAGTTCCCACGCTTGATCCCAGGCCTGAGGTAGTTTGTCCACCTTAGCCTGCAGCTCTTACTGCATCGCCTCAGCCCTGTTTAGGAAACAAGACATGAGAAGAGCTACTACAAGCCAAACCAGAGTAGAAGAATACTACATCCTGAACTACTGTACCAGTGTTGGGAGGAATAGCTCTCCAATTCCCTGGACCATGCTGTTGGATGTAGGAGACCAAGGTTATGTCTTCTTCTGGTGTCCAAGGTCCTTTCTTCACGCCATCTTTGTCACAGCATGGTGGTCTTCCCATCTCACACCTCTAAAGACACAGTAAGGGAGAAAGAAAGAGGGGTTCACAACCATGGACAAATGAGGCTGTTGTTTCCGAGCCATCTAGGGGTAGATATATATATACAAAGAGAGAGAAAGAGAAAGAGAGAGAGAGAGAGAGAGAGAGAGAACGGAGGCAGTGATCAGAACTCTCGGGGCCTCAGAAAGCAACGGGGAGAAGAGTCAAAAGGAGGACAGCAAATTGCATTTACACGACGGAGGTACCTTCAAAAGTCAGCTTGAGGGAGTTCCTCACAAAACCGCGTGTATTCAATGTGGTTCAACCCTGATCTGATCCAACACCCCCTCTTCTGCTCGGGTTATCAGTACAGACTACGAAGCTGTAAAGTTCTTCTTTACTGCATCAGATCCAGCAATGGAATCTGGAAGTTAAGTCCCCACCTTGCTAGTCTCTCTTCTCATGAAGGAACCCTAACTCACTACAGAGTTGGTGGGTGCAGTACAGAAGAAAGAAAACCTTGTTCTGCAGCAGATTAGATTCTGGAAGCTGTACATTTTATTATGGGTTGGCGTAAATGCATCTCTCTGCTGCAGAGTTCATTGTTCGCCTAACCAGGGAGCTGATGTACTAGCTTCGAAGTATGTGGTGAAGAAGGTGAGCCAGAAGATGCTGCTAAAGCTCTCATCATCATTGAAGTGACGCAGGTGCATAGGCGTACAGGAGATGTAATACCATGACATTGTGGTCGGTCATTCTGCATGGTGCAAATTGGGCGGCAGGAAGAGGACAGCTTCCGTCTCCTACATGTCTCCTGGTGCCAACCTTTTCAATGAGGGATGGTGAAAGCTCTCGGTTCTTCCCTCCAACCATTAATCTTCCATTAGATTTCAGTGAGTGCTGCTTTAACTTGCTGAAAGTTGATCAGATAGAACACTGTTAAATCAGAATTTTGTTGTTCGATCTGGATGATGAGGTCTCTCTTTCGTGTTCGATCTCAGACATCTCCGATTAATTGGCTCTGAATCTATGGACATTTTCCGATAATGCGCCCGATATAATTCTATGAGATTCGACGTCTCCAGGGTTGGCTGTGGGGCTGGATGAGTATGGTGTCGGTCGAGATTGAATTGTGACAGACGTGAAAAGAAGACCTCGGTTGGCCTCGGATCAACATCTAGATCGGACAACCAAATTCTAATTTCACAACCACCAGAACAAGCTGATCTGATAGAATGATAAAAGCATAAGAACAACAATTTGTAATCTGGTCTTGGATCAGTGTTCAGACATCATTGTCAGCCAGAAATCATTAGATGGAAGGATTTCTCGATTAATATTCTCATGATTTATTGAGGCTGGCAGCATCGCCGGCAGCGGAAGGGAAATGAATTCATCATTACGATATTGTTCGGAAGAAAGGGATGACAGAATCAATCAGCAACACCAACAAGAACACCAAAGACAAGGCAATAATAATGCATTGTTCCTTCATTTTTTTTCTCTCTCTTTGAAGATTGTTGTGGAATATATGGCTGTGCTTTGATCTGCAAACAAGACTCTGTAGGTAGGTAGTGTAGTGATTGTGGAAAGTAAGTTAATCTTTGTTCTATGTTGTCTCTCATGAGTGATTCCATCTGCTTCCATGTTGCACATCTCACTGGTAGCTGTCTAACAGTTCCTTAGGACATTCATGTGTGCCTAATTAATTGTCCATCAATATGTTTGAATGATCACTGCCATGAATCCTACAAAAAATGTAGGTGTCATCACCTTGTGGCTCAGCCAAATTATACATCTCTGAGGTCTCTATCCTCACCATGTAAATGGCTGAGAAGTACTTCACAGTCTATTCCAAATATTTAATGGAAAAAAGAAAAAGAAAACACTTGCTTCCATTCATGAAATTACACGAAGCATCCAAAGCCAAGAAAGGGGTACTGATTTCATTTAAGCAATTCGTGTTTCATAAATTGCCTTCAGATTATAGAATTTGAAGTTTCTATCCATTGTTTCTTCAGCACCGGAAGAAACAGAGCTCCAAACTTGGGAAGGAAGATATAGCTATTACTTGGAGGGAGCTGATTGCTGATTGTTTGTTGATGGAATTGGATGGAAGAAAACAAGGAGGTGATGAGAGAAGGCATGTCATCTTCTTCTCCATGAAGATGCTGCCGTTGCTCCCACTTGAACAGTGCCCTGTTTTCACTCCCAGTTTGATCTGAGAACACCAAAACCCTGTTTGCGTGTCACAGCATGTGCACAAAGTAAAGGCTATTTGTTCCATGCCACTTGCACAGTGTTGCAGTTGCAGTAGGAAGCAGACGCCACTCTGTCTCCATAAACGCTCCTCAAACCATGAGCAGTGCTCTCTGGTCACCCACACAAGTGACCCCAAACAATGCGCCCTGCTCGGCAAAGAATGTGGCAAAAAGGCAACTTGTTTTCCTCTTAAAACTCCATGGCAGAACTGAAAGCTCAAACCATAGACCACCAGCTGATGGCTTTTGTCTCGGAGGAATCATTTCTTCTCCAAACCCCTGTTTTCAGCCACTACCTACTACCATCTATGAACAGGCAAAGTGAGGAAACAATGATATAAATCATTGGGCACAAAACCAAGTTGATGATTCTTGTGTTGTGGTCCTATCCCATCCCAGATCAACAAAATCTTAGTGATGATTTATAGTTTCTGCACATGAACACAAGATAACTCCACACTTTTCTGCTTGAAAGATCAGTCTTTATGGCCAATGTGTTGGGCTATGTGTTCAGTTTTCCTAATCTTTTCCTACATATTACATGTGTTGCACATATAAGATACTGGTCATCTTGAGGTCAATTATATTAGACACCAAGTCTTCAAGATAACACAGTAATAAAATATAGATGCATCCTTTTTTGTTTATCATTAAAGTAAAAGTGGATGCTTCCTCACAATAAAGTAAAATAAATTAGATGTTGGCAATCCAATCATCAAAACTGAGCATCACACAACTTGAGTTGCAGAAGCCAAGACAATAGGTAGGAATAGGCAGATGTATATGTTACAACAGAACAAACACACAATAAATTTTTAGTTTGAGATCTCAAAACCTCAGCTTCCATAAGCTGAGACAGAATGCTATTTTCTTTAGCTCTCCCACCCATCATTAAACAGCCTTAATTAGAACAAATCACCATAGTTTTAAATCCACATAAAAGTGTCAACTTTACACTTGGAAAGTGTCCACTTGCAAAAAATGGAATAAAAAAAAAGAAAATAATAAGAAATTTCTGGAAAGAAAGTGGAAATTGGAACTATTTTATGGACTGATGTAGTCATAAAGAATAGATGCATCCTCTTTTATTTAGTTTATATAGATGCTTGCAAACAAATAGCCAATCCTAAGCCTCACTCACAGCTTGAAGAACAAAATACAAGAGGAGAAGAGAGGGATACAAAAAGACCAAATGAGAACTGTATCAGTGCTTTAGAATTTTAAGGAACATAATAATATGATAAACAATGGAGATGAGATGGTATGTTCTCTCATCATATTAAATCATAAAACACCATATAATTAAATCATAAATGATTACTTAACAACCACAGAACACCATTTTGTTAATTATACATAAATGCATCAATTTACTGTTATAAAGTGTTCAGTTGCCAAAAATAAAATAAAATCTTTTCTAAAAAAGAGCAAATTTGAGACTATAAATTGGCAGACTAGTAAAAAATTAATATTATCTATATAATTCGGTATGAACAATATATAATTATGAGAAATTTAGCAATTCCGACTTACGATACCCGATATAATATTGGTGTTAAGATAGTAACATATAATTCTTAATTTTTTTTAAGATTCAATATATACTAATTTATCGATACATGAAAGATCAAATCATATCGATTTTGATTGGGTAGGATATGAGTTTGATACCTGAAATTATAAAAACCTTTAGGAGAAAAAAAAATGATAAAGGATCAGATTTGTAGTTAAAGAAAAAGGCAATTGAAGAGGAAGAACAGTAATAATGGAGATATTGGATGCTGAGTGGGATTGAAGGTAAAAGGCAGAGACAGCCTCCCCTTTTCTTCTCCTCTTTCCAATTACCAGTGACGAAACCATGTAATGCTCCACAACACTCCAAACAAGGACTAAACTGAGACACTGCATCACCCGAGCATGGTCAAACACTGAGCACAGTAATCCATTTGGTGCCGAGAGTTACACCATTGGCCCAAAGTGTTGCTCCCAAAGGCGAAGAGAATCAAATAACGCCACCCCGAGGCCACAAAGGAACTTGTGGCTCAGAATCCTCTTCGCCCTGCTCACGTGGCCTCCCCCGTCCTCTTCCTCCTCCTCCTCCTCCTCGTCTGTTAAACCCCGAGGCAGGTGAAGAGAGCACAAAGTTACAGAGGGAAGAGGCAGAGGCGAGGTGAAACAGAGCAGTAGAACAGGGCAGGAGATGTCAGAAAACAGAGACACCGCAATCAAGCTGTTCGGCAGGACGATCCCCCTGCAACGCTGCGGCAGCGGGGACGGCGGAGGAGACAACCAGAAGGTACTTCTCGTGGCTTGTCGTTGCAGGGAATAAGAAAGATAGGTTCTTTTTGCTTGCTGGTCTTTGCTTACTTGTCTCTGGGTTCAAAAGCTTGCTCTTTTCCTTTGTTTTTGAGCTGTTGGTACTTGCTTGTGAATTGTTGTGCTGCAGAGAACAAGAAAAATGGTTTCTTTTTTAGCTTTCCGGTCTCTGGATTCAAAAGCTTGTTCTTTTCATCTATTCCGAAATGTAAGGTTTTGTTGTTGAGTCGTTGGTACTTCTTGTGGATTGTTCTGGTGCGGAGAACAAGAAAGATTGGCTCTTTTTGCCTTCCGGTCTATGCTTACCTGTTTCTGGATTCAAAAGCTTTCTCTTTTCCTTCATACCGAAATGTCAGGTTGCAAGAAATGCATGCTGGTTTCTTGCGGACTGTTATGCTGCAGAGAACAAGAAAGATTGATTCTTTTTGCCTTCTGGTCTTTGATTACTTGTTTCTGGATTCAAAAGCTGGCTCTTTTCCTTTCACACTGAAATGTCAGGCTGCAAGAAATGCATCCCGGTTTACTGTTGATATGTTAATCACTGTTCATTTGTGCTGTGAAAGAGATCCTGAGTTCTCCTCTGTTTTAACTTGTTTCTCCTTGCAAATCTTCTATTTCTCAATTTCTTTCCTTTGATTTTTATTAGACCAAATTGTTGCTGTGATTGTGAGGTGGGAACATTGTTGTGAATGTTCCTTGGTGATAATGAATTGATTTGGTGTTACACAGTATATGTAATGTGCAAGAATCATCAGCTTATCTAGACAACTCCAGAAAGAACAATATTGCCTCCATACACTACTAATGAAAGCAAAGCAAACCCACCACTATTTATAGATTTGCGTTGGATTTCCAGCTTCAAATTTCTTCCTTTTGTCTTATATACTGTATTTTCTCTGACCACGAGAGAGTTAGAAATGGGAGAATTTAGCTCGTCTTCTTTCTTGGTGTGCCAACTGTGATTGTCAGCTATGTCCACCTTAGCATCACCAATCGTTCTTTCTTGAAGTGCTTAGCTCATCGATTCTATCTTGAGATCATATGAGGCAGCTGAAATCTATGGTTGGTGAGAAGAATTCACCCATTCTTTGCGTTTCGATCTCAGGATCTTCAAGTGGAAGATACTGCTGCTCGATCACAGGACAAGAATGAGTGTACTACATCGACGAGCGAGATGGATAAACCAGCTTCCGCTGATCAAAAGGATGCGTCGACCAAGAACTCGGTGGCGGAAGAACACTCGAAAGACAAGGCTGTGAAGAAGCCGGACAAGATCCTCCCTTGTCCTCGGTGCAAAAGCTTGGACACCAAGTTCTGCTACTACAACAACTACAACGTCAACCAGCCGAGGCACTTCTGCAAGAACTGCCAAAGGTATTGGACCGCCGGTGGCACCATGAGGAACGTCCCCGTTGGAGCTGGTCGACGCAAGAGCAAGAGCACTTGTCACTTCCGGCACATCGCCGTGTCGGAGTCCTCCCTCCAGTCCGTTCGATGTAATGCACCTGAATCAGTTCGTTACCCTCCGAAGCCAAATGGCACGGTACTCAGCTTTGGCACGGATGCGCCGGCGAAGGCAAAACCGCTACCTTCGTCTGAGACATCCATGCTTAGTCCGAACGAAAATGGTGGCCAGAATTATCAGGGATCAGCTGCTCCAATTCCATGTTTCGGTGGATCCCCGTGGCCGTATCCTTGGACACCAGCAGCTCCTCTCAGCTTTCCGATCCCGTTCTATCCTGCTGCGGCTTATTGGAGTTGCGCTGTTCCATCCGGAGCTTGGAGCGTTCCATGGCTGTCCCCCTTAGCTTCCTCTCACCCAGCGGCAGCACCCAATACTGGCAACTTAGGCAAGCACTCGAGGGATGGAAGCAATCTGAACAATAGCAGTCTATCGACGGAAGAAGACGGCGGTTTGGCTCCGACGACGCTGAGGATTGATGACCCTGAAGAAGCTGCAAGGAGCTCCATATGGACCATGGTGGGCGTCAAGCGCAGCAAGAACAATGCGGTTAGCAATGGAGGGCTTCTCAGGGCCTTCCATCCGAAGGTAGACGTCAAGAACCATGTGCTGGTGGCACCATCACTGCTGCATGCCAACCCTGCTGCGCTGTCTCGATCTCTGAACTTCCATGAGACCTCTTAGAGAAGCAAATCGAGCAACTGCAATTTTGCAGAGTAGAAGGAAGATGGTGAAGAGGAACTCAGGAGTGCGTCCTTGCTGATGTAACACTAGAAATTAGTAATCTTGGCTTAGATATGATGGCTTGGTGAGTCTTCTGCATGTGAAAATAGATCTGTAGTGAGAGGGATGTCTGTTTGTACATAAATAAGTGTTGGAACTCGATTGAAGAGAATGATAGTGAGTAACCTTTTGCTTAGATTCTGCATCGGCTTCCTTCGGAGCTACACCTTCTTCTGATTCCTGGATCTACTTAGACAAGCATAAAAGTTTAGCGGATTGAAGTAGGACCAAAAGCTCAGATACCAGCAGAAATGTCCACATTGGCTAGGCTTGTTGGGTCGTGCGGAAGGTGGGGAAAAGGCAGGGTGGGTGAAAGAAACATCTGCTTGCAGATGTGCTCGCAATAATACAAGGCACTACCGAATGGGGTGAGGAAAAGGATGAGAAGAAGACATGGAAAAAGGAGATGGAAGTTCTCGTTTGGCCCACCTCGTGTCCCACTGAGGAGAGAACTGGATTCCTGCCACAAACAGCCAAGCATCCTACCAACAACTGAAGGAGGCAAAAAAAGAGAGGAGGGAGGGAGATGATAATGGAGAGAGATCTTTTTCTTTCTTTTCTTTGCTTACAGTAACAGGTGAAAACAAAGCAATCCGTAGAACATATACTGACCTTTTTGTTCTATAAAGATTATTCTGTAACACGAAGGGAATCTGGAATTCTTTATGACGCACGATCAAACTCACGCTGTCATCCTCTCGGAACACATGAATTCACTCCATTTAGATCGAATGTTAATAGACACATCTATCGATCACACTGATTTCTCCTAAACGTAGCACCTCCTCCTCTTTCGACTTCTTTCGGTGGAAGGTAGAGAAGCATTTGCGGTCAAAGGGTTGAGCTCTGCCGTGTGATTTCCACTCAAATGTGTCAGTTTGGAGTCTGGCCAACATCCGACTATCTTGCTTAACGTTTGACCTCAGGTTGAGAGTTTTCTCAACATCCTACAGTCGATCACGTTGGAAGAGAAGCAATAGATGGGGAGAAATGTGCCTTTCAGCATCGTGCTGGTGAGCACCAAAGCACTAACTTCTGTCATCTCCTCTGTCATACGAATTGTAGGTGGGATATAAAGAAGCCATACATGAAGTTGACTCCATGATTCATCAAACAGGTGAAATGAAAGATCAGAAAAGAAAGAAAAAAAGATTAAAAGGCAAGAAGGAATGTTCAGTATATGGCAGTGTTTTGCTTCATGCACTGTTAGCAATCAAATCTTTTGTGGCAGAAGATTTCAGGATGGTTTACATGGACTGGTGTCTGAATCCACCTCTGAAACAGGGCCACTGTCAGGTCATGCCTCCTGTACAAGCCTACGATTAGACTTTTTAGGTCACTAAACAGAGACATCAGCTTCTTTGACTTCATGAGGTTGCATTTAGAATTTTGTGCATCCCCCTCTGTCATCATCCGATTGGAAGTTTCATGTGTGATCGAGGCACTCAGCCTCAAAAGTAGACCACTTTGGCAAAGCATGAGTGCACTTTCCTATCAAAGCTAGGAAAAAGTTGCAAGCATGGCCCAAGTGACCTCTCCATGGCTGCTGGTGGAAGGGAGCTTGAGAAGATAGACCATGACCAAGGGGAATAAAGACCATATAATAGAGAAAGAGCTCTTGCTTTTTGATGCTTGCTCTTCTTATCAGTGAGGTGAGCATACAAACAAAAGACAGAATGCAAAGGATGGCCTGATTGTATTATAAGAATCTATAGTAAGTCTCATCCTAATTTTATGCTGTAGAGTAAGATGTTGTCCAGTATTTATTTACATGTGCTACTCTATCTGTACATTCGAAGTGATTGGATTAGAATAATTTAAAAATAGAAGTTGATTTTTCTTGGAATTTGGAATGCAAATCTGCAAATTATTGTATTGATCCAATTGAAATCAATGAGTTGGATAATTCCAAGAGAAAATGCTGTGGAAAAATTGCTGAGAATATGTCATCCAAAACAACTAAGAATAAAGGTAGGAAAAGCATAAGGGAACCTAGGACAAGTTAAGATATCCAAGGAAATGGAACATTCCATACAAAAGAAGGTGAGCACCAATGAGCAAAAGCAGTTCAAGTGATCAAGATGTGGTGGGGAGTTAATTCAAAGTTGATTCATCAGGTAATAAGAAAAGCACAGTTTTCCCACTCTCTTCTTTATCTGTAGATTTGATGATCTCAAGGCAGACAAAAAGGCAGTGACTGGAGAAGAGGCATAAAACCAACCCACAGGAGAATGTGGAAAAAGGAACACAAGAATTCACTGACATTTATGTGACATCAAAACCACAAGAGAACATGTTTCCTCCTGTAACTCTCCTCTGATATTTATGTGTTCTAGCTGAAGTCAATCCATTTTTCTAGTGCTCGTATGACCTCCCAGATAAAAAGAAATCAAAAGGAATCATGTCAACTTCCAACAAGTGCTGGACACATTAATAATTGTCACTCTCAAATTGATGTCTTTGTTCTGTAGTCAACAGCACCACTGGTGTCTGGGCCACTACAGGAGGTTTGACTGCTGTTTTTGGCCAATTACAACATGGGAATTCAATGATTGCTGTCAGGATTAAAGATAACAAATGATCAGAGTAACAATGTCACATCTCTAAAAAAATCACTTTGTAAATAAGTTTTCATGATCAAGAAATCTCAGAAGAGAAATGAAAGATGGATAGAGATATTCTCCTCTTGAGGTCATGACAAGTATGTGAATGCGTGTTTGTGATGGCAAGAATACTGCCTTGGAAAACCAGCAGCAGTTGCTTGTTTCAGAGGCCAAAAAGCTACATTTTAATGGTCCCAAAAAGAATGTTTCACATTGAAGAAGCCACTGACTTGTTTGTCCTCCTCCTCCCAGCTCAGTTGACCATATGTTATGGCAGCAAAAAAATTCTTGCCAAACCACCATTAACAAAGCATGCCAAACTGCTAACCATGAATAGAAATTACCTTTGACTTACATAATGTTTGGTTTAAGGGCATGATCTTGATCTGTGATGGAGGTTTGTCATGTCTTGTTCTAGGCCACATGGGAGTGTCAATTACTAGTCTTCCATCCCTATCCACCATTAGACACTGTGATAATAAGTATAGAGGGAGGAGTTGGAGGGAGATTCCTGTTTGATATGCATCCCAGTCAGACATCATGGTGGTGAGGAGGTCTTGGTTCTTCACAATCTTCATCATCTCAGCTCTTCTCTCACTCTCCATGTCCCAAGGTACACCTCCTCTGATTTATTCTCCCCCTTGTTTATTTGTGGGAAAGGCTTGCAACTGATCCCTGCTTGCTTGCTTGTTCTTGATTGGTGTCAAGGGTATGGAAGAAGAACCATTCTTGTGAGGTCTTCAGAAGCTGTGAGGTCTCCATCTGAACATGAGGTGAGTCTTCTTGGTCTTTGTTTGCCTCTCTCTCTCTCTCTCTCTCTCTCTCTCTCTCTTTCTCTCTTCAATTGGGCCATTTATTTAACAGGATTATGTCAGTAAAGTTGTTCTTGGTGACTGTTGTTTCAGGAAGGGATATGGGAAGTCAGGGAGATGGTGGAGACAACCATGGACTACAAGGAACCTGGAGCTAACACCAACCCTAGAAGTGGCTTGTCACCCCCACCCCCAACTTAAAGACCTTCTTAGCCTACCTCTAAAGCATTACTGTTTGTTGAGAAGTATGTCACTGTGAATTGTGTGCCCTTTGGTTCCCTATAGCTTGCAGTGTTTATGTAGCAGAAAAGTGTCGTTATTGTTGAGGAGACTTGGTGATGTAAATTTATTTATGTTGAATCAAAGCATTTAAAGTTTATTAGCATACATATGATATGGAATTTGTGGAGGAGGAGGGCATTAAGAAGATGAGCTGCATATTTCAAACAACTCCATGCAGGTGTGTGTTCGATCAGAGAGGAATCTACACACAATAAGATGTATTGTTGGTTTTCTTCTTCTTCTTCTTCTTCTTCTCTGTGACAAGAGATTGTGGCTCTCACACATTCCTTGATGGAATTGGTGGTTCTGAGAACTGCAATGATTGCAAGAAAAATATCTTATGCTTGGATGGACTGTGTGCTAAGCACCGGCAGCTCTGCAATGATACAGAACAAAAGGAAAGAAAGAAGAAAAGCTCGAATCAACATGGTGCAAAAGACAGATTGCTCGATTGCTACAGGTTCTGATACTGAGTTGTTCATCACCTTTATGATCTGAACAAGCAAAAGAGATTTGTTCTAATGCTTGAGAATGTCAAATTAGATGAAACAAATCTGAAAAGCTTTTGTGTGATTTATTCTGCTCTATTGGTTCTCTCACATGAGTGTGGTTTGGCAGACATGAAAAATCATGAGGAAGCTCTGTCCTAAAAGTCAACAGGAGCAACAATGTCAAACGGACAAGTCAAATAAATTTTGGCAAGATTTAGAACACTTCCATGATTGCTGTGTTTACAAACATATTATGCTTGTCCTTATCAAAAATTAAGTGCACCACCTGAAAAGAATTCAACCATCAAATCATTTCATGTTGAAACCGCATCGAATGATGCTTCTGATAAGATCAGTGTAAGTGTTACCAAGTTATGGGTAGATCTAATCTCCATGAACCAGTAAACTCCTAAATTAGAGAGAGAGAGAGAGAGAGAGAGAGAGAAGTAAATCTGTCAATTTCCTCGGTAGAGATTGTGTGATAGAAGGTTTGATGCTTTGTGATCTGTGTTATCTGATAGGACGATGACGATAGGAAGAAAAGATCCAACCGAATTCGGATTCGGGTTCATATCCAGATTTATCTTAAGCGGATACGGATTCAGCTGAGGCAGGAAGATTTTTGACTACCGGATACAAATATGGGTTGGGTCTGAAGTGCTCCTTGAGAAACGGATCCGGATCCATTTGCCCGTGCCCTAAATCCCTCGAGTCCGCATCGGTCGACGGCGTTGGAATCTCTCGAGGTCGCCTGCGATAGCTCGATCCACAAGTGCCACCATCACTCCGCTATCCGGTAAGCGATCCACAAGTGCTTGTTCATTTGATGCCCTGGCTCTTGGATCCTTGTGGTTTCGATTTCTCAGTTTCGTGAATTTAACGAAGAGAGAAACCAAAACAGGATCTTTCTGGCAAAATCTTGGAAAAGATCTAATCGTTAGTCATTAAGAGTCCGATGATGCTGATTCAAGCAAGATTATTGAAAGACCCTCATGACATTTTATGTTTAGGATTCTAATTCGTTTCTCCCTTTTGGCTTGTGTCATTTCTGTTTCCTATATAAACAGGAATCTTTTGGGCAAAATCTTGGAGAAGTTCTGAACTTATTAAGATTTGAGTGATGCTAATTTTAGGAAGATTATTACAAGACTCTCATGGCATGTTTTATCCAAAATTCTTGTTTAAAAAAGGGTTGTTTGGCAGAAACTTGGAAAAGATCTCATATTTAGTTATTAAGATTCTTTAAGGAGATCACAAGACCCTCTTGACATATTATTTTCAAGATTTTTTAATGTGATGTCGTGTCGTTTTATCATGTCTATCTCTTTTTGAATTCAGAAACACTCATTTTCAGTTTATTGATGGAGGAATCTTGGGTTCCAATTAACAACAATATCTTAGTCGTGATGCAGCTCGGGAGTCCTCAACTAGCTGCTCGTTTATGATTTAGAGGAAGGAAAGAGATTTTTTGTTGGAATCGTGCATCTGAGAATGACTTTAGCTCAAGCTAGAAATGTCGTTCTGCCCTGCATGAAGCTTCTCAGGATGTCGGCTGTGCCTATTCTAGAGCAACTACATCTGGAGGAAAGGTTGCTCAGGACATCGGTTGATAATTGGTGCATTGTTAATGATAGGACAAATCGTCCTACTATAGTCATGGGAGTATCTGGGTAAGAACTCATTTAGAAATACATTTGTTTTGTGTTTCTGTGTTCCTTTGATTTTTCAGGGTCATCTATAACTGTTTATATTCTCTCTTCATGCATGATTTGGGTATCCAAAGATTGTATTTGGGGCTATTGATTAAAGTCTGACCATGAGCATGAAACTATACCACTAGGAGGCCTTCAGAACTTATTGAACTGAAGTCTGTGCTTCGTGATCAAATTCCTGTAATTAAAAGATTTACCGGAGGAGGCACTGTTATTGTTGATGATGGAACAGTCTTTATCTCTTTCATTTGCAATAAGAATGCTATCCCGGGGCTTCAACCATATCCTCACCCTATCATGTCATGGACTGGCCAACTTTACAGTGAGGTGCTTCGAGGATTTGGTGACTTCCATCTCCGTGAAAACGGTATGTAGGAAGGAACAATTTATGCTACTTCCTTACATGCTCAGCGATATTTGGTATCTACATCGTCTTCATGTGTATGCTTTTCTTTCTCTTTTTCTTGGTTTGTTATTCTGCTGTGTTACATCTGCTTGACCCACACTTAAAAAATTATTCCACATCCACCCTACTTATATTTGGATGGATCATGTTATTTTTAATAAAGTGGACTTATCATTGTAAGATGGATAGTGATACCTCTGCTGTGAGGTAAGTAGATTTTGACCAACTTTATGAGTGGTCTCTTTCTGATGTTTGTAGACTCTGTTCCAATCATAGGTGAGTAGATATATCTCAACATCTAAAGTTATTAATCATCCTGCGATTAGAGAGATAAGAAATGGATTTAAGTTTTTATAGCATTTGAGCTACCAGCATGAATAATGGCAACATGGTCCTTGACTCATTGTGCCCAGACCCATGGGTTTTTTTTTTCTCAGATTCTGACCCTGTTTTCTTCCTTAAATTCATTGTATTTATTTTGTCTCAGCTAAACCATAAGTAAAAACTGATAATTGTTTTTCTTTTTATCTAAGCTAAACCATAAGTAAACTCTGATATATAGTGCTTGATGGCATCAAAAAAGTCATGGAAACATCTCTCTGGTACTTGCTATTATATTTGAGGATCTTTTTGTATTGAAAAAACTTCTGATATATGAAACTTACAGTTTCCGAAAAGTCATCAAACTGAAAACAGTTTTACTTGTCTTGTTTATGACTGCAAAGCATCATGTTTTGTCAGGTTTTGCTATCATTTAAGATGGCGTTCCTTTATCCTCATTTTCAGATTATGCATTTAATAGCCACAAGTTTGGTGGAAATGCTCAGTCCATAATTAAAGAGCGATGGATTCATCATACGTCATTTCTATGGGATTATGATATAAAGAATATGGAATACCTAAAGCTTCCCACCCGTGCTCCAAAATATCGATCGGTATAACCTATTGACAGTCTTTTAATATTTCTTGTAATTGTAATAATTCTTCTGACAGCCACTGGGATTCTCCTTTTCATTAAGTTGATGGATACTTTTTTTGTTTTGGCATCATTTCAAGAGTGATTAGAATATCATGTGGGAAGAAGATATGTTTTGACTTATTCTGTTAAAATAATTGTTTGACTCAGTCAGCATCACACTAACTGCATGTACAAGTTTGATGATGAGATGCTCTCAACTTTAGTTGATACCAATGCTGACTTGATCAGCTAAGTGATGTGTTACACTGTGAACCCTTTCTTCTAACTTGCTGTGTGTGCACTTTAACGCTCATCCCTTAAGGTTACGCCATTTGGTAAAAGGATCACATTTCCATTCAGTTATTAATCATCACATAAATGACTGTGTTATTTTAGCTCCAATATTTTAAATTTTCTGATTCTTTTTTCCCTTTGATAGGCATCTATATTTCTGTTGATTCCTATTAGAATTTTATTATTGTGTTTTTTTTATTTTCTTTTTGTCAGTGATAATTATTGTCTTTTGTAGCTATTGAAGCTCGGATCCATGTATCAAATGTAAATTATATTATAAACCGCTAGCAATTTTTATATTTGAATATAGCGACAGATAGATGATATGGTTATCTGAATGTTAATAACTCTAAAAAGTCGATATTTTCTTTATCAGGCACGACCTCATGTCGATTTCTTATGTCGGATGAAAGAGTATGTGCCATCCAAATCAACGTTTATTGAAAGAACAATCAAATCTCTCGGAAGTTACTTCTTAGTTAAACCTTTTGATTTGGATGACATTACAACTGAACCTCCCTGCACCCTGCCGCATTCCACCAAGCTGTTGTCAAGACAGGAGCTGGAGGATGCATATTCATCACAGTGTGAGAATTTGCGATAGCTGACTTTCTGCTTGTGATCAGGATCAGATACTGTTTACTCAGTTTCATTGCTACATGAGACATTAAATTCAGATTAAAAGGCATTCGTTTCTTCTGCGATAATATTTGTCGTATAAAATGTTGCATTTCCTTCTTCGGGAAGTTAAATACATGCCTTCTTGTTTTGACTTGTATCTCCTGTTTCGACATGTGGCAGTGCAGGCCTGATTTCAGGCTTGCATCAATGGAAACATTTGAGACATTTTTATTGATTGAAATAAACTAGTGTTTCAAATTAAGGCTAGTTTCGGTGGGTCCTGACGATTGATACTATTATCTGGATGATTACTTTTAAAGACTCTTGTGCTTGTATGGTGCACATGTTGTTTACAATTTTTCATTTTATATCAAATGATCAATGAGTTCTGCCATGAATTCCTCCATGTCCTCTGTCATTTGAAGTCATGCCAGACTCCTGTGTCTCTCTCAGTTTGGCTTGTATCATATCAAATCTCTTCCTGTGCTCATTATTCTCTTTTGGGTTCTTTGTTCCCAAGGATCTTTCTCTGAGATGGAACACCAGCTGCACAACAAAGTTACTTCAGGTAATTGTCTTTTCATATGTACTTATGTTTACCCTTTTTCAGCTACTCCCATGATCTTGGATATTTAATGTGGATAGAATTACTACTTACTGGAAACTCTGGAGAATACCAGGATATAATTGCTGCAAAAGAACAAACAAAAAACATGTTTGCTTTATAATTTATTTGGAAATATATCAATGGCCACATATTATCTGAACACCTGAAGATAAACTATATGGCACAAACACTGAACTTATGGTTTTGGTATGATTCTTTCCATAACCAGTGAGTTACATTGGTCATATCTAACAGTAACATCCACATTAAATCTAATTTAAACATGACAAATGAACTGAAAATAACTGACTCCCATCTCTGATTTTGATTCAAGTTTCTCATGTTTGCTCGTAAGCATACAATCCACAACACACAAGAAGAGACATGCATCGTAAAAATTGTTAAAGCAGGAGTGTGGAAAAGGTGAAAAATAGACAGATGAGAAGAAGAAAATAGTATGCCACCCAACAAAGCAATTACTGTAGACAGAAACATCAGGCAGTATGATGGTTTCGGACAGCTCAGGAGCATGTGTTTGCAGCTTTGAACTAGCTAAGCTATTCACTACCAAAAAAGTCTGATGTGTGTGCACTTTTTGAACTAGTTAGTCACTATTGTAAGTCCCAATGATTGTACTCTCAGTTTGGTGGATGTACATCATTTTCCAAGCCTCCTTTTCTCTCTTGGCATCATTATTTAGTTCAAGATTAGCTCAATAAATATCAAACAAAATTTATGAAAGGATAAGTTTAGTTTGGCTTGTCTAACATTCATTGAAACACTGTATCATTGGATATAAGAATATATTGTCATTGTTAAGATGCTTGGTGTGCCATATGAAGTTAGGGGTTTAAGCTCCACTGTGATTAATCCTGCCTATCACATTAAATTGATAGTAAAATCATGTGATTGATCTCATTTTCACTATCTATAAATATGAAAAAAATTATCTATAACATATTAATCAAAGAAGTAAAATTATGTCTGATCTATTTAAGCAAACAATTGAACTATCTGACATAATTTTCTGTTTTTTTTTACTTCTGTTGTTTTTTTTTGGAGCCTGCAAACCAAAGACTACTTCATATAAGGAGTGCAGGAAAACAGGGATCTGCTTTTTCTCATCTTCTGTTGTTGTTGTTTTTGCTCCTCAACTAGTAATTTCAATGCATTCACTGCAGAAGACAGCTGGGATCTGCTTTTTCTCTTGTCAAAGATATAGTCTGTCCTAACCAGGAATCTTGTTTAATGTTTCTGCAAGGACTGCTCACAGTAGCCAACATCAACCTATTGCTTCTCTGAGCTCATCAAATCAGTACTGGACACAGCAACAACATTGTGTCCAACTGAGGAAAGAAGAGTTGTTTACTTCATGGAAGAGTGAGAAGGATCACAGACAGCACATTAACTTCCCATCCAGTGTTGATGGTACCTCCAGAAACTAAGAAACCCAAGATTTTGAACAGTTTTATAGGAAGTGATGATAACATAATGTGGAAATAAAGTAGTGATTGCAGATTACTTGTGCCTTCTACAAGATCTCATAAATCTGAAACATGTTGGGACATCAAGATGTGAAGCGATCCCCACTCACTGTTCAAGTACCTTCAATTCCCAGTTCACCAACCATCCTGTCCTCTCATCTCTGAGAACTACAGTTTGTAGCAGAATGGATACCTCAGAATCCCCAACACATCACAACCGGGAAGTAATGGTTCATATTTATCAGAAGATTAAAGCATCACATGGTCAATAAAGCTCTGTGACCAACCAATGATGGATATGGTGATGGATTCTTACCGAACTTACTGTTTCCCTTCATCTTCTTCCCCGACTGTTCTTGCTCTTCTTGCTTCAATCCAAGGCACAAATAGCATGGCATAACAAGCATCATTAATCTGCCATATAACTTCACTTGCATAAATGACATGATACAAGCAGTGGTGACGATGAGTCACAGAGAAGAAGCCTTCTCTTCAGATGCGCCTCAGGAGAAATGAGAGGTAGAATGCCACCACTTCTGACTACTCCCTAAGAAGACGAGCAGCTTCTTAAGCTGTTTCTTCTCCTCTAAGAACAGCAAGCCATTGATATAAGGCTTACACAGACTCTTAACACCATGAAAGGCCAAGGTAAAATAAGCCCTTTTAATCTTCATCCATCACTCTATGCTTAGAATTATGGGTTACTTTCTAACGTGAAGCACGTCATATGTGCTTCTCAGCGGAATTGGCCACCGCTGAAGGTTTGTCCGAAGGACCAGGTTGCAGGAGCCACGTCGTAGGAGACGACGGAGCGGCCGTCGCTGGTGGTGACCTTGAAGGAGAGGGACTGGCCGTCGAGGAAGGCGTTGCTCTGCCAGTTCTGGCCCCAGTTCCTGGACATGGACTGCCACCCCGTCCTGGCTCCCCTGACGGCCACCGCATGCACGTCGCCTGCTCCTCCGACGTTGGTGATGAGCACCAGGTTGAAGTAGGAGTGGCCATTGACGGTGAACCTGATGCCGCCTCTCTTCCTGCAGGGGACCCTGACATCGTGGAACCAGAAGAAACGACATGAGGGCGGAAGGCAGAAGAAAAAGGTAGGAAGACGCAAGCTGGTCGCCTACCTGCGGTATGCAACCGGCACGATTCCAGCTCTGTACTGAGCGATGCGGAGGAACACGGGCTGAGATAGGTCGAAGTGCTGCAGGGGGGGATTACACCACCCACCGGCGTCGTTTGGGAGGGCGCTGTTGGGTGGGCAGAAGTTGGTGGCGGTGACCACAACGGATCCTCGCAGACAATTCCGGCGGTCTTTCACGCACACAATCTGGTAGCAAGCTCCGCAGCTGAGGCCGTCGCCGAAGAGGGCAGTGCTCAGAGCTGCGGTGTTGGTTCCATACCCTTGGCTGTACAAGTTGCCATAGCCACAAGCTCCTCCTGCAAATGCCAACAGTCGTCATTCATCAGATTCGCGTGTTATTACGCCACAGCTTCGCGAGCATAAGAGACTGTTCCGCAGTCACACCCATCGTCCCTGACGCATCACTTCCTCCGTAGAAGGTGGCATGTGCTCTGCTCCACCGTCCTCTTCCTCCGTACCCCTCCCCAGCAGAGAGCAGCGAGGCAAAAGCAACCAAAACCAGCTCAAGCAGCGCCATTCCCCCCCGCACGACGAGAGGAGAGGTTGGATCTGTGCGAGGAGGGAGGGAGAGAGCGGTGTGGGCATAAATAGAGGTTGGTTTCACCCTGCGTTACGATGCTGACGACGACAAAGCACTGTCGTTCGGTACAAACCAGCCTTTTTGGTCTCAGGAAAGTTGTTCTTAGCATCAAAACGTGTGGTCTTTTGGGGTGTTTGCCTGAGAGTGAAACTGAAACCACTCTTCGATCCATCCAAAGAATATGATCATTGCTGTCAGTGTTGGAGAGGCAAAAGATATTAAGAGCCACGTGCATGGACCCTTCGTGCTCCGACCCTTCCACCAAGCAAAACCCTACTCCATCTTTCATCGGGATCACAGCCCCGCGAGTTCACGGTGACATGCATCTGCAGACCCGCACTCGGGGAGTCGGATCGCATGTGACAATAAATACGTCGAGCCAACTGTGAGATTTCAGTGTCATCCCACAGCTGGTATCTCTTGTTTCTGCAACATTGTCGTGTGGCATTCATTGGATTCCATGTGTTGAGAGAAGCAGCCTCCACTGCAATTGTAGGTGTAACCACTACATTAGATACTCCCACATGAAATCCCACAACATCTTGATCTCTGCTGATTCAGAAAAGAGGGAACATCTCGGCTGGAAACTTTGTTCTTTCTTTCTCTGTCACTTGTCACAAAAATGTCAGAAAACAAAAATCATATCTTGCGAAGCTTTTCTCCTTTGTGCAGAGTGGAAAGATTTACTCGTGCAGCACTAGAATTTGAGGAGAGAAGAAGAAGAAGAAGAAGATATGGTGCAGCTAAAATCCAAATGATTTGGTGCCTCACATTGCTCTTCCCCACTCCTAGATAAAAGGACAAAAAATTGAATATAAAGGACAAAGATAACATGAAAAATATCAGGATCTAAGATTAGCATGTCAGGCATGCATGCAGCACATGTGTTTACATGTACCACCAAAGAAGAAAAAAACAAATCATAAACCCTTCTCTCAGCTGATGATGAATTTTGCAGAATATCATATTAATTATCTGCAGAAGATCAATTGTCAACAGGGAAAAGTTTAGTGATAGTTTTCCTACTGGTTTGTGAGCTTAAAAATCTTAAATCCATTGAAAAAGCTGTGTGTTTGGAGGAAAAATTTAATGATACTTTTTAACTGTCAATAACCAGCTTTCTTCCTTTTGGAACCTTTAATTGATGCTTCTCCGACCACCCCACCCTTTTCTTTTCTGCATCTTTACATCACATCTGTTGCCAGGATTAATCATCCTGCTTCTGAGTCCGAATCATACTAGAATTTAGCTGTTCGAGTTTAGCCCCATTTCACCTCCCAAACCATAGGAGGACTCTCTTGAGATCAACTTGCTCAACCTGCCTTACTGTGCTGTTACTGCCTGTAGTCTTATTTCGATGTGACTGGGAGAAGTAACAGAGTGAAACGAGAGGCATTTGAGATGCTCTGTCGGTGCAATTCTGGTCTCGAGTCCCGATCAACCACCACAGGTTTTTGATTTGAGGTTACAGTCATCTACACCGAACCGGTGGTTGCAGAACCGTGCTCGGAACATTCTTACAGGATCCTTCGTGTCCCCTAAAGCATGTTTAAGACACGGAAAGCTTCCGTGTTGACGACAAGGTTCTGCCATGCTTCGATGTGGAGGAGGACATCAAAGCGATGGAAGAACTCGCCGGAGTGTTCTGCGAGCAGTCTTGGGTGGTCTGCAACAACGAAGCCTCGAGACAGCAAGAATAAGGATTTGATTCCTTGGGAGAGACGCAGAGGGCCGTTCTTTAGCGGACCGCGGTTGACGCTACATGTATCTGTTTGACGGATATGGTGGGCCATCACCCTCCAAAGCCGGAGATCATGAGTTAGGTTCGGCGTCCTCGGGCAATTGTGGTCGAACCAAACCAGCTCCAGCGATTGGTTCGTTTCACGGGTTCACCGCGCTGCGCCTATCACTAAACCGAACCGAAACCCAACCCAATCCGGTCCATTATCTTCGTCGTGTGGGGTTCGGGTGTGAACCGGCTTCAAATTGCAGGCAGTTCGCAGGAGCCCTTCGCACGGTCCATTTCGTCGGTGCCGCCGCCGAGAGGGAGTGGAGAGCCCAGACGTGGCCGGGGGCACGGTGCGTCGGCGAGCGAGCGAGCGAGCGCACGCGAGAGGTAGACTCGTAGGAGGTAGAGATGGCTACGAACCCGTCGACGTACGCTCTGTCTCAGAGCTCGGACAGCAAGCAGCGGCTGCAGCAAAGGCGGAGACTGTTCCAGGAGACCGAATGGACTCGATCGGATGGGCGCAGCTTCCATCAGTGCAGACCTGCGTGTTCGTGTTCTCGACCCTTTACGGTCATTGTTAAACAATGACCGATTAGCTTTATGATTCGCCCGCGAGATGTTTGATGTTTTGCCCGTAAAACATCTTAGTTGTAGTATCATAACCGTGGAGTGGGAGCTTCATTAGGAATTGGTTTTTTGTCGTGCAGTTCTCAGGACAGGTGCTGCGAATGCTGCCTCTGGATCTGCTTATGCAGAATTTGGAGCGACCAAGGTCATTGTGTCTGTGTAAGTAAATTCCGCTCGTGCTAAGAATGTGAGCTTTCTGAGAAAATGTCTTCATGAATTATCTTTTGTCTTTGTTTGATATTATTAATGTTATACGGTATAACTCTCTGTAGGAAGTAAGCTTTTTGCGAATGATAAATCTGTACATAATGCCTTCATGGTCCTTTTTCTATCATCCACACTTAAAATTATCAATCCTGGTTCTCTCCTCTTTAACTAGAAAAATGAACTGACAAATGTTTTTGAGTTATGTACTTTTAAGTTTCGTCACTTTTTAGGTTACCAATTTGGATCATTTTCTAAACATGTATGGTGCCTACCGTGTCAATGTAACTCCTCAAGGAACGGATACGAGGGACAATTTAAACTTTAACTAAAACTAATTTTAACATTCGTTGTTGTTCATACAAGATAATATTGAATTGTTACTGTAAAAAAAAGATATTTGATCATCTAAACAGAATGAATGGAGCCTTTTCTGATTGATTTCCTTAATCATTGTTACTTAATGGTTTATATGAGGCCATGTTGCTTTTTAATTCCACTTAGGCTGTGCAAGTATGTTTGCATTGTCTTGAAACTGGTGCAAAATTTTCAATTAATAATCTTTTGAATGTAATTCTATGTGTGATTGGCTTTCTTTCCATGATCCTGCTGAGCGCTGTTGATAATTATTTTCTCCAGGTTTGGTCCAAGAGAGAGTAAGAAAGCTATGATGTATAGCGGTACTGGAAGATTGAACTGCAATGTCAGCTACACAACTTTTTCAACTCCAGTTCGTGGACAGGTTTTTGCCATCCTGATCTATGCATTCTGATTCTGTGACGGACTGAATATCATCTTACGATCATGTGAACAAATCAATGTGCAGGGATCAGACCACAAAGAGTACTCGTCGATGCTTCATAAAGCATTGGAGGGAGCCATAATTCTAGAAACATTCCCAAAGACTACAGTCGATGTTTTTGCATTGGTTCTGGAATCTGGTGGTGGTGAGTATCTAACTCCAATTTACTTTTGTGTCTTATTTATGTATACATTTTGTGGTTAAAGTTGTCCAATCATGTCAAAATTTTCATTCCTTGTGATTCCACTTTTTCTATTCTGAAAGAATGTTGGTAGTTGAGGAATCAATATGTCAATATTTGAACCAAAGCGATGGATAAGGATTGCCTAGTAGTGGTGTTTCTTCTGTATGCTTAAATAAATCTGTGGGACCTTTTAAAGTTGTATAGTCGGTTGAATTAGAAGAACTAATTGTCATATGTTCAGGCATCGCAGAAGAATATAGAAAAAGACTTCTTCACTTACGTATCTCTAGCACAAGGTGTCTTTTGGTTTATAAAACTTTTGGGTGGTTATGTTATCATGTTCTTTGATTTGTTTTTCAATATTATCATGAAAAGCATGTTCCCTTTGCTCTGGGAACCAAACAATTAGTTTTCTTCCTACTTTTCTTTAATCAGATTTTCGTAATGCTGTGCTTTTAAACATCTTCTTACATGCTTCAACGTATTGGCAGAGGGTTATGTGCTACCATATTTATATAATTTTTTTTTGTAGGAGATCTTCCAGTGATCGTAACTTGTGCCAGTCTTGCACTTGCAGATGCTGGAATTATGATGTATGACCTTGTTGCATCAGTTTCTGTGGTATGTTTATTCCTTTTACACATTGAGCAAACCAAGAGAGACTATGTGAATCAAATACTTCAAATTTCATGCTCATTTTCACCATTTCTTGTGTGCCGTACAATCATCACGTTTGTACTTTGAGGTTAGAGTGCATACACATTTTGATCTAGGTAGGCATAGTTTTTAAGTCCCTCATACAATATGCATTTGTGTTAATTCCTTATTATTAAGCATTCAGTATTATATATAATCAATTCTTCGGCTAAGGTTGATACAGGCGGTCATGTATTTGAAGACCTAATAATCGTCATTTCCTTCGTCATTAAATTCAATATTGCCATAATTATAAGTCCCACTAGGGGTCTTTTACGTGTGGAACCATGAAGAACCGTAGTCTTCTTCTCTACAAGAGCAGAATTATGGTACATGAACAAGAACCGTAGTCTTCTTCTCTCCAAGAGTAGAATTATGATACATGAACGTGTTAAATTATTCTAATCATGGATACCGTTGAGCTTCTATCTATCCTCTACATATTTTTAGATACACTTGTCATTGCTTCATCAACCTTTACATTAAATCCAATGCTTCTGATAGTTGATCTTGATTTACTTGGTGTCTCTTCTCCATAGTCTTGTTTTGGGAGAAATCTTGTCATTGATCCAACATCGGAAGAGGAAGCCTGTCAAGATGGAACCCTCATGATTACATGCATGCCCGCCCGAAACGAGGTCACGCAGCTAATGCTCACAGGCGAGTGGACAACTGCCAAAATTAACGAGGTAATTATATGCTTAGAAGGGGAAAAAGTTGTTCTCAATTATTTCAACCAAATTAACACATTGTCCTGTCCCATAAACAGGCAATGGAGCTTTGTCTTGATGCCTGCTCTAAGCTTGCTGAGATCATGAGGTCATGCCTAAAGGAAGCTGCTTCTGGGTCGAGCTAATACTTTGAAGTCTTCTCTAGCTGTTCATACAGTGTAACTTGACCCGACTCGGAAATTATTTTACAGAACTTGTGAGACTGATAGAAGTTCATGACAGATTTTTTCCCATCCCATTTATTTAGCTTGAAAATTTTGCTCCTGTGAATTACTGGATTGAAATATATTCAATTAATTTACTTCATGTAGCAACTGATCATTGAACTTTCTTAATTGGAAACTAAAATCTACAAATGCTTATGATTCTTTTTTTGATGGAGTTAATTAGGGGCCCAAAATATACTATGACAATTAAGGATTTATTGCCGGATACAAGTTAAATCAAATTAAAACAAAATATTGCCAAGAAAATCAAACTAAAATAGATCTATGTCAAAGACAATGGATCGTGTTTTTCTCGAGTCTTTTGGCCCATGAGAGTATAAAAGGGAATCGGTCAACTTAAACCCAATCATAATGTGGACAGTTTTCGGATATAAACTAAGCAAGTTTGATCGCTCAACTTAAACCCAATCCAAATTCTCGGGATGAACAGTTTTCCGATCACCTCCATCCATAACCTAAGTAGATCAATAATTCCATAGATGATATTAGAAAAAAGATGCATTGGGAAAAGTGCATGCTACAGATTAACACTAAAATTATGAAGGTTAACATGTAAAATTAAGATCAAACTAATCAATTACTTTCATTATATAACCAAAAATAATAGCTCATATATTAAAATTATAGTAAGATATCATCATCATTATCCCTCAATCCTTTGCCATAATTTTATTTTAGATAAAATTAATAAATATAGATATACACATATATATATATATATTATATTTTAGTCCTTTAGATATTGAAATTTAGAAACAAGTCCAACATATGTATATTAGACGCGTTCTTTCATTTTTAGTCCATTACAAATTAAATTTTACAAAAGAAGGTCTCTGGGATAATGTCACACGTAAAATTTGTTATTTTAGTCCCTTTGATATGTTTAATTATATAAAAGTTCCTGAAGCGGCTAAAATAGGACTTCACTTGCGCAGCTCCGAACAATACTGTAACAGATCATATTCCTCCTTTTTTCCCACAAATCTCGAGTCGCCCTTCGCTGCTCCGCCCGGTTTCCTTTTTTCCTCCCTCTCCCGCACCTTCTTCGAGGGTTCCTCCGTTCTCCTTCGCTTGCCTTCGCAATGGCGATCGCCGTCGCGAAGCGGTACTGGCTTCCCCTGGTCTTGTTCGCCCTCGGCTTCTTCTTCCAGCTCGTCGTCCTCCCTCGCTCCTTCCCCCCCTCTCACTACGACGGTACGCGATTTTTTCTTGGGCGGGACTTTCCTATTGCGGTTATGGGATCCCTCGAGCGTTCTTTATTCCTGATCCTTGATCCGTGATCCGGTGGCCAGTGCTCGGCTTGAAGAGGAATGCGTCGATCGAGGAAGTCGGCGTTGCGTATGACGAGCTGTCGTCCAAATTGTACTCTCCTTCCCTCTTCCTTTTCTGCGTTTTTCTTGGTTTATATCATTGGCATGAATTTTTCTGCCTTCTTCTGTCTGGTGTACGACTCTTTCGCGATTCCGTTTTTCTTTATATGGCAAGCGTCAGCAATTTTGTTGACAGCTTCTTGATTATTATTATTATTATTATTATTATTATTTTTGTCTTCTTTAAGTGAATTTTGTTGTTCATGGTTTGTTAATAGCTTCAACGCTGCCTGTAAATGCACTTGTGCTTGGGATCACTGAGTAATATGTAGAGATAATATACAGGATTTGATTTACTCGAATAATTCTTAGCCACCGAGGCAGGGTTACAAACTCACTTATTAACTTAGTATATGCTGTTTGCAAGCCAAAACATATAGAAACTTATGTCAATATAGTGTTTGCAAACCGAAAAATTGCCTTTCAAATGTTTTTCTTTTATGTTTATTAGAAACGCTACGTCCTTGAGAAGAATAATTTTGCTATCCTTTTATTGGCCGTCAACTGGAATCTTGCTTGCCAAGTGTTTATGCAACATTATTAGAAACACTATGTTGCACTTCAGATAACTCTTTGTTCCTTAAATTTCCTTGTACTGATGGAGACCTTTCCTTCTGTACCTTTTCTTTAAATTCAATTGTTGTCCTTGGCACTAAGCGCTTGCATACTGTAACTTGATAACTGTTTCAGGTTCTTGGAATTGGACCCTCCAGTCACGACCGAACTCGTTAAGGTGTGTTATAAATTATTGTCTTCTAGTATTTCGTCATTTGAAGGTTCTCCAGATGGCCTATGTGATTCTTTTAGAATGACAACTGAAATTGCTTTGTATTTGTTACTATTCAGTAGAATTTCTTTCCTTTGCCTTTTTGTTTTTTTAACTTTCACCCAGATTTTGATTGATTTGGTGGAAGAAGTTCTCATTAATATATTCTGTGCCAAAATCTGTAGAAGGGCCACTCTATTTAGTCTACATTGAGCTTTCAAGTGGGTGGATAAGTATTTTCTTTTCTGAATATTGGTTCGTAGAACCAGTTTACTTTACTAGAGAGCTTAAAATTGATTTTTTTCCTTATGCTTAAATCTGCAGCTTTTTGTAGCTGAAGTTTCAGAATACCACTAAAATTTGGCTTTCATGTTAGCCATTTCTGCTGATAGAAAAAAATTCCTCCTTCCTGCCATACCTAAGGTGTTTGCCTTTAAGTGTGTCCAAAAAGGTCACCAAATGTCTGATATAAGCTGTCGTTTCTTTTCTAATATGCTTCCAGAAGTTGTTTCTTGTTATACAGTGGAGCTTAAATCGAGATGTTCTTGTATACTAACATTTGAATGATATTCTTGTATACCAGAAGTTGTTTCTTTGGATCACCAAATGGTTCATGTAGGAAGCCCCATTCCAGGCTGAGGGTTTATATGTTATCTTTCAATAGTTAGATATATAGTTCAAAGTTTTGTTGTTCTCGCAGATTCGTTATGCATTTGAGCTTTTGACAAATCCCTTAGGGAAGAGAGATTATGATCTTTTTGGCATTGATGAACAGCTGGTTAGTTCCATCTATTTTTATAGCTGTAAAACTTATTTAGGTTTTATAGTAACAAGCTTGTTATTTGGTTTATTGTTTCACTACAAATGATTATGATATATAGATGGTTTGTTTTTGTCCCCTGACTTTAGCATGTCATTAATAAAGTTGTGAATCAATATGGTGGAGAGACCTTCTCAAAGATAGACCTTCCGCTGATTAATGCATCTTTACTGGGTACATTTTACTTCCAGCAAATACATACATGTAATAATTGTGTGCCTTTCTGAGTTGGTGTTTATATACAATCTTGTGTTTTAGGTTTGTTCAGTGATGCACCTAATAAGTTGACACCTGAGGAGGTCATTTCTGTAATTGGGAAATCAGAGCCATTGCTCATACAAGTAAGTCCATGGAATATTTTTCTAATAATACTTTTTGTTCAAAATCAATTTAATCCATTTGACAATTAAACACAAGAAGCATGAATCATGCTACTAGTAAATATTATTACCAGGAGAAAATTGTACAAGAACTGCAGCAGCATGACTTTTTTTTTCATACTCATGAATAAGGTTTATTCTCTTGGGAGTCCTCGTTGTGCGCAATTCATCGGCGCTTGGAAGATGATAGGTACAACATTTACTTCAACACATGTAGTTATTTAGTTATTTTATTGCATGTTGAGCCGTGTCATAGTTGTTTAGAGCTTATAATGCCATAACTTTATTGCATGTCGAGCTTATTGTCTTGTACAACTCGATAGCAGTCAGCTTAACACCTGGTAAGCTCGGTGCGAGCTTATCAGGCAACAAGCACGGTGTCGATCGATACAGCCAAAACTTTATACCATGCCATGTGCTTTGTATCCTGTGTTGCTCAAGACCTTAACCATTTAGTTTTTTCTGTTTACCTTTGAAGCTATGGTATGCATTTGACGAACTTCACTAGTTTTCATCAAGTAAGTGAAATCATTGTAATAGCTTGTAAATATATTTGCAGATAAATAATTTTGTTTAATTTAGTAAGCTAAACTACTGCAGTTTCTAATGCTTCACATTATAATCTTGTTATGTGATGCATGCTATCTATTTGATGCCTTCTAGTTCCATCTTTTTGTTTTTGGTGGCATCAACATTTAAGGTATTTTCTCCCATGATTTAATTTGCTAATATCTTGTTACCTGGTCTTGTGCAAGCTAGGAAGTTTATTGGAAGGTGTTGCACAGACTGGCATGGTGGAACTTGGTGATGTTCAACTGGCATCTTACCTTGCAGAGACAATGTTCACCAAGCAACCATATTTTCGGAAAGGTATGGATTAGTAATTTTATTACTTGCATTTCTAAGAAACCAGGAACTAGTTTAAATTTTGTTGTATCATCATTGTCCACTTCCACCACAAAATCAATATGTAGTTACTGAAACAGCAAAGGTTTGTTGATTACATAGCACGCAGACTTATTTCCATATATTAAAATGGCTGGTGACAATGTTCTACTTTTCGCCTAAGAATAAATTAGTGGAAAGTTAAATGTTATGTTGATACTGCATTCTCTAATGGAAGTAATATTGGCTAACTTTCACATTCTCATTCATGATTCGTATAGGTCTGCCTGCCCTTGTTGCATTTCCTCCTAATTGTTCAAATGCTAATTGCTATGTGAGGTTAGTGATGTTACATCTTTTTATGATTTCAATGTCAATATGCTAACTACAACACAGCTGTCATTCCTTATTTTTATAAAACTTTATTATGTTTAATTGTTGAAACTTCTTCCTAAGTAGTTATTGGCATTTGTGACTTTTTTTACTTCTGTAGGTATGATGGGCAGTTCTCAGTTGATGCAATTGTTGACTGGATGGCAACAGACATTATTGGTCTACCTCGCATTCTTTACCATTCAAAAGAATCTTTGGTATTGCATACTAATGATTTTCTAACTGCTTAGCAAGTTTTTGATATCTTCTGAGTTATGTTGACAGGATTCATGCTTTAATGAAATTCCTCATGATTAAGTTTGGTTTTGATTTTCACTAAACACCATATTCTGTTATACATTTATTTCAGGCGAAGTTCATTGTAACAAGTGGTCGACATAAGGTACTGACTGTGTTGGACAGTTGAGATCCAAAGACTATTTATTTAAAATGCAATAGTAGCTGTTATATCCTTAATGTTTTTCTAGGTACTACAGAGACTAGTTTATTGGGCAGCTTATGTTGCAAAGTAATAAAATTGTTAAGCTGGTGTATTTTCGTTGTTGCTGGTGGCTAATCTTCTATTCTATCAACTGAAAATGTTGTTTGTAACAAAATTTTCTTTTTGTTTACTTGTTGTAGATACAATTTTTTTGTTTGTTTTCTTAGGTGATCATAAAAGAAATGGAAGGGCAGTTTGTAAATTTTCTTCTTTCATATTTTTAGAAAAGAAAAGATGACCTATATTCTGTGGCAGAAGGTATCTAACTCAACTGATCTGGTTGTGTGCTGCCATTATATGTGCACATTGGCATGGTTTGACATGATAACTTCGTTGCTGGTTGTCTATTTTGTCATTTACGCACAAAATTGTACCGCTTCGACTATTTAATTTCAGCAAGCTGTAGACTGAGATTAATGACACCTGGTTTAGAGTTTTGGAATGACAATCTGGTTTAGTTTTGTGATTTTGACTTAGAAAGCTCATGGAGGAGGAAATAATGTTGCCTGATGCTCATTTATAAGAATGACATTTGCAATAGTGCAAATATCATATATGTCCGAGCTGAATTTCCTTAAAATTTATTGTGAGCAAAACAATGTTCTATACTGAAAATTAAGCCACTGTCTTTACCCTAATATCTTGCAATGCATCCTATTCAGAAATAGAAAAGGGATTATGTTAATTTCTTCACTTATCTACCACCATGTTTCAGCAAGCATAATCTGAACATATGGTATGACTCAGCAGTTGATCTAATGTGATCATTCTTAATTGTGTAGCTTGGGCCTCTTTGTCTTTATTCCACAATGTTCCAATCACTTGTGTGGAAAATATTGTACGATATCAACATAATACCAACAGTGCAACTAATTTATCATTTTTTCTTCAATAATATATCTTTGTGTACTGGATACCATTCTGACATGCTATTACTGATCTGAGAGAGGAACAGTGCAAGATCAGCATCTAAGTTCAATTTGTCGACTTAGACGGTTGAGTTTTTTTTTTTTTTTTTGAAAAAGTGCAGTGGGCACCATCTCAAACTTTATAATGTTAGCCTTTGTGAGGGTTTGTTTGAGATACTGCAGTTGGCTGCAGAGTCATGTGTTACTTTAATTCCATGTAGTTGTTCACTTGTTCAATCTTTCTCTGAATACGTCTTTGAGCCTATACTTAGATTTATGTCAATTATGTTGGATCTATGGCATTATGTATTCTTTTAGTTATATTGTAATCCTAGTGTGAGTAATTTACATGTGGGCATTTATGTTGTGTTAAAAAGCAACGTGTTGCTAATTTTCATGATAGTTTCTGTAAAGAGACAAGACTTAATGGTTAACAAAAAGACTTAAGCTCTCCCAAGTACATGTGTGATGAAATGGAAGGCAAGTCATATTAGCTCTTGAGGTTATTCACTTCCTGGCATGAGAGTATGAAGAACATATTTTAAAGCAACAAGTTGACAATATCTTGTCAAAAAACAAATTACACCATGTCACTCATGTATTTAACTATCTATGGCTCACAGGTCAAAGTCATTTGCTTCTCAAAAACTGGGGAACGTGCCGCTCCAGTCATACGCAAGGCTGCCAAAGATTATCAGGCGGAAGCATCTTTTGCATTTGTTTTGTGGAAAGAACCGGAGTTCTCCCTTTGGTGGAACATGTATGTTTTTTCATGCCAATTAATTTCCTTGAATTTCATCATGAACAATCGATATGCAACTGGAGTGTGTGCTAAAGTGTGCCACTCTCAATTAAATTCACTTAAGAGGTCTTTGTTCAGGTAATCAATGTCTCCGCAAGAAGGTGTTTTTTTAAGTATATTTATTTAAAAGAATAGAAGGGATATACTTTTGGGCAAGTTCTTTTTTTTTTTTCATCATCTAACATTAAAGGTTTATCCCCGTTTGATGTGAATCTGTTTTGGCCTTTGTTTTGTCTTCTACATCCAAAGTTAATCGACAATTTTGGTTATTGGGGCTTGATAAACTACGACATTTGTGTTGGTTTTTGAATCCAAATCTTGGTTAGTCTTTTTGAAGAATGTTTAGGATCACGGTGTCGAGCTTGGATATCTACCTTTTGGCCATGTACCTTCCAGAGGCTACTTTGTGATGTTATGGAATAAGTAGAGACATGTTCAATGATTTACCCATTGTTTGTCAATCTTTGGCAGTTATGGTTGGTTGTTAACAAAGACAAGTCAACTATTTGTTGACTAAAAGAGACTTAGCACTTGCCTAACTACCTAACATAGTAGGAAAATTAAGTATGAAAATTCTTAAAAATAAGAACGCATGACAGATAATTATGACAATAACCATAAGATTGACTTATCTTTGATGCAACTTAATCAATAGACAATCTTTTTATTTGGCTCAAGATAAACTTGGTCTCAGAATTTTCATCCTGTGGTCATTTGCTTTATTATGTTTTACCATAGAAAGTCCAAGGCCTGTCTCTTCATCATTATAGCATGCAATTGTGTTCTGGTATATTTTAGTTTTGATGTTCTATTTAGGTTTGAAAGGCTTGAGGCTTATTAATCTTGAACATCACCAGGAAAATTCTGTCAATCAGAATGAGCTGTGCATGATTTAACTGTGGATCAAATTTACAGTTATCTCTTGAACTCCATGTGATGGCCTGCGTATCAATAATATTCACCACTCAAAATGTAGAGTTATTTACATTTCCATGGCATTATTTTTGTATCATGCATTATGTTACTTTTAGATAGATTGATTTTAGATGTTTTACCCAAGGATGTTGTTCCTATACCTTCTTTGCATCGTGCGCTATGATTTACACTGACATTTGCCAATTGAGATGACAATTCTCATTCCTGTATATCTGTGAAAACAATGTCCTATCCTTGTTTTTATTGTTCTGCTGTGCAAACAAGTGTAACAAACTCTTTTTCAACTTTATCATTAGGTTTGGTGTGGAATCAGCACCTGCTTTTGTATTTATGAAGGATACATATTCAAAACCATTCGTCTACCATGGTATGCTTGGACATTTGTTCCCCATCTATAATCAAGATTGATAACTTGCTGGTCATTGTGGATCTCCTTCTGTTGTAGGAGCTCTGGAAAGTTCACAGTTTCAGAAGATAATGGAAGATTATAAGCAAAATGGTATATTTAAAAATTACTGACATTTTGCGACTGGTTTACAAATTTCCATCCAGAACTATTTATAAGTTAATTTATCTTACTTAAACCACAAGGAAAAGAAATGGAGAAGAAGCATTATTGCTTGTACCTTGATTAAACTCTACTTTTTTTATGCTGTTTTATGAAAGGAGTTGAAGTTGTCAATTCTTTTCCCCTTCAAAGATTTATGTTTCAGGTGTATAGGATCAAAAACCTGTCTGATCTGTTTTTGGTCAAACTAGGCCAGTTCACCTCCACTGAACATTAAATATTGAAAATGCCTGAAAATTGTTTATAAGGGCTGAGTTTTATGCTGTTATTTAAATCCTAGTGACTTGTAGAATGAGAATTAAATAAGTACATTTTCCTAATGATTTAGGTGATCATATATCATTATAAAAATTTTTGGTATTTGTGAACAGCCATTATGGCACTTGGTGAGATTTTCAAGTCGTTTATCAAATAGGATGCATCTCAGGGTAACATAGGTTCTCCACTTAAGATCAATCCACCACCATAGTGTCTTCTGCTCAGAACTGGTAGATGTAGTATCCAAGAGTTGAAATTGATGAACTAAAACCTTAGAAGGACTAAGTATGGAGACTCGAGTAAAAGATGCTTCTTCAGTATATTACTAGAGGAATTAGTTTAAAGTTTATACTATATACTACAATAACATAATTGTATACAATAGAAGAGATAGTAAAAGAGAAACTTCAAGAGATGGTCAAAGTTGAAGATTGCGTAGTCTACTTGTAAACATATATTAAATTACCTTTACTGTCTTGTATATTTGTGTTATCTGTTTTTCTTATTGATGCTTTTGGATGTCACTACATTAGTGGCACAGATTCGAGTACATTCTCTTTGAATACTATTCTTTGGGAATTATGTGGTCAACTATATAATGTATATATTCAATCCTTGTATGTTTAGTGTATTTAACATCTTAATGAGCAAATAGTACATAGTTGGTATCTGGTATAATTTCAATGAGAAAAATGAGATGATGAAGATTCTTTTGGCATCCAGAACTTCCTCAACTAAGGAGTGTAACATCTATGGAGCTAGGTTGTGATGCAAGAGGTTTTTCTCGTGCTGGGAATGACACTTTAACCTGGTATTGCCTCGTTCTTGTTGGACGTGCAGGCCGCACAATGGCTCAGATGCGTGAGGTCAGTTTAGTTTTCTTGGATTTTTTTTTTTTGGTTAATTAGTTGCAGCCGAATGTGGCTGTCAATTTGTTTTTGGATTATCATTTAATTTAATATTTTTTACTTAATTAGGTGCACTTTCTTATGAATTTTCTATCTTGTTCCATCACATGTAACTGAAACTATTATAGACCATGTACAGGGTCCGAGATATGCTAATGACTGGTGATGATTCAGATTATGCCAGAAATGTTAACGCTTCAGTTCCTATGGTAGCTGCCACTGCCGTGAAAGAGAATCGTTTAACATTTACATGGCTTGACGGAGATGTTCAGCTGGTGAGTTATTTTGCATATATTTCATATCTTCTTTTTTGGTCTGTTTTAGTTCATATGTACACATATAAGTATCTATATGGAAGTAATTTTTGAAGATATATCCACAAACATGGCCATCTTTATGATTTTGTATATGATTCTTGAAGGCAATGATGATTGCGGATTACAAGCTTAAATAAAATTCTAAGAAACTTTTGGGTTTAGATGGATAATGTGGTGGACCAGACTGATCTTCCATGGGCCAGTTGTCAATTGTGATGATATGGACGGTATCAGATAACAAACAAGAGCTTCTCCCTCCCTCATAAGATATTGTCTTGTTCTGTAATTTCAGTAAGGTCAAACTTGTCCACTTTTACTTAACCTTGTTGTTGGACAAAATTTCAGAACATCTAGGATCATTTTTGGTTTTTTTATATTTTCTGCATTATTTTGTGTAATAGGGTAAAACAATATGTTTCAACTAAATCATTCTTCAGTTTTTAAATGTAATTTTATAGTTTCAGCTTAATGTTTGTGACTTCCATGCAGAAATATTGTCAGTTTTTCCTCGATTCAGAATTCTATAAAAGTTGTGGCCCCCGAAGGTATGAAAATGATATTGATGTGCCTCAAATATTCATTGTACGTTATTTAAGAAACTCATCAGAGGACAATGTGGAGGCCGATAAGTGGAAACATTTACGGGACCAGTATATGGGAAAAGACGCTAATGCTGCCTCCCAGCTTATTGCTAGATATACTGGTTCTGATGATGTCAAAGAGGTACGTACTTTAGCATTGAGTTTCTGTTAGAAATCTGCATTTCTTACTCTAATGCACTCTCTTTGTGAACTCATTTGGTGTAAAATTATCTGCATTGATGACAATCCTAAGATCATGTATATTGTTTACTTTGTGAAGTGGAAACTTAAATGAAGTAATCAAATTTGTTGCATTCCAAGGTCTTTCTGATTGTACTTACAAATAAAGGGCAGCCCAGTTCATGAGGCTAATTGTACTTACAAACAAAGGGCGGCTCAGTTGAGGACACTCATGCCATTGTAGGGTTTGGGAGGGGTCTTCTGTTTGTAGTATAATTTAAACTCTTCTTTTGGGTTAATGATACTTATACTGTCATGCTAAGTTTAACGTTCAAGTATCAGCTCATATTGCATGACGTGGTCATATTGTTACTAATATAAGTTGATATTTGGTCTTCGTTTAACATGTAGTCACTGCTATGCCGTAACCAATACTACACTATGATTAACTAGTCATTCTGTTATGGACTAATATGCAGATAATTCAATGGATATCACATATTATAGAGCGTGGTGACACTAGAGAATACCCATATTTTGTAAGTGTTTCTTTTCCCTTGTAATTAGTTTTTAGTAGTTTATACATGACTGAGGTATACAAGCTTCTTATGCAAACCTTCTCTTGAAAGCATTGTGTTCCTTCTTTAATTGAAGGGCATTGATGGTGAATTAGTGTAACTTTAATGTTTGGCAAACTTGTTTATTGTGGCATTCTGTATCTTTTAGTCCACATAACTGTGCACTGGTTATAGATGTATAACGACCTCTTGTTTTTTTCTTTCTTTGATGGTTCTTCTATAGTGAGTTCGTATGATCCACTTAATGGATCAAGGATGTTTGATATTTTGCAACTGTAATAAATCATCAAGAACTATCACTAGAGATGCTCACCACCAAATATCAGATTAACATATTAACCTTTCCAATAATATGCTTATGACAAACTTTATATGTTCTTCATACAGGACCCTGTCATCTGTGCTGTTAGCCACTTGTTGCCTATAACACAGTCAATGATGAAGTCTTTTATTCTATATGACACAAACTTCAAAGATACATGTTTTATCTTTGGTTGCAAATATAGGGTAGAGATACTTGGGTGATCCAGGATTCATGTTGAACACTTAATATTTCTTTTTTTAAGTAATATTTAAAAATTTTTGATGACATATTATGGATATTTCCTGAGTTTCAGTAGCCTTCCTTTTTGTCAATGAAAACATCTTATGAAGGTCATCCTTACTGAGCATCTGATAGTTCTCAATAGATTATGAATATGTCTTTCATCTTGCTTTACTTTTCATTATTAAATTTTAAGTCTACGTGGTGACTTTGTGGCAGTGATTTAAAAAGGCGCTCGGGCGCTCGCCTAAGCGTTCGGGAGAGGCGAGGTGAGGCCCGAGCGCATCGCTAAACTTTCAGGCGGCGCGCTTCAAAGAGGCGTCACCTGGGCGCTCGCCCGAGCCCAGGCGCTAGGCGCTTCAGGCAAGCTCCTGGGTTAAACCAGGCTACCGAACCAGGATTTTAGGTCTGGTTCGGTCTCCGGTGGTTAGTTGGTTCAATCGAACTAACTAAAACCGATATCAGCTGTCGCTATCCAACCCTAACCCTGCTCGTTGCCGTTGCCGCTATCGCTGCTCATCGCTGTCACCGCTCCTGCTGTCGTTGTCGCTGCTTGTCATTGCCGCTACTGCTGCCGTTGTCGCCGCTCCCACTCCCGCTGCCGCTGCCTCCTTACACTCCCACTCCCGTTGCCGTTGCCTCTTTACACTCCCGTTGCCCTTTTTAAACTCTCGCTGCCGCTGTCTCCTTATACTCCCGCTCCCGTTGTCGTTGCCTCCTTACCAATGATTTAAAAAGCGCTAGGCGTCAAAAGACGCTAAGATTCAAAAACGCTCGAGGCACTCGCCGGAGTGAAGCGAGGCGCTAAAATATAAAAATATATAATATAATTAATAAATATAATTATTTAAAATTTTAAATAAAATATGCTATTAAATTAAGAAAATTAACAGTATTAAAATCAAAATAATATAATATTAATCTAATAAATACAAATACTATTATTAGTATATTGTTAACAGTATACAGTATACTGTTAACAGTATACATAAAGAGAAGAAGGAAGATGAGTGTAAGGGGGTGCTGACTGAGAAAAGAGGAAGCGGGAGGGGGAGCAGCGGGAGCGGGAGCGGCAACGAGCAGGGTTAGGGTTGGGTAGCGACAGCTAATATCGGTTTTAGTTGGTTCGATTGAACCAACTAACCACCGGAAATCGAACCATACCTAAAATCCTGGTTTGGTCGCCTGGTTTAACCCAGGCGCTCGCCCGAAGCGCCTAGCGCCTGGGCTCGGGCGAGCGCCCAAGTGGTGCCTCTTTGAAGCGCGTCGCCTAGAAGTTTAGCGAGGCGCTCGGGCCTCACCTCGCCTCTCCCGAACGCTTAGGCGAGTGCCCGAGCGCCTTTTTAAATCACTGCAGTCCTTACGCTCCTGCTGTCGTTGTCGCTTCCTCTTTTCTCGGTCAGCACCCTCTTACACTCCTCTTCCTTTTTCTCCTTCTGTATACTGTTAACAGTATACTAATAATAGTATTTGTATTTATTAGATTTAATAATATATTATTTTAATTTTAATACTGTTAATTTTTTTTTAATTTAATAGCATATTTTTATTTAAAATTTTAAATAATTATATTTATTAATTATATTATATATTTTTATATTTTAACGTCTCACTTCGCTCGGGCGAGCACCTGAGCGAGCGCCTAGCACCTCGGGCATTTTTGAACCTTAGTGCCTTTTGACGCCTATCGCTTTTTAAATCACTGCTTTGTGGGTCATGTTGCTCTCAAAATTAACTTCTTTAATGTATAGCTTATGTATGTTTGTTTGTAACTGGTTGTTACTTCCATTATTATTATATACGTCAAATTTTAATCATAGTAAGTATTTTCATACCATGGCATTTTAAAGACTGTCTGAATTTCCAGTATGGAGTTTGGTTACCATGTTGTATTTGCCCTTTATTATGGTTCAGGACAGGTTATTGTGTAGTTCTTATGTCTTTTGCAACAACAACAGTAACAAAGTTGTAAAGTCTCAATTATTTGGGGTCTGCTATATGGATTTTTTGTGTTATCGAGGCCTATTAAATTAATGTGGATGTTACACTTGTGTCCTACATTGATCCCTTTTCTGGATAGCAACTATTTTAGCCTAAAAAGTGTAGCATGATAGTTACATTGATGATTGTTGGACAACACTGATGGTTAAAGACATTGCAGAATGAATGGCTTTTAGATCCTTATTGTAAATTGAGCTGTGTTTGCTGAAGTATAATTTTATGCTATCTGGATATGCTTTTGCTTGTATTTAATTATAGGTTCATATATTACAATTTCTGGTTTTAACTAACAAAGTTTTTTCCAATTGAGAATTAGATACCTCAGATATGAACAAAGTTTATCCGCTGCAATATTTATGACTCTTTTTCGTGACTAATGCAGACATTTACAAGTCCAGAGCTTGTCGCTGAGGATTCAGTTACAATCTGGTCGAAATCACAAGGCATTGTACCTTCTAGGGAGAGTATAAAACGCAAATTAAAAAAACTTTATTTCTATATCAGTGATTTGGTGACAGATCCGAGGATAGGCCCAAGCCTTCTCTTGGGTGCATGCTTATCTTTTGCAACCATTTGGCTGCAAAAGAATCGGACAATTCAGTCTGCTACACCAGTAAGTCACCAAAAAGTATTATCAATTCAAACCTTTTCCATGCATTTATTTTATTTATTGCTCGTGCTGTGGAAGTAGGCATTGTTTTTTTTTTTTACTTTTTGAATTGTTCTTGCAGTCCTCCTGACCATATGGATCCTTTTTGTTATTAATGATTAGAAGGAATCCTTTCGTGTTATTCCTTCTAACCATAACCGAACCGATGAATAAAGAGTCATCCTAAAATGATTGCAAGCGATTTTCAGTTTCTCCATTGCACATCTACTTTATTTTGAAGTGCTTTTACCTTTGCACAAGACATACCCCTCGAATAACCACCAAAAAAAATTTTGTAGTCCAGCTGCTTAAGAGACTAGAATCAAGAAGTACGCTTTAACCAGCTGCAGCATGAATATAGCATACTGCTTTCAAGATTTGAATCAAGTCACCCCTCTTGAAGCTTTCACCATATTGAATAGCTGTGGCAGTTGTTAATGATAATGTGGTCACATGGCTTACATGCATCTTTTTTTTTGGTTGGATCTAGTGTTTTTGCCAATGCAGTCTTTAAGAACACTTGTATATTGATATGCAGGGTGATGATACAACCGACAGTGCAAGAAGGCGCAGCAATAGAAAGGGGAGGGCAAGAAGCTCAACTCATGGTGAGCCTTCCTCCATCACCGATGAAGAACCCAAGGATGCCCATCAGCTGCTATCATCAGGTTCCGACTCGGAGTAGCCTTGTAATTTATATTGGAGCAGAGGAGCACGGGGGTATTTGAAATTATCGTGCAATGGCACATCACTTTTGAATATCTTTATCGTCAGACTGGAAAGAAGAAAAAGATTTTGCATGTCACTCACGGGGAAGAGAAGATTAAAGATTATTTCTCAACCAATTGATTGATGAGCTTTTTGAATTGAGGATTTGCATGTGATTGCAATGAACTGAAAATATGTCGGATTTAACATGTGAGTTGATCGGTTGGGTGTACGTGTATGTACACTAACATGTGAGTTGATCGGTTGGGTGTACATGTATGTACACTAACATGTGTGAGTTGATCGGTTGGGTGTACATACATGTACACCTTCCTGGCGAGCCATCTAAGCTCGATTCTCCCTTCCCCAATGAAAGAATGGAGTTGGAGGTCTCGATCCGAGTTAGGAACCAAAGTGGCTGATTTGAGGGTCGATATAAGGTTGAGTTGCTGAGAAAAAGAAGAAGCTCAACAAGTTGATTATTAAAAAGAAAGCCAGAGAGAGACACCACACCAACGTGGTGTTATCCGAGAATCTACCAAAGCACAAAAAATTTATTTTTTTTTTCTTATATATATAAAAAAAACAGCGGAAAATAGAGAACAATCAGAACGGGAGAGATTTAAGAGAAGAATATAGAACGGGCGATGTCAGTCCGTCAATGGATTTCTCCTAGCCAATAGTGATGAGTGAGGTGAGTCGGTCAATCGTCGCTTGGCGGAGCCTAAAAAGGCAGGTTTTCATATTTCTTAGAGCTTTGGATCTTTGTGCATCTTTCATCTTTCACTGAGAGATTTGTCGAAAGTGGGAGGGAGGTTTCTTACCCGACCGACCCCCCCCCCCCCCCCCCCCCCGCCTTTTGGCTGGCTTTGTGGTTCATTTAATTCCAACCCCAAGCAAGCGGATAGCACACGACGCGAGGCTGAGGCTGCTGAGATTTTGACGACCCTTTTCGACTCCCATCTCCATCTCCCTCTCCCGTCTCACAAATGTATATAAATATATTTATAGCTTCGTCCGCAGCCTCTGTTTGGTTGGTAGCCTTACCGATTAGGTGAAGGGCAGAAGAAGACATGATCGCCTCAGCGACCGCCGCCTCTTCGTCGTCGCTGGCGATTGCCGTCCCCCACAGCGGTCGACTTCGGAAATCATCCCTCCTCCTGTCTCGCACCAATATCGCCGTCAGGTTATTCTCTCTCTCTCTTCGAAACCCCGATAGACAGATCTGGAATTGGGTACAATCACTTTGACTACGCAGTTTGTGCATCTCCGTCACGTTTCAACCCACCACCTCTCTCTCTCTCTCTCTCTCGATCGATCGATTTATTTTGACCATAGATAGTTTATTTCCTGCCATGGATGCTGGGAATTCTCAAAAACGGATCTTGGCTTGAATACACTCCTTTTGTTTTCTTGCAATTCGTGTTTCGAAAACGGTCTTTGAAATCGACGTGGCTATTTGTCCGATTCTTGTGAATCCCCCTCTCTGAGAGGTTCCAATTGTTGATTCCCATTCCGGACAAAATTCTAATTGGCCATTGTTTACCTGCTCTTTAATATGACATACTTCTGCTTTTCCAATGGTTGTCAGATGTTACATGTCCGAGTTCCATCTCACTACTTCTGTAATGTGTTTATGTCTTGCTTCCACTGCAGTATATACTCGTGGAACCGTATAATAGTGTTCCATGATGACGTTTGATACTCTCTGGTAGCCAGCTACCTTGATGCTACTCTTTTAATGTTGTATTATGCAAACTTTCAGAAGGAATTTCCCAAGTGTGGTGAAGGCATCAGCTCGCGTCGATAAATACTCTAAGAGTGACATAATTGTTTCACCATCCATTCTCTCTGCTAACTTTTCCAAGTTAGGCGAGCAGGTTCGCTTCCAACTCAGATATGAGAATATGAAATGGTTAATACTCGAGTCTTTTCTTTGGTTCATACTTTTGCTGCGTTGTATGTGTTCAGCAATCGCTGCTCTTAAAGATTTTGTTTGCAGACTCTCATTAAGGAAATAATCTGCCTTAAGATGTAATGATATTCATTTTCGTTATTGAATTAGATTAACAAAATCTTTTCATTGTCATTCAAAGTGTTCCATCTATTGTGTTTGTTGAATGATTTAGCTTTTATCAGGTTCAGATACCTCTGCTTGAAGGGTTTAGCTCGATCTTGGCTCTTATGTTCCTTAGAAACATTATAGTTAACAGAACCAACGAGTCAGTGATACCTATGCCTTGTAAAAGAAACTTTCCTTTGACATATTCTATACACCTTATTATTCATCTTAGTGTGACCTTTTCACTGTGGGAGCTCATGTTTTGCAAAATTGATATAGGAGATTTATGATCATTGTACATTGTATTTTGTTTCTTCTTGACATTCTTTAGAGGTGACATATGTTAGGGAAGAGAAATATTTGTATTTGGGATCCATTACTTGACAATTTATATAAGAGGAGATTGAAGATACGTCCGTCATGTTTATGTTCTTTCTGATAATCAGTTTCAGCTCACTAATGTCTCAAGACCTTTTTCTTATTAGAACCTGAAAGTGTCAAGCAAAATTTGAAGAAAACAGGTGATTTAGAGCTTGTCATTGATGAAATTAATCATTAATGTCACATGTACAGGTTAAAGCTGTCGATGTGGCAGGGTGTGACTGGATTCATGTTGATGTAATGGATGGACGCTTTGTGCCAAATATCACAATAGGACCTTTAGTTGTTGATGCCTTGCGCCCCGTGACTGATCTTCCATTGGATGTGCATTTGGTATGATTCCTAGCTGGTTCTTTAAGTTACAAGCTTGTACTCATGTTTTTTAGTTTATATAATTCTGATGCCTTCAATAATTGCAAATTTATTGGCATCAAGTCATATTGACAATTTTCTTTTCCGGAATCCAAATTATAGATGATCGTAGAACCTGAGCAGCGGGTTCCTGATTTTATCAAGGCAGGTGCAGACATTGTCAGTGTTCATTGCGAACAGTCATCTACCATTCACTTGCATCGGACAATTGATCAGGTAATTTTTACAATCAAGTTTGTCTCAGTTAAAATGATATTATTTTGTGTGGCATGTGTCTATAATACTTAGAATGTGCAAACTTCTTGATCTGATTGCAGATGAGAATTTATGTACTCTCAAACTTTGCCATTTAGTGAATTTAAGGGTTATTTCATGAGACTGTTTATGTTGGTTAATAATATGACTGATTTTGTCCCTCATATTTTGGGGTTTGTTCCAGCATCTATATAATTATGCTTTTGATGTTATCTAATTCCTAAATAGATAAAACAATTAGTTGAGCTTTCTTTCAATAAACCATTTGTTTTGCTATCTTGATGCTATGCATCTTTTAGGCAAAATACACTTAATGCAGTTGTGATATGAATTGACATAGTTTGGTGAAATTAATACAGGTCAAATTTCCTGCAGTTTGAATTGCCATTACATACATAGTTTCGTGAAATTAGTTATGCTTTCCATGCCTTGTGTATTGAGTCATCATCTCATAGAATTGATTATATTAACAAACATCTTGTTCATATCATAAGATGATGAAAATTTCCGAACCTCAAATTTTGCAGCAAATTTTCTCGAAGAACTTTCCATGAAAAAGACATTGCTTTGATTGGAAACTTTTGTTTCACTTCTTGGTGACTAAATTTGGAAAATGCATTTTCAAACAAATAGGATAGTCCATAAATGGAAACTAACAGAACTTTTACTTGCACCTTTTGAAGAAATTTATGTTTTATTCTTCTGTAAAAGTTGATACTCTGAAGTTTGGACTTTGAAGTTTGTTCCCAGATGTCAGTACACATCTCTCCTGGTTATAAATATGTATTGTATCTGAAGTCTTTTGAAAATGGGTGTTAGTTTTACAAGAGACAATCATGTACTTCCCTTGATTTCAGGTAAAGAGTCTGGGAGCAAAAGCTGGAGTTGTTTTAAACCCTGCAACCCCATTAAGTGCCATAGAGTATGTGCTAGATGGTAAGATTTCTATTCCAATCATTGTTCATATTTGATAAAGAAATCTGACCAGGTAATGTAAAACTTGTGGGGCAAAGTTTGGGGGCAAATGTTCTTTAAAACTGTGAAGGGATTGCAGCTTCCCTTTGATTTAATTTGGGAATGTGGCACTGAATTCAAATTGCAGAATAAATAATTGGCATCCTTTTCAGCCTAATTGTCAATATCATTCTGCTATGGTCTTACCTCTCTGTGCTTTTGAAGTCAAGAAATATGGTATAAGGAAATCATTGATGTTCTTAGAAGAGTTTACTTGCTTCATCATGGCCACTCATATTTGGAATGAGAACTTCAGCTATAATGATCCAGGACGTAATAATGAGCTAATAGCAGATAAGCCTAGAAACATGGTACAATATTTATGTAAGATTCTAGGAGCTGGCCCACAAAGTTTGTGATTCTCCATATGAGTCTTTCATTTTTTTTATTTCTCTTTTTATCTAGTGTTAATGTGAAATCATTGCTTTTAAGATGACACATCATGTATCAGCTTTATAATTACTGAGCAGATTTTTCACTTTTTCGCATGGGCAGTGGTGGATCTTGTCTTAATTATGTCAGTCAATCCTGGGTTTGGTGGCCAGAGTTTTATTGAAAGTCAGGTGAAGAAAATTTCAGATTTGAGGAGGTTATGCGCTGAAAAGGTACGTACGAACAACATTTTTTTTTTCAATTTTTTTTTAGTACAAAGAGGCTATGCAATTCATAATTTCTTCCTGGGATGCAGGGTGTGAATCCGTGGATTGAAGTGGATGGTGGTGTTGGTCCTTCAAATGCATATAAGGTGCCTTTCTTGAGTCATATCAATTAATTGTTTCAACTTCCACATGTATGGTCTTTTCTCAATTGATATATTTAACATTATCTCAGTCCAGGGTGGTAATGATAGGCAGTTGAATGAATCACCCTATCCACATGATAGGCAGAGGAATGTGTAAGATATTCAGATGCACTAGGCTCAAACGACTGCATCATGCATAACAGAGGATTCAAAACCCCAAGCATAGGAAAGCTTCCCGAGTGGCTCAATCACCAGGCTACTTGGGTGGTGGCACAATATGCAGTGGAATGCAGTTTATAGGTTTTCTGCCCTGATGATTGTTTTGCCCATCGTGTATGTCTTTGCCATGAGGGAGTAGATATGAGAAGTTCGTTCAAAGGATGGCACGTAAGCTTGATCATTTAGGAGTTTGTCGTACAACAGCCAGGAAATTTTATGAATGGTCATTGGTGCCGTTATTTTCTGCTGCATCATGTTCACTGACACCACCAACTAACCTTGTCTTACTTAGCAAGCATTTTTGAGTTTTCAAGGTAAATCAGGTAACTCATTTGTTCTTTGTGCATCGCAGGTTATTGAAGCTGGCGCTAATGCTATAGTTGCAGGTTCTGCAGTCTTTGGTGCCAAAGATTATGCAGAAGGCATTGACCTTACTTTTTCATTCAGTAACTCAAATCTTTATACTCCTAATTAAACTGGTTTACGTAAAACATGAAGGAACAATGAAAAACTATAGTTCTTTGAAGTTTAAATAATGATGTGCCCTCAGGGTTATTTGAACAGTGACTTTTGGTTTTGCAGCAATAAGAGGCATAAAGACTAGCAAAAGGCCTTTGGCAGTTGCAGCATAAAGGACATTCTCCCCAGTAAGGATTACTTGGATGGCTTAAATTATCGGGGTTCACACCACTGTAAGTTTATTACTGCAGTATTGACGTTAAGATGCGAGCATCTAATTTTGTAGTCATTTTAATGCACTGGAAACCAAGTAGGGAATAGAGACTTGTCCCATAATAGCTCAGCAAACAAGCTTATTTTGTGAGACGGTATGTTTATTTGGTTAAAGGGTGCTAAGCTTATTCTAACAAAATGGTATAAGTAGCTACTCCTTCCCTCTACACCATTATGTAAATCTTTTGGAGAGAAAAAAAGTTTCCTTCTGATATGTTTTTATCAATGAAAACTAAAAATCCTTTTGCATTGACTAATGCATTGGCATATTCCACAAAAAATGTATGACACGAGTTATTTGTATCGCGTGTTACTTTGTTTCTACTTATTTTTTTAATGTTTAAGAAAGATACATTATTGGCATTCCTTAAAAGTTATTCCACAGTAAAAATTCTCTTCTTTTTTCTTTGATAAAATATGACTTTGCATGCTTCTCAAGCAAGAAATTGTGAATTCTTTCTCAAGATTAAAGCTGTTTGTTGATTCGTACAATTTGCTTTTCTTTTACAGCTACAAAAAGAAAATAAAGAAGTCTATGACGGCATCCGATCGGCTGTTCAACGACGCTCGAAGCTATTTTGTGCAGATATAAGTATTCCTTTTACAAATTATGATGTAACTTGAAATTGCGGAGAGTTGTTTATTATAAGTTGCAGTGAGAATAAGGATGTGGATTATAATTCTATTACATTATCTATACTCTCCTGTTTGTTCCCTTGTGTTGTGATGTTGCTGTTTCAGTTCTCAGTTTGTTTACTTCAATTACCAAGAAAACTTGATTTGTTCTTTTGCTTGAAGCGATGATGTGATCACGACGTTGTTGGATCAAACATACGTTTTTTCTTTTCTTTTTTTTTTTTGGTTTGGAAAAAGCCAAATAGGATGGAATGGAATTGAATTGAAGTTCTCAGATTCGTTCTTCGTTCTCTTCGGATGAATCAAGCTGATGTCCTGACAAAATAAAAGAAATTTTAGAAGCCACTTTGTTGTCCGAGTGCGGTGCGGTAAGAATACGGCAAGTCTACGTAACGCGCTTTCAACCAGGTTAGGGTCACCACCGGTGACAGTACGAAACTGGAATTTGGCTGATTTGACAAAGAAATTTTTTTTTTCGAGCCACTTTGTCGTCTAAGTACTGCGCAGTAACTTCACCGTGGGGCTACGGACTCCGCCTGTTGGCTTGGTTAGGGTCACCGCCGATGATGGTACGAACACGCAGTTTAACAACCGAAAGAAAAATCTTTTGAAGGCACTTTGTCGCCTGAGGGTTGTGCGGTAAGTCCACCCCGTGTTTTAGCGTCACTTCCAGTGACTGTACGAAAAGGAAATTTAACAGATTCGACCAGAATTTATTTTTTTTTTAGCCACTTAGCCATGCAAGGGTTGTGAGGTAAGGTCACCGAGGGTGCAGGTACTCCACTCGATTCACTAGATTCCGGTCACCATCGTAAAGTCACGAGAACCAAATTTGACTGATTTAAACCAAGAAATGGTGTTCCTTTTAGACCAAGGATAAGCTCAACCACGAGTAGTCTTCTTTCGGATAATTAGAAATTATCATATAGTTAGACGTCTTTAATATTTTAGTCTTTATACTTATAAAATTTATATTAAAATTTTTATAATTATAAAAGTGAAATATTTTACTTTGTATACCCTAACACCATCTTTTAGTAAAAAAATAATTGACAAAAAAATAATTTTAACATCCTAATTATATTTTCGATGATGACGGACAACGATATAACTGAGGGCTGTGAGTGACTATTATGGTTATGATCGACAAGAATGATGCAATAGTCAAATAAGAAAGTTATGGATATTTGAGCTTCTTGTGGGGGGGGGGGGGGGGGGAGGGGGGGATGAAAAGGATGAGGAAGGAGAGTGATGGCGAAAGGGAGGAAGAAGGAAAAGGGTGACATTGACACTTTGCATTTGTATCGATGATGATGCTCAACAACTGAATTAGCATCGACATAGATGTTCTTTCTCGCATCATTGCTAGGGTCGATGTAGATGCAAAACGACATCGCTCTACATTTGCATTTTCGTCAATATCGAGCAAAGCGACACCACGCTTCCCTGCATCGTTATAGCATCAACATAGATGTCGAGTAATGCTCTACATCTATCAATGTCGATGTAAATGTCGAGCAGTCCTTTTACTCTTAATGCAACGCAACATTACTCTTCCCCGCATCATTATTAGCGTCGACGCAAATGCAAAGTGGTGCCGCTCTGCATCTGTATCTACATCGACATCAATGTAGATGTCGAGTAGCCCATTTGCGTCGTCGACTTTCTCCTCTCTTTTTGTCTCATCTCTCGTTGTCGATCTCTCTCCTCATTCACAATAATCACTCATGGCCCTCGATAGCAACATCATCCACCAACATCGAAAACATAATTCGAATATTTAGATTATTTTTTTATCTATTATTTTCGTATTATTTATGTACATAAAATATACTCCGTCGATAAAATGAACGATGTTAGAATAAATCGAGTTAGATGTTTCAGATTCTAATATAAATTTTTTGATTTTAACAATTGAGATGTTAAGAAAATCTAAGATAATATATAATTAGATCTCTTATTATTATTATTATTATTATTATTATTATTATTATTTACCTTTTTATTCCTTCACATATTCCTCCTCGACAAAGGCCGAGCAGGGACGTCTCGAACGGTGAACGTGTTCGACCAAATGCACGTGGCATCGAGTTCGGACACGGGCGACACGCGGCGCGGAGAAGACCTCTCCATACCATGCACTCCATTCGCTTAAATTCCCCTGGCGAACTCGTCACCAATGCCGAGCTTCCAGAATCGAAGCGCCGAGAGATACCAAAACCGCAGCCATGGCCGTGGACACGAGCAGCAAGCTTTCTCGCAGCGTCCTGATGCTTCTTCTGCTGCTCTCTGTGCTTCTTGTAGCAGCATCAGCAACAACGGAACATGAAGCAGAGGAGAAGGGAAGGGAAGGGGGGGAGCCGTCGGAGTCGTGGACTGCCTGGGCTAAGGATAAGATATCCGGTGGTTTTGGTCTCAAGAAGAACCAGGAAGACGAGGAGGAGGAGGACGCAACGAGGAAGGTCGAAGAGGCTGCGACGACAGGTCGGGAACGAGGCCAAGAGATGATTCATGGTAAGTCCGAGTAGGCTTTGGACGCCGTTGAGAAGATGTTCTGGATTTAATGCCTTGATCTTCGTTGCAGACAAGGCAGGGAAGGCCAAGGAAGCAGCTGAGACGAGCACAGAAAAGCTGCAGGAGATCGCCTCAGGTTAGCTTGCTCTGTCTCCATAACCCGCTTAACGTTTTGTTGGCTTTGGTCGTCTTGTGCTCGAGGTGTGGACATGGGGTTGTACAGAGATAGGAAGCGAGGCGGCGGAGAAGATGGGCAAAGCAAAAGAGGCTGCCGCGGAGAAGGCAGCGAAGGCAAAGGAAGCGGCGGGGAAGACAGCAAAAGAGGCAGCGGCCGAGGCCAAAGAGAAGGGGGCCAAGGCGAAAGAGGAGGCGGTGAAGACAGCGGAAGAGGCGGCGGCCAAGGCGAGGGAGTCTGCCACGGGCGCGACGGAGAAGGCAAAAGAGAAGGCGAAGGAAACGGTGGACGCGGCAAAGGAGAAGGTCGAGGCGGCCAAGGAGTACGTCATGGGCGGCGGGGCTGAGAGAAACGAAGAAGAGCTGTAAGAGCTTCGAGTCACAATCCATCCTGCTCGCCCACTTTGTGATCTCTGCAATAAAATACTAATTTCGTGTTTACTTCGAACAACGTGTAATATACCCCCCAAAAATGCTGATAATATGCACAAAAAATCCATATATGTATATCAAAAGAAAATATCCAAATATGAATTAATTATTTGATAGAGCAAATCAAACCTGAGCACAGCCGAGTCGTAGCTTCCACAGTGCACAACGCGCCACTGTTTGGATCACTGCGGACGAGGAAACACTAACATTCGAGTATTAAGTATCGCATCGAAGATGGAAGATAGCATAGCACGCGACATGAAAAATGACAGGAGATTATAATGGCTCTACGGAGAACGAAATAGTTGAGTTATTGCTCGGTTAAGCCCGATGAGAAAGAGCTCATCTTCTTCTTCAAGGCAACCAGAGTCTTCTACCACCACAACTGGGAGTGTTTGACGCCTCTCGACTTGGGGGAGACTCAGACAGTTAAATTGCTTGTCCAGTGCCTGCGAGTTCTTCTGCCTTCTTGCGCATCTTGTACTGCAACATGGTGGGCGCACAATCCAAAGGTGTTTCACCTGACAAAAGAATACTACTTATTAGTAGCATCAAGGTATGAATCATGGATGCACTCATGGATTTTCTTTTGGTTCCTGCTGAACTGAAACACATTTAATCATATTTTCCAATCTGAACAAGATGTGCACAGGGATGTGGGAGATTCTCTGTTATTTTTCTTTTATATGGAATCAAAAAAATAGTTCGTTAACATGATTGATGTTCGATGTAAAAGAATTTTAAACAGGATAATTCGTCATTTTGCAGGATGAACTTTGAACCGTAGCATAGGATAAGCATTTGTAAATTAGACTACCAAGGAACTGAACTGTCCTACTAAATGACCGGTAGATGAAATAACAATCACCTTGAGCATTTTTAGATTCTGTACTCGCTCCATGATCCATGAGAATGAAAGCTATTTCAGTCTGATTAAAAACTGCAGCCTGCAGTTGGAAGAAAGTTTTTATCAGAGAGAGAGAGAGAGAGAGATTCTGCATATATAACTTTGCTCTTGCAATTGATCAACCAATTAAACTATCGGATATTACATCAACAGAGAACAAACGATGGCAAACCCAAAACATAATAACAAGCAACCAAAAAGCATGCCAAGACATCAGGAAAATGTATTTGATGTGAGGAACCATATAGATGACTCCGATGCACAAAATTTCCAATCTACTCTTATGCATATCCGTAAATGGTGGGGCTTTACTTTTTAATATGGTGGGATAATTAGCTAAATACATTCTCTTCCAAGAAGCAAACACTCAAATCAATCAACGTAGATTGATTCAAGTAAATGGTGCTTTTATTTAATGATGGCAATATTTGAAATCCAAGGCTTGCGAACCATGATCCCTAAGAAGATCATAAAGCTTGAATTTTGCAAGGTGTGATGAATTTTGAAAACTCTAAATAATCACTAACCAAACAACTGAGATTGCTGAAGAAACAGAGACCAGGAGAATATCTAATAAATGAACTGGCTAACTTGAAAGATTTTCGTAGATGCTTTTTATTCTCTCAAAAAAAGATACTTCAACCAATTTACGCATGCCAAATATATAGGAAAACACCTGCAAGACCCATTTTCATCTTATTAGAGGGAATACATACAAGATGTAGCAATGTCAAGCCTTGCTTGTCACAGTAGTTTGGATCCACCCCCTGTCCCAGAAACAAAACGTCAGCTTTGTATCAAAGATGTGCAGAGCAAGAAAATCAAGAACATATATACCTTACTAAGAAGTTCTCTGACGGCTGTAGAATCACTGTTCTTAATTGCTTCTCTTAAGCCCTGAAGAAAAACAAGTATCACCTTAGTTATATTTTCTAGAATTGAATGATATGTAACCATGAGACAGAAACACAACCTATTACACTTTACCTCTCCGCTGACATCATAATTTGCACAAGCCTCATCTAAGGCATTGTTGCTTGCTTGACCAAGGTTGAAAAATGAGCTGTAAATGTTTTTAACAAAAATGTCACAGAACTCGATTTTAAGTGCTTATGCTGGAAAACTTGGAACAAACAGATGATGGGTGACCTTGGCTTGCTGGATGAAGTAGCAGCATGCTTCCTTGAAATGGATTCTGCCGGTTGCTGGCTGCTACTAGTCTTCCTTGGTTTTGGGTTGGACTGTATGTTTAACATGGTAGTGCCCTGCATCTACAATTAAGCAGCTAAGTTGATGCAAACAGCAGTGGCTCAAGCGAAGTGTAATAAGAATGTACCTGCATGGGAGCTGGTTCGGGTGTTGGAGTTACACATATGCACAAAGGCATCCCACACTTACACTCGGGAACACCTACCATGGATTCACCTGAAGTTGCTTTAGCCACTAAATTAGTGTTTTCATGCAGTGTCAATCTTGAAATTGAGTCTGCTCCAACATCAGAGGAATTTGCCAAAGCCTGTGTATCATCTTTTTGAGACCTAAAGAACGAATTTAGGAAGCATCATTTTGTATAAAATCCACATGATTGGTATGAGTAACAAATAAAAAAAAAATCTACTTTATAAAGAAAAGTCATTTGATATCTCCTAAAGCGGATTATCAGGTCAATGTCATCTCTCTGAAATTGAGGCATCTTGTTTGTGAGTTTGAGTCGACCAACAATAGTCTTATACCAAACTCTAAGCCAAGAGCAAGGATAAAGGAAAAGTTATAAGGATTCATCAATTCAATGTGAAAACCAAGAATAGCAACCATTGCCATTGTGATGACCAAATAGAAGCCTAGGGGCAAAACAAATGAAAAGCTAGTAAAAAATCATCAATTTTGTGTGAGCTGATAAAAGAAAGCTGTCAAAGTTCTAAAGAAGACCATTTGTAATGCACAGCAAATTACAAGCAAGCATTTAATAGGATTTATAAGGGAAAAAAGATAATAGGGGCATACCTCGTTAAACTAAGAATGATAGAAAAAAAAAAGAGGCAAAAAATTTACCGAGGGGAATTGTTTAAACAGTCGGAGCAGACTCTGACATCAGAGTATATGCCAAATTGCGGTAAAGCCTAAAAAGATAAGTAGTATCTTAGCAACACATATTGGTCTCAGGCTTATGTGTATTTACATTAAAACCAAGATAGGTACTAGAGGCAAGTACCATGTAGTTTGATGAATGTTCATGACAGAGTGTCCTGCCACAACATCGACAATGATGCTGTACATAAATATTACCAAATGAGCGACACATTTATCTTTAAAACATAGAAAAAATAATCAAATTATGTATAGGAACTTGCAGAACTTAAACCAAATATTATCAATTAACATATCAAACATACCTACAAATCATATGCTGCACATTTATCCTATGTCCAAGTGCTCATGTGAAAAGTAATGTAATCATATTTTCAGAATACTTGTAAAAACACTACTAGATGACAAAAATCGTGCATTTGCAAGAACCTCCCATGTCTCCCTGAGAATTCACGTTATTTGTAATTTGTCACTTCATGCATCAAAAGTGATGCATATTTTGGTGTAATCAAGGCAGCAGAAGTATCCTCAGCCACAGACTAGAACTTATTAGGACCCATTAATACGAGGCTCAGTAAATGCCTGATTCTTGTAGGAGGGTAAGTATGGACCATATCTTAGAAGGCAACGAGTTTCTTCCAACCCTATGATTAAGTCACAATGATCGACTCACATCCAGCGAAAAACAAGATACAAGCTGGTATAAGTAAAAAAGTCAAACTACATATTTGTGTCAGAAATTTCACGGCATGATTTCTGCTTCCACATCAATTAGTTACATCAAGAAACTAATGAGAAATTTTGGACTTAACAACATCATTCATCAAAATATTATAAGGTAAAAGAAATTTAGCATGCATCTAACTTATGGCAATATGTGGCATTTCTCCTTTTTATATTAACTCTTAGCTACTAATCTGCTTGAAGCACATAAAGAACTTAACTCCGTTTATAACGTATAGCCAAATGTCGACGGATTTAGTCCATTAATGTACAAAAAGCGAAAAAAAAAAACACATAATAGAACAAAGGGGCTGACTCACGAACACCACATAGTCAGTCAACACCATCAATTAACACGAGACGATGATCCAGGGAAGAAATAAAAATGAATAACAGTAATGCAATTGAAAAAAAATATTCAGTATTTATTGAACGATCCATAGCATCATAAGAATTCTGTAATGAAAATAGTGCAACTATGCACCCCAGTTAAAAATCAATCCTGTCAATATCACAAACACCTAGAAACTGGAAAAGTTTGGACTAGGAGAGGGCTAGCAGCAATCTCCGGTGTCGTATTGCCTGATACCAGCTAAATTCGATCCACCCGCATCGACAATTGCTTTTGGCATCATAGAAATAGACACGCGAGAAAAAGCGTAATATCTCTCTCGATAGGGAACAAGGTACCCGGCGGCGGAAGGTGGTAAAGCTACAGTTGCAGACGTCGCAGCGGGAGGATTCCTGGAAGGGCGGCGGCGTTTCCGCCATGGATCCGATCTCCGATCTGCTCCTCGGATCCTAAACGCGGAGAAGTTCCAAGGGCAAAAGGTGAAATCCGCAATCGAGAGAGAGGGAGAGACAAGAGAGGCAGAACGATGCAGTATGCGACGGTCGACGCATATAAGATGCATTTATTGAGCAAGCCTCATCTGAGAAAGGGCTAACGATACCCGCTCGGCTACCACTCCCATCATTGGACCAAAATTTGTGGGGCCCGTAGCAAGTTATGTGGCCCAGAGAAACAAGATCCAAACAGGCAACAAAAAAGAAAAGGGTGACACGGAGGAGAGAGAAGCGATGGAGGAAGGGTGGTGAGCCTTCCGCGACCACACGGCAGACCTCAAAACACCAAAACCACAACACCGAGATGAAAAGTGTCGTTCCTTAGCAGCTATCGAGGATTCAGTGGCAGAGTCAGTCAAACAGAGGGCGATACAACACTGTAGCGTTTCAAATACATTTGCGACACAGACTTGGTACGACAGAGAGACAGCGAGATCATGGCGTCTTCAAGTCTTCGGGCCTCTTCGCATGGCTCTGTTCTGGTTCCCTGGCTCCTAGGTCGGCCGCGGAGGCGTCTTGCTTGCTTCCCTGTCCATCGTGAGGCTGCCGAAGGGTAGCAGCATGAGAGGGTGGCAGGGGGTGCATGTCGTTCATGGCTCCCGTCCTCATGTCCATTTGGACCGGGAAAGGCATTGCTTGGACTTGGTGGTGCAGATGCTGCTCCGGCCTTTGCTGTGGGAACTGCAGTGGAACTCTGGGTGGGAAAACTGGCGCCTGTTGCATGAAATGACCTCCCTGTGGCATCATCTGCTAACAAGAATTATGAGACAACGTGTGATCTCAAACAACAGCACATATAGATCCCATAGAAATGATGCCTGACCTGAGGACGAACAGCATGTGCCTGTGGTTGTGCGTCTGCAATTGCAGCTAGATACAGGAGATTCCTTTGAAGCTGGGCTTGATACCTGGATCGGATAATGCAACATGTATGAGTTAAAGACTACAAAATCCAACATTTGAAAGTTCCTCCCCAATGAATTTTCCTTGATTTGAAGGTGCCAAATGTTGAGGCGGAAGAAAATCTATAAATTCACAAATATTTATAAGGGTACACAGCGATAAGTACAGATGTAACAAATGATGTAGTAAGAGTTAGACAATATCTCATTAAACAAAACAACAAAAGGTTTTAGGTTTGCAGATCCATCTCTATTCACAGGGAAACATTCATCAGCCATAAGCTGCTAAATACCAGGGAACTCTCGTTATGGCATTCAACACCGTCGACTATCCTCATTCTGCTATCGATTTAAACATCATGGTAATTAGATGATGGCCTTGGCAGCTAATGATCTAGTGAAAAACGTGGATTTGTTAAGCAAGGCCTGATGTTGTACAACGTGCTTTGTGCAAGGTCCTCTTTAATTATTCCCCTTTTATCTGACATGAGCAAATTGATTACAGCAAATATAGTTGGCAGCAGAACATCTTATGTTCATCATTATCATCATCCCAGTGAGGATATTGATGGGAGTACCGACTGTTACAACAATCATAAGGACAACAATTGACATCCCAAAGGCTGCTGCACTTGCTACTTCACATTATGTCTCCCCAACCGTCACAACATCACAACAGACTGCCTCCTCCTTAAAACTTATGGCATATGATATTATTTACGTATCAGCCATGTAACCATGTGTGCAAGAACCTCATCCCTCAGCCTGCCTGACTTTTCCCACCACACTGTACAAAAAGGGTGACACAGAACATGAGGCTCCCACCACATTATATGGGTCAGCTATATCAACAATAAGAAAAAGTACAGTGCCAAGATCCTTTCATAAGTATAGGCAATGGTAGTAGCATCACCATGACTACCATCATAATTGTTGATAGCATCCTCGTATTCATCCTTTTCAAAGAATATCCAACATGATCAATATGCGCTCATCTTCTACCAATGCTTCAGGCACGCAAAAATTAACTACATCAATTTATTTCCTATGACTAACCAATAAAGCAAGCAACCTGATCATTATTAACCTATTATAACATTTTTCCTAACTCTCAATATCATAATGATTAATACCGAGTGTGCAACTTATCTATTGGTAATGAAGATAAAAGAGTCTCGAATTTCTTCTTCCTCTTTACTAGGAATTTTTCTCCCACTTCTATCTTATTACTCCCTACATTTTCCTCTTTCTTTTCTTTCTAAATTTTTTCCTTTCTCTCTCTCCTGTCTTACAATCGGTGCCTTTTCCTCTTTGTGGGTCTGGTGACCCTTCTTAAAAAAAGAAAGGATAATTTTCTGCATGATATGTACAATGAGTCATTTACAGAATGAATAAATGTATTAGTTAGAGACTAAGGTCTGATTAGTCTAGAATTCCTCCTTCCCAGTTTTCAGAAACTTTTGGAGAAATTTAGGTGTATTATCAGCTCGGGTGTGAAACTATAGAAAGCGACTGATCAAATTTGTTGTATATATAAATGATACATTAATTCACAGAAAATTCTTGTTTTCATCTGCGAAATGTTTTTTATGCCCATTTTGTTAAACAAATGGTAAAAAAAATATTCAGCCCTTTCAAATGATGAACTTCCCTTCTCAAAAAACACCATTTCACTCCTTGAATATGGTCACAATACTTTCCTAATTTCGTTCCACCAGCTGTGGTTCAAACGTTGATTATCACCTAGTTCCTTGTTAAATTTGATAAGGTGTTCGGCCAGTGGGTCTGGATGCACTTCTCTTTCTACCCACCTTAAAGTTCTCAGATTTCTACATCCTCTTTCACTACTATTTTTCTATTTTTTTTAAAAAAATTGTACTTACAAAAGATTATTGATGTTCTGTGTAGCCCACAGCAGAATAGCCAAAAGATCGCTCTGTTTTCCAAAGCACTCCACAGTCTTTTGCCGACAATAGTGTGCGACTTTTACTGGTTTTGAACAATTTATGGCAGAGAGTAATTAGAACTAAGCCTAAAACATTTATTTTCCTTTCCTTCATGATCGTTTGCTGCATCAACCAAACCAAACATAAGATAAAACTGAGTAGATACCACCAATAAAAATAATCAGAAACTACATTTTAAATCAAAAAAACCATTAAAAACGTAATGATATCTTGTTTCCAAACTATACTTCACCTGAGGATCAAGAAAAATACCAATCAGACTAGCATCCATATAATTATATTTGTTTCTCACATTAATCAACAAAATCATACAGAAGTAATCAGTCGACACTTCACAGTTAGAAGAATTATGTGAGTAAAACTTGATGAAATTTAATTGTAAAATGGCAACATATAAGAACAATATTGACATATCTATAGATAGCCATAAAAAGAAAGGAAAGTTAATCACTTACTGAGCACATTCAGCTAACTTCCCCAAATTCTGGTTTTCCAAAATAGCCAAAATCAGCTGCTTGTTCTCATCCAGATACTGCCATGAAGACAAAAGTTACTTCAATCTCCACAATGATTTATAGCAGAATGTTAGAAATAATGGCACAAGAACAAAAACATAAACATAAGAGGACAAGCCTTCAACAACTTAGTTGAGATACCTTTGAGCAAAGATGCACACTATAACAACCAGAAACACTTGCAAAGGACAAATATTCCTTTTCTCTTTCCTTTTCTTGGGCAAAGATAAGCAACTATACATGTAGAAGTTCTCCTATAGCCCAAATCTCACACATAATGATTTAATGTTAATTATCGTAGAAAAGTAGCCCTCGCTCGACCCCCAATAACTCCAAACACACGTCGGCATCCCCATCCGCAGCCACTCCATTAAAGACCAAGAAGATAAATAAGGAATCAGGCATCGATTAGTCAAAGGATGACATAGGAGACGACGCATCGGAGCGTCGAGCCCTAGAGTTCAAACCAGGCGAACGGAAGGAAAAGGGGCGGGAAGTCGGAGCTGTTCTGGGGTGATTACCTTCTGAATCTCTTCGGTGGTGATGTTGGCGGTGAGGATCGGAGCCATTGGGGTCATGGGATGCACTGGTTGCTGCATGTTTCTCTTCTCTCTCTATGGATTCTTGGACTCTCGAAGGATTCCTGCGTCGAGGAACTCTTCTTGAAGCTCTCTCGGAGGGGAAGACCAGAAGGGTTTATTCGCAATTCTTTGATCTTTGATTGGCGGAGTCAGCGGCGGAGGCGACGGTGTGGGTGCGGGCCGTTCCGAAAGACGGGCCTCGTGGGCCGATTATGCCCATTATATGTGTATAGGCGGGCCTCATAGGTCTCTCCGACAACGAGATTCCTCCATCAACAATCGAGAACAGTGTTTAACATAGAAGAACAGTCGGTGTCGATAGCCAACGGATTCATTGTCTCAGCAGCCATTGTCCTCTTCAGTCTCTGGATCCACGTCATCGCCCGGTGCTTTCAACCGCAGCGCCGCTTGGTAGTCGCCGCCGAGCTTGCCACCGTCCCGCAGCAGTATAGCGGCCTCCATGCTGCGGCCCCCGCGAGCTGTTGGAGTGCGAGGCAACGCGCCTGCTCCCACTCAACCTGCCCGCTTGGCCGGAGACCTGTGGTACTTGACAAGTGGATTTCCCCGGCGAACATCATTAAACCTTCAAGCCAGTGTTGAAGGCAGTTCGAGTTCTTCAGACTCCTCTTCTTCAAGGAGCCGAGAGGACGCAGTAGAGAACGAGAGATGCCAAGAAGAGCAGTGGCCGGATTCCAATCTCGGATCCGCCATTGCCGGTGAGTAGGCTCGCCGAGGGAGAGGTCCGCTCGCTGGGCGTCGTATCAGTAATCGACTTTTCGAAGAAACTAGACGATCTTGGTCGTAGCTGACCTACCTGTCCGGCTGTGACTGGTCGTCAAACTGGGACCCACTTTCGATGGCAGACGACTGATCAAATGCCCATCACTAAGTTAATCGACGAACGCAACAATACACGTGTACGCTGGAGATAGTGACACGAGCAATGTTGCCATGCGGCGCATTCAGTCATCGGGACACCGACAGAATCCTGCTGACGCTAATAAGGTCGCACTTGTACTTCTTCGACAACCCACTACGGACGTGTACGCAACCAGACACCGACGGCGCACCGAACAGGTGCGTCGCGACAGATCCACCGCCACTCGAAGAGGAAGCGGCAGCTGCAATAGCAAAACGTCTCCCTCTCTCTCTCTCTCTCTAAACCATGACCTTTCCTTAAAGAACCTCTATTACAGAGGTTAGATTTACTGCCATATCCTCCATTGCAGAGGAGATTTCCAAGATTCTTCACTGAGACATTGCTACAGGTTGCTTCTGCGACCATTAGGCCAAATCCTGTAAGTTGGTCGTTGATTTCAGATTTGCAATGTCGAGCACAGGGCAGGCGATGGGCGGAGTAGGCAGGCCGTCGCTGACGGCGACCACCGGGATCATGGTCGGGGGGGTGGCCGCATCCTTCGCGCTCTTCGTCCTTGTTTTCTTCCTCTACCTCCGCGCCAAGCACTACTGGGGCGCCATCCCGGTCTCCGTCGGCGGCCGTGACCGCTTTGCGGAGCCAGCGGCTGTCCCCCAACGGCGCGGCCTCGATGCGGCGTCCGTCGCTGCGCTCCCCTCGGTGGTGGTCCGTGCCGGGGACTGCAAGGAGGGCCTGGAGTGCGCGGTCTGCCTCTGCGAGCTGTCGGAGGGGGAGGCCTCCCGGCTGCTGCCCAGGTGCGGCCACGCCTTCCATCTCCACTGCATCGATACGTGGTTCTCCTCCCACTCCACCTGCCCCATATGCCGGAGCCCGGCGGTGGTGGACAAGCCCGGAGACTCCGAATTCGTCTCTGCCCTGGTTCCCGGCGACCCGCATCCGGAAGAAACCTCACCGGAGATACCGGCGCATGTCCTGCGTTGTGCATCAGAGGATTCGGAATCACAAGAAGGGAGTTCGGGTTCTTCTGCGTCTTCTTCAGGGACTCCTCTGGGTGTCCACGCTCCAAATTCGCCCCTTCCTGCGAGTATGCCATCCGAAGAAGACATAAGGTCGCTGCCGACAGCAACATTGAGGTCGCTGCGAAGGCTTCTGATCCGCGGAAGCAGGACGGGCGGCGCTTCCTGTGGTCCTCGAGGATGCGATGTCGAGCAGGGACGTCTTCCCGTTTCAAAAGCTCCGACCAGTTCATGAATACAGCATTCTGCTTCCACTGGGACAGGAGAAGACTTAGCATTCTGGGTTTCCACTAAATCTGTACGGGAAACTCCATGGTTAAGATAGAACCATGAGCGCATGCATTGATCTGAGTTGCCGAGTTTGCAAGCATTCTTTCATATCTACTTCTCTTTGTTGCTATGTTCTGAGTGGTTTCCGGGTGGGATTGGGATAATGGATATCTCCTGTTCTCACTCTTCGTGCTTCCTTTTTGTTGTTAGTTCTGAGATATTGTAGATTGGCACCACGAGAGGATGAATTCATCATCCCCAGATGCTTCTGAAATTGATTTGCCTTTGTTTTCCTTTCTCTTATTACTGTTAGGTTCGTGTTTCAGCTAAGATCTGCGACATGGTCCTTCCAGATTTCACATCGATGGACAAGATCTCCTCCAAGATTTTTACTGCCGTCAGCTCATTTTTTTTCTCTCAGAATCTGTCTACAGTGATCAGTGGGTCCGTATAGTTCTTGAGCTGGAGGACGTCCACAGAAATGATAAGCATCTGCTGTCTCTTGACAGCGATCTTTCTGGTTTGCAGAGAGCAAGCATTGCGGTAGATCACGGCTTCTCGGCCGTGCGAATGTGTACGGGGAATTCATGCTCTTCGGCACCATGGCAGACCATCTCGAGTGGAAGTAGACATCACAGAAAGCACAGACCGTGAAGAGAAATCTGAAGTGTCTGGTCGAAGCTGCAGAGGGAAACATGAGGCCAAATGATACCTTCCAGATTGGTACCCCACTGACACTATGAATTGTCTCACACAGAGGTACATCACATGCGTGGACCATGATCGTTCTCTACACCTCGCACCGGTAAGAACCTCGAGCACCGAATCACCTTGAAACCAGAGTAATTAGAATATTCAAATGATGTATATCACATCTAATCCCCAGTCCCATGTGCTATCGCTAGTTGATCATTGAAACCTGATGCTCTTCTTTGAGGTGTATGCGTGTTGCTGACTCTGTTTCAGCTGCTAAAGGCTTCCTTTCTTCTTGTTCTTGCTTCGATTTAGATAGATCCTCCAGTTGGATCAATGTCGGTTTGGTTGACTAATCTCTTGCTTGTCATTGGTTCATTTGGATGGAAGTTTCAGGTCAAATTAAATGTGTTCTTTCCATCGAGATGCAGTCTGCAGCCAAATGTGAGAGCAAATCTAAAACAAAATCTGGCTTGATCCGCTGCTTGATTTGATCAGACAGTAATAGTCGAGTGGCATCTAAAAGGTGACGTTGGCATTATCAATCATTCGTTTAACCATTGGTTTCGGTGGCTGTCTCAGGAAGGATTTGTCCACTACATCTGTAGCGAACTTAATGCATCATTCGCCTTCCCTTTTTTTTTTTTGTGTGTCACATGAACAGTGTTAGAGACGACGAGTTTTCTAAAACACGAAGGAAAGAAGACGAAGACTCCGATGTTGTCGCAGTATCACATAAAGATTAAATATTAGGTCTGCTGCTTTTGCTTCAGTGGTTGACCAAATTGCATTGCATTATGAATCTCAAACTTGCTGCCAGCAGTCAACTGAGCTGCCTGTCCTCAACCTCTCCAGCTTCCTGAATTCTTTTAGCATTCATCACATTAATTTCATGTGTCATCACATTTATGAAGCATCAGAGCTTGCAGCCTCTATGTAATAAATCCACAAATTGACTTGCAGAAAATCTTTCATAAATTGTAGGCTGTGGGTGTGCCAAGAACTCCCTTTTTCCCCTTTCTTTATGCAAAAGTCAAGATGGCATTTCTTTTGCAAAAGTCAAAAAGTTTTCTGATGGGGACAAAAAGGTTCCATAATCCACAAATATGTAGATGGAGGGATGAATGAGATTAAACATGATGTGCCAGCATCAATACATCTTGCTACCAGTCACTTGTCATTTTGTTTATACACTCACTTGATACTTGCTGTGTTTAGTAGTAATGAATTGAGGTCAAACGTTTCATCATCCATCTTTGATTTCCATGGTCATCATCCTAAAGATTTAAAGTTTGGTGTCAAATACAGCCAAATAGATAGATACATACATACATATTATATTAACCCTCACATATTTGATTTGTGTTCAGCTATACATAATCAAGCTTGTTTTGTATTTAAATGTCTTTTATAAATTTTGAATATTAAAATTTTCTCACTTATACCCCTCCTCTTAATGTCCATATATAAGACTTAGGTTAACTATTTCTATGGAGATTAGTATCAGCTAGTTTGAATTTTAAAAGATATAAAATGTCCAAATAATTTTAATATTATTATTCTTTAAGGGATAATTATGTGATCTAAAGTTTCAAACTGTAGTCAAAAGATCACCCTAAATTGTAATGATTAAAAAAATTAAAGATTACCCTAAGTGGTAACCCATTACTTTGTATAATCACCTAAAAATAATAAAATATATTTTTATCAAATATAATCCCTCAATTACCAATGATAATTGTATTTATCACACCCCTTCAATTATCACTACTTTATACAATCAATTTATATAAATATTCATAATATGATATTTTTGAGTTGATATAGACTCTTTCAAAAGATAAAAGATGGTGTCTTCTGAACTACCGTAAAAATGCTCAAAATATCATATTTTTAGACATATAATCAAAAATGCTAAAAGAAAAATATTCTTTATATCCTCATTTTACTATTTATAATCTCATTTAAATATTTTTAAACTATTTTTTTAAAAAGAAACATAAATATTATCGTCTTCTTTCTTTTTGTCCTCCTCTTCCTCGTCGTCATCCTTTTTTTCTTCCTCTTATATTTCATTTTTTTCTCAATATTAAGTGTGCCATGAATGAGATCAGATGACATCGAATGAGCTCGGAGATTGAGCTTTAGTAGTACCATCGCTTGACTGGGGCGGTACCCCTGCCTGGTAGTAATAACTATCGGTGGTACCACCACCTGATAGGGGCAGTACTACCACCCAGAATTCATGGGATACCAAGTCTCCTGGGTAGTACCATCGTCGTACCTGACGGTGCCATTGCCGGACAGGAATTCTGGACTAGAATGGGCTGATCCATTCGGCCCAATTTGGATCTATTCAGGGCCCAATTGGCCCCAGATTAATTTAATGAGATCATCTCCCAATTCTAACTTAATCTACCTACTAATCATGACACTTAAGACATTAATGCTGCAAATCATGTTCCGATGCGTCAATCGCTTCTTTTGGCGAGCTTCTGACGAACTTCCGACGAACATCCGATGAACCCTCGGTGATGCTCTGGCGGACATCCGGTAAACTCCTGGATTTGAGACGATTCTCATGGCAAGTTCCGATGAGCTTCTTTGGCAAGCTCCTAGACTTCTTGGATTGTTCCTGCAGAACCTCCGACGATTGTCCGGACTTCCGACGAACTCTCGAACCCCCAACGTGATTTTGGTCTTGACTCTGACTCAACACCTGTTGTATGTCTTACTACCATCGTAGTTAATCCTATATACTTATCTCAACATACATATTAGATAACCAAATGAAATTAGTATTTCGAGGATTGTAAATTATAAAATAATGTTTTATTATTTTTTAAAAAGAATTATCAATAACAAGGGATAGTCGATCCTATAAAAATCGTCACCGTCCCTCTCAACAGAGAATAAAGAAGACACGTAAGGAAAGGCCAAAACAGGAGGGAGCTTTCGACATTGAAAGAAGGGGTTCCGGGGATGTCCGGAAATGCAATCATCTCTGACTTCATACCGACGCCCGCCTTGTGGCGGGTGACTGCAGAGCACCTGTGGCCGGGTAAGCCGAAGAGGGGGAAGCGTCTCATGGTGGAGGTCCAGGAGGAGGGGAAGGCCGACTTCCAGGAGTGCAACGACGAGTCCGAGGAGGACGAGTTCGATGCCATGTGGTTCTCCTTTGGATCAAAATCCATTATTTCCCGAGGTATTAGACGCGATCTTTTCCTCGAATTTTGATGTTGTAGGTCCATATTTTTGTTGATCTTTTACCATTATTTTGCTAGATCCTATGAAATGGATTTCATTTTTATTAACGAGTTATTGCGAATACACGATCTAGAAACTAGAAGAAACAAATATGATTAAACAGTCGATTTCTAGGTTACTTATGAATTGTGGAAATCCGGAAGCGTAACATGAAACAACTAAATTGTAGATCTGAAGGTTTCATTGATCAAATATAAGTTTTTGTGATACATATATTTACATCAATGTGCATGACTGTTGCTTGTGCTTGTGATTTCAAATGGAGAGATACTGGAACTCTGGTAGTCAAAATCGTATTCTTTGGATGTCTTAGCATAGAAAGATAGAGACCTAGTGACTATGAGGACTGCTGGTAGTCAATTTGTATTAGATTTCTGTATGTCTTTTTGGGAGAAAAGCCTTAATTTGATATTTGATCTACCTAATCACTAGTTTCACTGTTTCTTCGCTAGTCTAACCGAGTAAATGTTTGGATGTACATTATTGCTTGTACCTTGATTAAATTTATAATTTCTTATAAATTTGATATCATGTAGCAAGTGCTATAATGAATACAGGTGACCTTTTTTTTTATGATGTGATGAATGATGAAAGTAAACATCAAAGGAAGGAGTCTGTAAGATAGTGTTTATACTTTTGATATAACCAAAAGAAAAGAAAATCTCTTTGTTATTAGAAAAAGGTGGTGCTCAAGAGAACTCTGCAAGAAAGGGATATTCCAAGTTCATCATTTCAGAGCTTTTACCATAGCACTTCAAAATTTTGTTTGGTTTGCAGAGGGCTCAATGACCAAGTCTGTAAATTTTAATGGATCTGCTGCTAAATCAGCTTTAAAAAAAAAAGAATCAGTACAGAGGAATCCGACAATGCCCATGGGGCAAGTGGGCAGTTGAAATCAGGGATCCTCACAAAGGGGTTCGTGTCTGGCTTGGAACCTTTAACACTGCTGAAGAGGCTGCCAGAGCCTATGATGTTGAAGCCTGTTGAATCTGGGGTAAGCAAGAGAAGGTGAACTTCCCTACTGCACCATTGTTAGGTTCAACAAAATTCTCACCAAAACCTACTGCACAAAAAGTTTCAAAACCAAAAGTGTCAGAGACGATTGACTTCAAGCAAACTATTAAGTACCAGAGTGACCAAAAGCTTGAGCTCTATTTAAGGTTCATGGAGGACAGGGAACTAACCAAGCCTGACTACTCAGATTCTCTTATCACAATACCTGCAGCACCTTCAGAAGTAACCGGACTGAATTTCCAGTCAGAGCAGGGAAGTAATTCTTTTGGTTATACAGACATTGGATGGGAGCTTGAGGCCAAGATGCCAGATATCACATCAATTCTTGCTCTCACCATAACTGAAGGTGATGAACCTGAATCATTCGATGATATCAGCCTGTGGAAGAAAGTGAAGCCTAATAATTTTAAAGAGGCAGTGCCAGCAGAGGAAAATGCTGCAGCCAAACTCTCAGAGGAGTTATCTGCTTACGAAATACAAACCATATATGAAGTTCCTCCCTGAGCCTTACTTTGAGGGTAGTTTGGATGCATCGATTGACAGCTTATTTGGTGGTGAACTGGTACAGGATGATGTGGACCTTTGGAGCTTTGATGACTTGCCAACTAGAGCATCATGTACTGAGGGATTCTGATCCTTGCCATTGTCGTTCTAGAAAAGAACAAATGTAAGATTATCTTTATGATCTTTGGTTGTTCTACCATGCTTAAATGTAACTATTATTTTGGAAAATGAGCTTTTCCTTACATTTTGTTACTTTCTCAGGAATCAATATTGCTGAAGGATATGCAGAACTGGAAACAGTAGCCAGATATAATAAATTCATTGTAATTTGATTTGCACTAGTGCCTTCAAGAACACCTTTGATTGTAGCTGTATGAATTGTTTCACTTTGTGGTTTCTTGGATGTGTTTCTCATTTTATGATGAGTAATGCTTTCTTTTAAGTCAATTCTTTCAGATTCTGCTGTTGCTTTTACCAGATTCATTTTGAGATTGATGATGAACACAAGGGGTTATAGCAGGGTTGGGACCAAATGTGTATTGTTATTATTTTTATATGTTGTGAATTCGATCTGATACTGCCTACTAATGGTCTGCCATGACTTCAATAGTTCTTAATTGTTAATGGTTCATGAGCTTCAAATTCTAGTGGTTATTGGCCTACAAGTCTATGTTTCCAAATGTTATGTCTATGATAATATTTTAAATTATTTGCATCTGCTTGTTTTATAAAACTGGTTAATTGTTATCTAGGAAGCATAGATATTGCTTGATGAAAGATGGCTTTCAAAACCCAGAGGCAATCACATGGGTGGCAATTAAGGGATTGGTGGTCTTTGACAAAATGTAATCTAAATGTGCTGTGAACGCTGTCAACTTTCAAGTTTGCATCTTTTGTACTAGCATCATTGGTTATTTCAGTGATAATTGAAACAACAAGACAGCAGTTGCAGATTCTTTTGTTGTCTATTATGCTGCATCTTGATCTAGCCTATATCTTTGGTAATAAAAGAAAGGAGTCAGAACAAGGGTTGTACTTTTGTGGCTTGTTGTGGAGAGAGCTTAGTTTTTTTGTGGATTCATATGGATGGAGACTACCATTGGGATTGGCAAAAAACAAGAGTTGGTTTTCTCCTGACAGTTTTGGAATAACTACTGGAATAAAAGTGGTTTTAATTTTTTCTTGCCTTTGTTAAAGGCAAGTTGTGGGGACTTTGATATATTTAACTTTCACTCGATGTTGCTTCTCCCTTCGTTCAAGGAAGGGACCAGCTTTGTGGGGACTGTGAGCTTGTTTTACCATTAGTCTTTTTGGTAATCTGCTTTACTTGGGATTCCTTTTTCTTGATTTCATAAATCTAGTTAACCGTAATCTATATTTTCAATCACCACAGACACAGCTCTTCTTTGTTAGCTTCTGACCTTGATCTTGTTTCACCATCAATCATTTTGGTAATCTGCTATACTTCAGATTCCATTTCTTGATTGCATAAATTTAATACATCTATTTTTAAGCAGCACATGCATAGCTCTCCTTCGTTAGCTTTTGACTGAGCTTGTTTCAACAGTAATCTTTTTTGTAATCTACTGTTATTGGGTTCCATGTCCTTGATTGCATACATGTAGATAACCTAAGTAAATATTTTTAAGCAGCACATGCAGAGCTCTTCTTAGCTTCTACAGAGATTTGTTCACAATGCTCATGTTTCCTTTTTGCTTGATTGCATAATTATACCAAATTTATTCTTAAACAGCAAAAGCAAAGCTCTTATTTGTTAATTTTGTATACCGAAATTTGTTCAGTGAGCATGGATATAAACACTGACATGCTAGTTTATGTTTTGCATTGACTAGATCATGTTCTAGATCTCACTGTATTGGAACAATATGATATTGTGTCGTGTTTGCTTTTGACTAATAAAACATCTAAATGTTAATAAGCAATCATTCTATTGAATAGTTTTTCAACTGATAATGAGGATTAAATTGGATTGCAGGGTGTATGGATCGATGCAGGTTGAAGATCTGGTTATGTTGGTGTCTTTTCTCTTAAATGATGGCTCCAGTTATTCCCCTTTCGAAGGAAATGAATGATTCCACCACAAACATCATCTTCTCAGGCACTTAAAGATTTGGGGAAATCTTTGTCGTTCTTGATAAATATCTGCTTGTATGAGATGTTCGTTGGCCCACTCTGCTTTTAGGTACATTTCTCTGACTTGTGAAAATTATTTCCCGATTTAACCATACTGGGGATGAATATTTTAATCAATCAACAATGCTGCTGAATCTTTGAAGCTTATTCATATTTGGACACTTTAGGGAAAACTAAATGGAAAAAAGAGAAGTTTGACTTTTCATTAGTCAATGACAAGTTTTCTCTCTTGATTTGAACACAGTAATTAAAATAGATCGAACATCAAGTCAGTCAAGTCTCTGGTTTATTGTTTGAATCAGTGGATCAATTATTCGAATCATAGATTTAATAGAATTTTAAACTAGATAAAATTTAAATAAATTATAAAATAATTTTTATAATAGAAAAAACATGAGGATAATAGTAAAATAAGAGTGATTGGGTCTACAATAGAAAAGTAAACAAATTGAGGAGATGAAAGAGTAATGAATCCAATAAGATTTTTTTCTAATACTTAAAAATATTCTTGAAAAATTTTCAATACTTATGCTAACAAATAAAGAGGTAAGGATCTTTTGTTCGTTTAAATCTCAAGTAGTCAAATCTGTATTGAGGATTTTTTTATCAAACATTGTTGTGGATAACAAGGTGAAACATCTTTTTTGTGTGTGGATTTGCAGAGTTTTAACAGCTTGATTGCTTGAACTCCCTGCGGACCTTTGTGTGACTTGATGGAAAAGCTATGCTTCAGGAGAATGGGGCTGCCCTCCTGTAGATCAAACACCCCACCTGTAGGAGAAAAAACTCTGATCAAAATTCACATTTTTACAGTGCAAGCAGCTTCCCTATCACTCGCTGGGAGGGTACATGGATTGACGCAAAGTTGTAGTGGTTCAACATCTGCACACCTGCCAACAAAGTAGTAAGTCTTAAGAGTTTGCTGGCAAAAGCTACCACCTTGGAGTATAAACCACGTTGTTTCTTTCCTCGTGCAGGAAACATGCACTCACTACAAGTGAGAAAGAACTCCATGGCCTCTTTGGTGAACAAGCAATCTCAACAATTCCCCACGACACAAGTCTCCCAAGATTAGCTCTGGCAGAATGATATCTGCCCACTGTTGACTGAAAACAGACAAGGAGAACGGGAAGACGAGCAGCAGTAGTTGCCTTTCCCGACCACAAGCTTCACAAGTTTTGCACTTAGTAAAACCAAGGTTCGTCATTTCGGGTACCGGACCCGTCTCAGAGATTTATCGGTATGGTACATATCAGTCTGCACCGATATACCGGTGTACTGACACATGGTACGCCAAGACCTGCTGATGTGGATTCGGACAAACTGTATCTCGATGACGAGTCGGATCGATACGTACCGCTCATACCATACCAATTCGGTTGGTACAGCAAACCGTGGGTAAGACAACAAGTTAGTGTCATGTAGAGTCGAGTACTGATGGGGCTTGGTGTTACAAAGATAATACAGGGGTGTGGGTTTCTTAATTAAGAACTCTAATAGCAGATGTTTTCATTTCTGGTGGCAGGTTTGTACAGGCCAGCTCAGGTTGTTGCTGCGAAGCCTTCATGGTGAAGGATGGGTTGCAATCACACGACTACTGGTATAAAGTGATGCTGCCAACTTGGTGGAGGTTCTCAACAAAAAGAAACCATTCCCTTGACGACAGCATAATATTTTTGATGCAATCAGCATCAATCATATACAGGGAGACCAACAAAGATGCCAATTGGGTGGCTGGCTTTTCTCGGACCTTCAGGTCTACCTTTTTGTGTCCAGTGTTTCTTGATGTTTAGTGCAGTTTTTGCCTCTTCAGATGTCGAGGGGAGCTTTTGTTGAGCTAATCAAATAGTTCTATCCCTTTTCTTGCCATGCAGATTCATGCACAGATAGATGGAACTGTAGATGTATACTGAAAGGGCTGTCAATTTTTTGAAGCATGCTCGGACTAGAGAAAGTGAGAAGAGGAAAGGAGAGGGGGTGTAAGTTAGGTTTCCACTATTTGCACAGTGATCTGCTGCTGCTGAGTTCCCCTGCTGTCATTATCAAGAATCTCCCCACAGTGATTGAGCTATAGATCGGCAACTTGTTCCAGACATGATCACTTTACGAAGGTTGGCAAGCACCCACAAACTCCTTGTCTCTTTGTGAAAACCAGATCAACATTGTAGCAGGAGTCCATCCCATGTCATGGATTTTATCTTGTTTGCATCTGGAATCTGAAACACAAAGTCCGATTCATGTCTTCTTTATCTTATCATGTCACCATAACTTATATCTGAGTTCCTATCGTATGAAAGTAATAAGATCTTGCTAGATCTACAACTTGAGTTTTTGGATTCCCTCGACAATTTGCTCAAGTTATATCTGCAGTTTCCTGCAAGGTTTTCCAGGTACTAATCAGAAGAACTTTAGACTTGAGCAAGAACAAAAAGCATCTCAGAATCATTTCAACTTTACACTGCTTTATATATGCCTTCCATTAGTTTTTTGACTTCTACTCAAAGTTGTCGGCCATATGATCTCAAAGATACGCACATTTCAAAGCTATAGTCAACTTCTCACAGTAATCTTTGGTGTTGCTTTTGGGCAGGTGCTAATCCTCTTCAATCATGCCTTCAACTATGGCCGTTCAATTCTCCTATCAGTACTGTCAGCTGATCTCGATTCTACCCACCACTGATGAGTCCATGAAGGATCACAACTCCTTTGGCTACTACTATTGGATAAGCTTGTCTGCATCAGTTGTTCATAGACTCGGTTCGACCTACAAGTCAATGACTTGCCAACTCTGATCTACTTTTCCTCTGATGATGAAGTTTACCTCTGTTTGCAAGATCGAGTGTCATCGTGGCTTAATAGAATTATTGTGATCCTGAAGCCAAATGTCACACAAGACATGCTGCCTGCGTCGATCATTAATCTTTCCTTAATCGTTCAGGCATATGTGCTGCTATTTGTGCTTGATACATGCAAACGTGCTGTCTACTGGAACAAAGAACTCGATGAACACAAGACTCAATTCTCAGTTTTTTGGTAATGAAAAAGGAGGCTAATTTTATTGCAACAGAACACTGGCATTCCAGGCTTACACAACACTCTGAAAACATCAAAAGACGATCTTTTTTGCATTTTTGATTTTGCTAAGCAGCAGCTCATGTTAATTGAGACGAAAACTCGCGATGAAAGCCTCTCCCTTGTAGTCCTCTGATTCGTAAACAGACAGATCAACTCAGCGATGACAGTGACGACGCTTCCCACTCAGTTCTACTTGGCGCCATTAACTGCAGCTTCTCCTTCAACTGCCAGTGGTACAGACACAGCCTGAAAACAAAGATCGACCCAACACAAACATTAGTAGAATGACGATATGTTAAGCTTCTCACTGGACAAATTCAGGCCTGTGGCATTTACCAAATTGCGGTATTTGAGGGCGTAGAACATCTCGAGGTAACGACGAGTCTCACGCCGGTCCAGGTTCGATACGTACTTCCAGAAACCATAAACTCCAGTCAGTGTCATCAGCCTCTCAGAGTAGAGCTTCCAGGTGTACCTAATCCGAGTTAGATAGTGGTTTAGAATTCCTTCTTCTTGGCATTCTTGGATAACAAGAAAGCATCAGCAAAGAGGAAAAGATCTTACTTCTCTTCGATTCTTTGCAGCCCTCCTAGGGAAATTTTGTCCCAGTGGCTCGGGTCTTCCTTGCACTTATCAAAGAAGTTTGTGACGATTTCGGCAGCTTTGTCGCCCTGGTAAGGATCGATGTGGTAACCAGACACCCCATCCACTATAATTTCACCAGGTCCTCCATGAACAGTGGCAAATGTCGGCAGTCCGCAAGTCATGGATTCGACGACAGTGAGCCCAAACGCTTCGTAGAATGCAGGCTGAAGGATAGCAAAGCAAACAAATGCAGGTTAGTGAAGCTTCAACTCGAGAAGTAACAGCGTGCCATTTTTCCAGAAAGAAGAGAAGTACTTGAACGAAAACTCCTTTCGTGTCGGCAATGTATCGGTAGAGCTCCCCATTGCGAACTCGGTTCATTTGGGCAGAGATCCACCTGAAATGCCCATGCAGATTGTACTTCTCAATGAGACTGTACATCTTCTTGAATTCTGCTTGTTCCTCCAGATCCTTTGATTCTTTGCCATGGTCTCCACAAACCACCACAAGGTTCGCCAGCTCCTTCAGGCGATCACTCCGGCCATAGAATTCGACCAGACCTGTTAAGTTCTTCACTCGGTCCAGTCTCGCCATGGAGAATATAATGGGTTTCTTTTTGTCATTCAGAACACCCCTGCAAGATCTTTGTGTCAGCCACTGCATCAAACACTAGACATGGTGTATAAAGGTGCTTACTTGTGCTCGGTGTTATCGACAGGATTGAAGAGCAGCTCCTCAATCTCTGGGTGGAGGGAAGTGAGTCTCTTGTGCTTCTCAGTGTACGGGAAGTAAATGGACAAGTCAGCACCAGGAGAAACAATGTTGAACTTTGGGTCGAAGACATCAATTCCGTGGACGACTCGGTAGAGCCCAGGAAGAGTGAAGGCAGTGTGAGACTCGTACTGCCCCACGGTGTCCTTGCTGAAATCAAATAAGATACAAAGAATTCATTAGGATCCCAATAGTGACTCACAGATGACAAGACTTTGGAACCGAGAGTTCTGCAGCCTGATCATTACCTTCCAGCAATCTCCTGGAAGGTGCTGGTGATGATGAAGTCGGCATGGTTCATTGCGATCAAATCAGCCGTGAATTGGCACGAGAAATGATACTGGTCCTCGAACTTCTTCCAGTAGATGTCCGAGTTGGGATACTTGGTTTTCTCGAGCGCATGGGCAATGGTGCACTGCATGTGAAAGAAGACGAGCATGACCGAGAGATTTGAAGCTTATACCAGATTTAATTAGCATGAGATTAGTGAGAGTAAGAAGCACCAGTTAAGTACAAACTAAACAAAAGAAAATGATATCCAACCTGGGTGACTCCCAATTTATGTGCAAGCAAAGTTGACACCAGATTTCCATCACTGTAGTTTCCAATGATTAGATCAGGAGTGGCCTGCAGTTCTGCTGCCAACTCATTTGCAACATCCTATCATAAAAAAAAGGAAGGATTGTAAACCTTGATTGCCACCAGTTCAACAGTGCAGATTCATATTCTTCGTATTTATCGCATTGAGATTTCAGATTTCAAAACAAAGGTATTGTGATTAAGGTTTACCTCGGTGTAGGTCTCTAGGTAAGGCCACACTTCAAAACGGGAGATCCATTTGCGGACAATTCCATTATCCGTTCTAAATGGCACTCGAAGTATATGGGTGTGTTCAGTTCCAAGGACCTTCTCAAGTCTCTGCCCGCAAGTGGTGCCTACTGCATCAGGAAGCAATCTGGAAACCTGCATTAACCCGATATCATGAGCTTGAGATATATTCTCAAAAACTCTAAGTGGGAGTTGCCCATTTAATCTCATTCCAATCTTACAATGAGAATTCGAGGCGTGATATCAAGCCCTTGGCGCTTGATCCTCAGTAGCATCTCATTTTCTAAGGCACGGACTTGATCCAGAATGTAGACAACCTGCAGACGAGTGCCCTCATGAGAAACACATTTCGTGTGATGAATGTCTAGACTAGTTAGGATCCAATTGTACCTGACCACCAGTGTCGGGATACCCCAAGACATTAGCTTGAGCAAAGTAGCCGTGCGGAGAAAGGATCACGACGTTGAACATCATAGGAATTGTTCCGAGGAAAGTCTCCAAGGTGGTCGGATCAGGGGCCTCAAGAAGATCTAGTAGCAGGTGAATATTCTCGTACACGCGCTGAGATTTGTCACCCCAACCCTTTTCCAAGCCAAGCTCTTGGAATCTAAAATCAGCAAAATAAGAAAAAGCCCGATCAAACACGATGCAAGTCTGGAGAAAATTAAACAAGAAGAAAAAAGGAAACGTTATTGATTACCTGTGGTGGAATTCCGAGTATGGCGTGTCCGATGGGATGCTCAACAGATGCTGCTCTGCCTTCCTTAATGCTGCTCGGAGAGCACTAAGGCTTTGTATTCTGTCATTCAGCATCATCGACTGCAAGCATTACAAAGAATGAGCACATATTAACTTCGATCACTCCAATAAGTTTAACTGTGTCTATGATTTAAACAATTTAATCCTAACTATTCGGCATATAGTTATCGACTACATATGCCCCTCGTGATTGCATGATAAAGGATATAGAGAAGAGATAAGTACCATGCCCTTGTAGTTATGCTTCCGGAGGAAATTAAGCAATGGGTACAAGCTTTCTTTGTCCTGGAACAACTTTGAAGAAAGATGACGGTTGAGGAACTGCACTCCATTCCCGATAGATTTTGAGAGCGAGGGACGAGGAAACGAAGCATTGAATGGCTCGAAATCCAACTCCAGCACAAAGTTGTTCTGCGAGCTGAAATGGCACAAGAAAGGCAAGACAAGATCAACATAGTTGCCCCAAATTATATAAAGAAGATAGATAATATTCTGTCATGGCATCACCTACCTGCCATCAACAAGTTCTTCCTTGAAGTGCAGGTACTCCGGCACCGTCAGCTCTTCCACGGCAAGCTCGCTGATATTCACGCGGACGTATTCCCAAACTCCTGGCCTTGGACGGATAGCTAAAGCAACCCATGGAGGGATGACAATGGCTTCCTGCATTAGAGGAAATATGGTGTCATGAAAACACGCAACCACCATAATTTGATCGCAAGAACAAGTGGCAGTCCGACTTATACCTGTGCGGCTTTGATGACATCCTCAAAGGCACCATCCTTGAGCTTTTCCTTGTCTGCTTCAGAGAAGGCGGCTGCATATTCAGCCAACAGCTGATGAGGCTGCAGCATCCCCTTTCCCTGATGAATGAACCTGCAGGATGATGCGAAATCAGATTCGATTTATCGTGAATAGCCATATAAAACACCAAATCAGCTGCCAGGAGTGCATGGATTTACAGGATAATGATCGACACTGAATAAATGATAGGTAGCAATCCATAGATGGAGATCACACTATCTTTGATGCTTACATGCCATGGAACAGTCATAAATTAAACAGATCATTTTTTTTATCGGCTATTAGAGCAAGCATGCAGAGATCCAACACCAATCCGAAAGGACAATATGTGATCTTCTTTAGCATTCATCATAATTCATCAAGGATGGATTTAGATCCAAGATGGTTGCAAACCTTGAGAAAAGAGCCACCAGTTCATTTGGATGGGAAGAAAGAGAGTCGCCGATGCGCTCCCGGACGCTGTGAGCACGGGTCAAGCTGCGCTGAGGCATTGCTACCGGTGATCTCCTTCAAAAGCCTAATATACAACACAGCCAGCGAAACCCAACAAATCAGTGATCAGATAATACTGCTACCAGATCGATGCATATCAGACTGAGATCAGTATATCTAACAGGGATCTTGTTTTATTCCCAGAATAATAAGAGCATGGAGTTGAAATCTTGATGATGGCATAAAACACAATCTAAAATAACTAGAAAAATGCTTTCACTTGTCGTAAAAGAGCAATAACATTTTACTCACTATCAGTGGCTGATATAACTAAATGAGATCCAAGTTAAAATAAGTTTCGAAATAGGAGGATTTAGAAACATAAAACATAATAGAATAAAAGCTCAGCTGTAATCAAATGTCTACTTGGGGAGTGCATGACCAGGTAACAGCTTAGATCTAAAACAAGAAGAAGCTCTTATAGAATCACAGAGAAAGAAGATCTTATCAGGAGCAAATTGCACAAAGAAATGATAACTTTAGCTGATCCTTTTGTCATAGACCAAACAAACAAACACAGAAGCTCTCTAAATGGATCAGCAGAAAACAACAGAGAAGAGGAGAGAGAGAGAGAGAGAGAGAGAGAGAGAGAGAGAGAGAGAGAGAGAGAGAGAGAGAGAAGGGTGAGGAAAAGTGTTGTAACGCACAGACGAAAGGTTTTCAGGCTGAAGCTCAGCTTCTTCCTGACTTCTCTAAGGTTTTCTCAGGGGGCTTCAGCATCTAAAGTGAAAACAAGTTGGAATTTTTGTGGACAATATTACGTCAATTAGAGGAAAAATTGCAGAAAAACAACATTAGGAAGGGAAGTTTTCCTTGATGTTCATGGAAGTCAGAGTATTTGACTTGACGGTGGGAAGAGATGAGTTTTGTGTGGGGAAAAGTAGGCACGGACTGCAACTTTCTCTATGTTATCTGCAGAGGGAAAATGGAGCATTAAGACTTGTTTGCCGGATTTCTGCATCCTTGGGTCTAAGAACACACACTCGAGAAGCGGCCCTTTTCCTCCTAACGTCTTGTAACTACAAGAACATGGAACAACTTTCTTTGCCTGCATGCTTCCAAGAACTCAGCTAGGAGGTTTTGCATTAACATCCGTAGTTTTCACTTCTTTTTCTGATGAGTATTACTGTAAGGAGTCAAACCCCAGATTTGCGGGTGGGTTTTGTTGCATGAACTATCGGCAAGATCAACATAAACCCTACCAACAGAACAGAAATCTTTGGTGCCTCTTTGGCATGACAACCAGGAGGACTTCTCTACGCAAGAGAGATCGGCGCAGAAAAGGTCGGATTTTTCGCCAGAGGTTTGGCCAAAACGCAGATTAGTGCAAGAAGAAGAAGAAAAATCCTGCAGCAACTCGGCTGCAATCCGCAACACTCACAGATCTGATCTCCGGAGATGGTGCGAGGACAGAGTTTCGAGCTAAAAGAAACAGCCACTGAGCTCCCGAGAGCTCACAAACAAAGAAAAGAAAAGAAAGAAGAAGGGGGGAAGACTAAAAGGGGAAGAAAAGAAAAGAAAGAAACGCAACGCACCAAAGTGGAGATCAAGAAAACGGAGTGAACGGAGTCGGGATGGATTGGTGAGAAGAGCAGCCCTCTGCAGTCCATTTTATACTCCCAAAAAGGCCCCACCTTTAGCTTTCTTTAAAGGAGGAATTGGTTGGTGTCTCCTCCCTCTTCTCGATTCCTTCACCCCAAAACCACCTCCCCATTCCTGGTTTTCCCTCCTCCCTCCTCTCTCTCCTCCCTCCCGATGTCTTCTTCTTCCTCTTCCTCCTCCAAAATACTGCCACCGTATTAACTCTCTGTTCTTGGCAACTACTAAAAAATCTCAACTTTTTGGCAGAAAAAAAACTGGAATCAATCGAACGTAATCGAAAGTTTATCATCCTCGGTTGCAAACAACATATGCACAGTGAGCATTAATCCAAGTAATTATCCACTTGTACGATGAGCTCAGAGCTCAGAGCTCAGCTGGTGTCATGTTTTTCCCTTTGTTGACTTTATGTTGTTACGAACGAACACTTAAAGTATGCGTATATATTTAGTGATGAAAAGAAGGAGAGAATACTATAAGTGTGACATGATACCTGACGTGTGGGAACCAACCAAGCGGGTTGTGCGGGTGACATAACCCGTGTCAGTTTCCAGGCTGATTCATATCTACAATTTTCTAATTCTTGTTCTGAAAATTTAGATTTTTTTTTGTATAGTAATTTCTTTTCTAAATTTTCATTTTTTTGCACACTAAATAAAATATTTATATCATTTTTTGCATCATTAATCCATGTCGGGTGACGTTATTTTTGGGTACAAAAATACATCCATGAAGACCTGCGACCCTCACAACACAAGTACCGCCGACCGACATCGCTTCCACCCCGCCAAAAAAAAAAACATTTTCTTTTCCTACTCGGATCTTAAATCGAATCCGTTTCGGACCCCTGCGACCAGTCCGATCCGCACACCCGTGTGGGTTTTCTCGCCGGAAGTTATCGGATCCACACGTGGTGGACTCACGGGTGCGTCCGACCCTTATCCAACCCATGTTGGTTGTCGGTACAAGTCAAAAAGGGGCGGAGGGACCAATGATTCTGACCCGGACGCTGAGCTGGCGCCAACTCAGGCGAGGAGTGGACCATCAGGGAGTGGGCCCCAACCGTTGTCGGATCCGAGGACGCCCCACGTACCCGGGGGCACGTGCTCCAGGTCCCGCGTTTCTTGTAGGCAAAATTACACTTATATCCGTCCGATGTAAGTAATTTGAGTATTAAGCTATTGTAACATTTTAAATATCTTCGACTCGATTTGGCACACGAGTTATTGATAGTTGAAGGCACATGCATTGAATGTGAAAGGGGCAAATATGACATTCGAAACTATGCACGCGCACGTTCCCTTGTAGGATTTATGAGGACTAATATCATTTTAGTTTATGCGTTAAGAGCAAAAGAAAAAGGTGGGTGGGGGGGAGGGGGAGGGGGAGGGGAAAAAGACGAGGGGGTTAGGTGGACGGCCACGAACGAAGCACGTGACGCAACGGACGTCCCGAATACAAGGCACCGCGAGCACGTTAGGACGACACGTGGCACCGACGCTGGCGGGGGTAATTAGCCTTTCACTGCTCCGTCGATCCGATAAAGCGAGTGGGCCCCGCCGGGGATTAGGTAACTAAACCGCGCCGGCATCGAGCGAATAAATTATTAGAGATGGATAAGCAAGCAAGTGTAGGCGGATGACATTGGACCGGTGGGGTCGGGTGGGACCCGCGCGTAGGTGGACCGAGATTTCTCGATTGGCTTAAAATAATAATTTCTATTTATCGACCCATTTTTGGAGTTTGCGATTCGAATCCACCGGGTTGAGACAGGCACGAATTAACCCACGAATTTTGCAAATGATCAAGTAGAAAAACTTATAACTAACATAGAAATTTTATTACTTCTCCAAAGTTGTATTTAAATATGTTATAACTAACATAGAAAAAGAACATTTTTTTGGGCACATTATTATTCTTCGACGACTAATTGAAAAATTACACAGTAATTTAAAATATAATTATATATTTTTAAAAAAAATTAACCATGAATTTTGACGGTGAATCGAATCATCATATAAATTATTCAATATAAAAGGTGAGATTGTTTTTAGAAAATAATAAAAAGAAAAGATACTATCGGGAAAACTTTTCCCTAAGAATTTGTCGTCACACCTCTAATTCTTTATTGGGGGGAGCCGTAATGAGTCAGTAACCGTGTTGATCTTATCCATTTCCCCCTCAACCCCATGGACGGACGGTGTGGCCGTGGGCTCCACCGTCACATAAAAAAGGATCATCTTGCCCATGGAGGAGTAGTTAACAAGCAAACGAAGAAGAGGATAACGTAGTTTTCCTCTCACTCGACCAATAGGAATGCATCATGGCCACATCATAATGTCTGTGCCCGTTAACTCGTCGTCATGATGCATCCCTGTGTGGCTTAAATCTACTTACTTTGTAATTTAATTACCAAGTAAATAACACAAAAGGACATCTCATCAAATACTTCGTCGTCGACTGCAGATTATTCGGTAGTTCTTCTCCTTTAAGTAAATAACACAAAAGGACATCTCACCCTCCGTTTCCATGGTTTTAGCTCTTGCAAATCCCATCAACTTGGAAAATCTTGTTTCTCCTTCCCCTAGGGATCTGTTGCTTTACTCCTCCCTCCAAGGAGGGCATCAAGATCTGCAACGCAGGCTTCAACCTTAAGCTATCGATTAATGGCGGTCGATGAATGGCTCAGGGGCTTCGTGGGACTGTGAAGGTGATGGGTGTAGATATCATCGACGGTGGGTCAACCCAACCCCGCTGGTTAAAACTGTAGCTAAAGATGGTGACCACCGCGGGTCCCACCATGTTACTGCAACTGCACGGAAAAAGTCTCGCAATCATTCACGGAGCAGCTCAGACGTCAGAAGCTGCACAGTGTCCACCATTGGATGTGTCCTCCCGACCCAACTCACACTGTCGTCCCCCGTACTTCTCCCCCTCTCTCTCTCTCTCTGGAGCAAAGTATGATTTCTTGCCTCAGTGAACCCTTCATGTAGATCTTATCCATGGATCAGATCTTAGGTATTCTCTTTTCACAAGTGGTTGTATTTTCTTTAGCTTTTGCTGCTCATGTGACTGTGCCAGACTTTGAAGATATATCATGTCTTTCTTACTTTTCTTCAAACTCTAAGGAGAACCAAGTCATGTGTGAGATCAGCTAAAGAAAAGAAGAAGAAGAAGATGATGATGATGATGACAGGAGAGGGGGTAGAAGTAGAAGCTAGAATTACACACCATGTGGAGGCCACTGTGGTGCGCAGGTAGATCTTAATCCCAGATCTACTTTAGCTGCAGGAGCACCTACCTTGACAGAGAAATAAATCTTGGTGGATTAGCCAGCTGGATCTGACATGGCGATGGCATCCACACAACTGTTCCACCTTGATTAATCCCAAGCTGCAGCATCGGAAGCAGTGATCATACACATCGGTAAACATGGAAGACGGTCGACTTTGGACGGATACGCAAGCTTTCCACGGAAAAGGATGTTTAACCATGCACAGAAAGATCCATTTCTCCTTCCTACTGATACACGTGAAGCATTCCCTCGGCTGCATGCCTCACCTCCTCCTCTTATCTGCCGCTGGGCTACGGTGGAGGGACAGTGACAAGTCACTGCATGCAAACAAACCTCTCTCTTCCTCTTTCTTCGCCAGCGCAAATGTTTCATGGCCTTTGTGATGTGGGCTGGTTGTTAGCTTAATTTAATGCAATTTGGCTAATTTTCATTAGGTTGCATGGGTAGGTGTAGCATATATATTATATTATGTTGCTGTCGACGTTAGGTTATGGTCGATTACGGATCTAAATCTAACGTGCTTTGGACGATTAATTTAGTCGTCAATCTTGTTTTAGTCGAAGCACCAAGCATCAGATATCTAAATGGCAATCTACGAATCGAGGACTGTATGCATTATGTGCGTATTTAAGGTGCCAATTTGTAGTAAGATGGCAAAGTTCATGCCTGTTTCTAGGTGTGCAATGACATCAAACTTAATTTATTATGATAATATATTAATGATGGTTACAAGGTGGTTCTAACTTACATGAATTATTAACTTATACCATATGCAGACACTTAGGTTTCATTCATACATCAAGCCTAATCGATTTACTCATGAGAGGAGGTGTTTAAAATATATTATTAATTATTTTTATGTATCTTGTATTCTCAAATACAAGATTTATTATATTTTTAAATTTTTTGTATGACGTTACGGGTGTTTATACATACATACGAACGAAGAAATATTTGAGATAGAATAAGTATGTCAATTTTGATTGAGTAATATTTGGTAATGCTGATGTTAAAATATAGACTACAAACAGTAATTGTATCGATATCATATGTTTAAACAAAAAAAGTTGAAATCATTGTGCAAATTATATATTTAGATCCAACAACTATATTCTAACTTGTTTAAGGTATCACTAAATCATACTTACTATAAAAATTATTTTCTTCTTGAATCACGATAAAAAGTAAAAAAAAAAATCAATAGTATTGATATGGGAATGTTGTTTAGGCCACAGCTTGTTTTGTAGCATAGGGGGGTGTGTTCGTAAGTGGAGCCCACAAATTTAATATATAGGGTTTAAGATAAGAATAAAGTAAATAAAAAATAAAAAAAGAAATTGATGCCAAATTTTCATATTTTATTAGGTGTTATTATTGATTTTGCCACTCTATTAGATGCCACATTAGGATGAAACGAGTTCCAATCATACATAATGATATAAAAATATGAAAAATATTTATATAATCGATCCTAAATATTTAAAAATATTAATTTATTTTTTTTAAATATAAAATTTACTAACTAAGATGAAAAGCTATATCCCATTCACATCAAAAGGAATCAAAATATTCACAGGCAAATCAATGAGTAGCCATTATTATTATTTTGTTTACTTATGGGTGACTCCATACTTTGAGAAATATAAAGACTTATAATTACTTTCACTCATGAATAAATTTATTGCTAATAACCTTTATATTAAAACGGGGACTGAAATACCTACCTACTTATTCAATACAGAGAGAGAGAGAGAGAGAGAGAGAGAGAGAGAGAGAGAGAGAGAGAGAGAGAGAAGAAAGAAGAGAGAGTGCCCACAGGTTTTTTTTTCACTCATTTATAATATTTTTAAATAATATCTATGATGTTATATTAATATATTGAAAACACTATAAATGTCATTAAAAAATAATAACTTTTAATAATAATTATTATTCATATATCATTTCAATAGCATAGTTTTAGGCTTTATAGTTAGTCCGGATAAGATTAAAAATATATTTAAATCAAAAAATACTGTAAATAAACGATAGTTTGGATATATTTTTAAATCAGCGATACTGTTTGGATAGAAGTAAAATAAATATATTAATTTAAAATTAAAAATATGAGTAATTACTTTAAAAATCGTCGTATTTGCAATGGCAAATATGTTATTGTTTAACGTTTACAGATATAAGTATGTGAAAACAACCCAAAGAAGTGATCGAGGCGGTTGGGACGGAGAGAAGTGAGACGACGAATTGGGAGTCGAAAGGGAGATCGATGGGATCCCAAGCGGGGCGTGTAGGTCTTCGATCGTCGCAGCGTAGATCGATGGTTCTGGTAGAGAAGGCGGAGGAGGAGGAGGAGGAGGGAAGCGGGGGCCGATGGGTGTCTCCTTCAATGGCTCCTGGGACGCGGATCCAGCCAAAACCAAGATCGATGCCGGAGGGAGGTTGGACACTCTCGTGCCTTGTCGAAGCTGGGTCGGAGCGCCCAGGTTCGACCCTTTCTTCTCGATTCTTTTTTGGTTTCCTTGTGCGTTGTGGTTTCTTGATTTTTGATGCGTGGTGGTTGGTCGATTCGTTTTGGTTTCTTTGAGCGTTGTGGGGAAGGGAGATCGGGTGGATCTTGGTTTTCGGTTCGTCGCATCTTTGGCGAGGGAGAGAGATGGGGATTGGCAGCACTTCGTCGTGAAAGCTGCTGCAATCTGTGGTTTGCGCATGTTCACAGCCGCCTGGGATTTTGTACTTCTTTGGTACCTTTTCTGGGTTTAGCTCCTGGAACTCTTGGAATGCTTACGATCCGGTGTATCCGAGATCACCATGTTGCCGAATTCGTTTGTTTTGGTGATGATCATGACTTGGTACACCGTGGGTTCGAGTTTGGTTCTCTTTCGTCCCCTCTTCTCTTTTTCGGTCATCGATCGCACTTCCTATAGGTATAACCTTTTGGCCATAACATTGAAAGAACTTCGAAACTAACGATTAATTGTAGATATCTGAATTTTTGCAAGTCACCGAAAAAAGGAGAATGGAGTATTGCAGACGCAGTTAAAGAAATAGTAACAGAGAGAAAGAGAGAAAGAAAGAAATGACTGATACCATTGCTCCGTATCAATACAGATTCACTCTGTCAAACACATCATTTTCAGGTGGGCACATAAACTATATCTGGTTTGTCTTAATAGATCAAGGTGTGTTAGGTTATGAGTTTTGGTGGTATACGGAAATCAAACCTTGTCAAGAAATAAGTATGTCATGATTACATGTTTGGAATAACATGGAATGGATTAAATTAGTGTCTTAGATCTTAATTTAGATTGTTAGTGTAAATATAAGACCACAAATTCCTTTTCTCTGCACAAAGTGTGATAGGTTATGAGTTTTGGTGGTATACGGAAATCAAACCTTGTCAAGAAATCAGTATGTCATCTTTACATGTTTGGGATAATATGGAATGGATTAAATTAGTGTCTTAGATCTTAATTTAGATTGTTGGCATAAATATGAGACCAGATATTCCTTTTCTCTACACAAAGTGTGTTAGGTTATGAGTTTTTGTGGTATACGGAAATCAAACCTTGTCAAGAAATGAGTATGTCATCTTTACATTGTTTGGGATAACCTGAATTGGATTAAATTAGTGTCTTAGATCTTAATTTAGATTGTTGGGATAAATATAAGACCAGAAATTCCTTTTCTCTACACAAGTCAAATCTCTAAATTTCTTTACATTCAATTAATAAGTCCATTATTTCAGAAAATTATTGCCTTTTTTGATTGGACTGATCTATCATGGATATGATGGACCAAGAATTTCTCTTTTGGTCTACATGATCCCTCCTCCATTCGCCATGGAGAACATGCATAGCATCTGATTGAGACAGATTAAACAATTGTGGATCCTTGTCTTAGTTGCATACCACAGAATTCTCTTCTTTCCTGCTCTTAACTCGATGGCGGTGAGTAGTATCTTCATGAGGAGGGAGCTGTATTAATCTCGCAAAACAATGTGGTAATACTCCTCAATTGAGGCAAATCTATCTTTAGGATCTTGTTTGATAATATATTTGTTCTACCTGCGTATATGCAATTTCTTTAAGATGGATTCATTTGATTCCCAAAATGCAAGAGCATTTTATATGTCACTAACATTCCCTTTTCTCCACGACAAATGTAGATCTACCGAATATGTGAGGCAACTTCTGAATTTGGATTAAGGATGTTGATGGTGCCTGATAATCTGAAGCCTACAGATCCTACTTTTGGATCTCTTAATCTTGGATCTCAATGGAGGCAAATCTATCTTTAGGATCTTGTTTGAGTATAGATTTATTCTACCTACATGTATGCAATTTTATGAGATGAATTCATTTTGATTCCCAAAATGAAAGATCATGTTATATCTCACTAACTTTCCCCTTTCTCCATGACAGATGTAGATTGAACGAGGTTGTGAGGCAACTTCTGAATTTGGATCAAGGATGTTAATGGAGCCTGACGTTCTGAAGCCTGATCTGAAATCTCAAGCACAGATCCTAGTTTTGGATCTCTTTATCTTATCAGGGTACAATTCTTGAATCTTTATCTGAACTTGTTATAATCTAGAACATGACTCTGATCCAACCTGCAATGTTGCATGTAGATCCACATTTTGAAACTATAGGTGGATCGGTCCAAAATTATGTAATTCTTTAACCTACCAAGATTAAGCTAGGTTTAAGAATTTAGATTGCAGCAGGTCCTAATGCATTGATCTCCTTCCTTGCCAATCTTCCAGACTAGATTGTATCTAATTCCTTGCATGATCCATAAGCAACTCAAACAATGACATCGTTTTGGGCCTCTAGGTTGATAAAAATGTTTGTGATCTCAGGTTCATGTATAGAGAGATGATCAATAAAACTTCGTTAAGGTAGATGAAGAAGCAAGATCGCCAACTAGTGCCATTAATATATTGTGATTGACTTGTTCGATTGAGAGAATTTTACTAGTCAATGAAGAATCATTAAATCTAATTTTGTTCTTTTTAGTGTTTCCTTTTAAGGTCTACTTATCCTTTTGCACTATTAATGGTGAACCTTTAAATCTTCTTTGAACATATTCCTGACATCATAATCTCTTTTGTTTCAGGTGAAGTTATTTTAATCATAGACAAATACAAATTCTTTATAATAGTCTCACAGATTATCTCTTAAACCATCTAAGATATAAATGTACTAGTTTTTGCACACAAGTACTGTTTGCTTGGGAGATGCTTACATGCCAATTGGTATGATCTTCCATGGGCCTCTGGAACCAATCAATGAGACCTCATTTCAGGTACGTTCATGGTGCTTCTGTCAACTATGCTAAATTCATTAATAAGACTTTGCAGGCAATAGGATACATCTTTTTCGACCAATTCTTTAACTGTCATGAATACTTTCAAGGTAACAAGTAAATGATTTGTGCCGAATTTAATCCGATCTAAATTTCTAGTCTCCATCCTATTCCCCTGTCATGCAGTCTTATGGAATTTTTCCTGTTTTCTTGGTCTCCATAATTTTTTTTATTAATGTGAATTTGCTTCTAAATTTTGGTCTTAGTTGAATCCGAATCAAATCATGTTTCTCGATACTTTGGGCATCTGGTCGTATAGGTTGGAGCTAGAAAACCAGTGGCAACTATTTTCTTGAGAGCTTTGGTGTAGTTAGTTCCTTGTGGTTCTGTGGAATTATCTTAATAATTATATTGCACAATCATCATGTCCAACATATATCACTGTGGGATAGGGTTAATAATACCCTAAACGAATGAGTCCTACCAACCTTTTTCACCAATTTAAGGGGATTGCTCCTTTGCAACATACTTGAATAATTGCATACTTGAATAATTGAATAATTTTACTACTCCAAAATTCAAGACTTTGACCACATTAATTTCAGTAGCAGACTTGTCTTTTAGGGAGACCAATATGTAAGTCCTCATTTATGGTCAATTGGGCTATCCGGGTCAATTGGGAGGCCGGCCTAGGTTTTATTTTTCTTACTGAGAATAGAAAACTATCCACGGTTAAAATTTAAGATTCAGTGTGAAGAGTTTTAGGTTTCATGGTCATGTTCTTACAGCTTGTTTCACGGTGTCGCATAGCATTCATTTTTCTTGCACACACTCTCATTCTATGATTCTGCCATTTTCATTTTCTTCGGAATGTTGCAATTATTTCAGAATTGTGTGAGCATTTGAATTTTGGTCTTCGAATCTCCTAAAATTTTGATGTTATATATATATATATATATATATATATATATATATATATATATATATATATATATATATATATATATATATATATATATATATATATATATATATATATATATATATATATATATCCTTTTGATTGTGGGGGATTCATCTAAATCCAAGTTTGATTTTATATGTATATGTATATACATTCATACATACGTGTGTATTTGTATCGATTGGGATACTTCACATAAGCCATCAGATACTTACAAGTTTTTGGTTTCACAGTGTCACACACATGCATACACAAAAGCATTGAGTGCTTTGATTTTGATATCTGAAATTCCTAAAATTGTGATGTTAGTGTTAAATGTCCGTGTCACAAATGGAGTCGTCAATTTCTTATAAACTTATTTACATTTGCACATACGACTACGACTGCACAAAGAACTGAATAATTCACTCCTTTTTTATTAATAAGTAAACGAAGATAAAAAACAATGTTGTCAAACACGCTAATCTGGCAAATAATTCATTCTTTTTCTTTTTCTGACGGGTGCTTCGACACTTTGCCAATGAAGTTGCACGTGTTAGGTTTCTTTGTTCTGACGGGTGCTTCGACACTTCTGAAGGCCAGTCATTTCCCTTTCTTCTTTTCGTCCCCAGCTTCCTTTCAAATTTCCTTTTGATCCTCCAACTAGAAAATCCTTGAGGCGGTAAAAGTTATTTTTAACGACAGAAATATGCTGAGGAGAGTTTTTAAATAACTTAATTCTAGTTTTAAATAACTTATGCTGAGGAATTAAGTTATTTAGCATAACATACATATTTTACAAATATATGCTTTAATAATAATATTCATAATAATAATAATATTCATGGTTGATTCTAATGATTGTATATGAAAATAATAATAATATTCAAAATAATAATAAAGTCAAATTTATTAACCAATAAAAAAGAGTGAAAAAAAATCTCAATTAACAAAATAACTACATCTCCTCGTGATGAAAAGGTATTCTTTGTTTTGATTTAATTTACCTTTTAGAAGTGGGACCGAAAATTACTGGACAAGAAAAGCCTAAAACAAACAATTAGGTTTTCTTGTTGGACTTCAAAGCTCAGACCCTTATTTATAGTTTCAATAGGAGATAACAAGCCTGATTTTCTATGGGACTTGCCAAACTAACAAATCTCCACTTTGGCATGTCCCAACAAAATTTGCTCCATCTTCTTCATAAAAGCCCCAACCGGCAATCACTAACAATGAACACCACTGCTTAAACTTATAAACCGAAAGAGGCTTTATAAGCATATCAACTGGGTTGTCCTTTGTATAAATTTTTTTAACAAAGACTTTTCCCTCAGCAATAGTATCCCATTTGCATCCAATAATTTTCTTACCCGAAGGCAGCTTCACAAGATCCCAAGTTCTATTCCGATGGAGAGATTCAATTTCTTCATTCATCGCAATCAACCACTTAGCGAAATTATCATAAGAAACTGCATATGAGTAGGAAGTAGGCTCACCAACTTCACTTGTTTCTTATGCAACAGACAAAGCATATGCAACCAAATTTGCATATCTTTGTGGTGATCGAATATTTCTCCGTGGTCTATCCTTGGCTATCGAATATTGCTCTTCCTCTGGATCATCTGCGTCAGTAGACTCGGGACGATCTACTAGCATTTTTTGAGTAGAAGAGTTCGACTTAAAAGAATCTGAACTATAAATCTCAAGCTCCCTTCTACGCACTATCATTTGTACAACTAGTAGATTTCTCTTTGGAAGATAACATAGACAATTCATCAAAAATAAAATCTCTACTAATTACAAATTTTGGGGATTTGAGATTAGAACACCATAATCTGTATCCTTTCACCCCAGAAGCATACCCAAGAAAAATGCATTTCTTAGCTCGAAGCTCTAATTTTCTTTCATTTATATGCATGTATGGTGGACACCCAAAAATTTTTAAATCAGAATAATCAGCAATAGTACCTGACCACTTCCTCCAGAGTTTTAAAGTTAAGTGCCACAGAAGGAGCGCGGTTGATAACGTAACAGGCCATATTAATTGCCTCTGCCCAAAAGTCCTTTGTCAACCTTGCATTTGATATCATACACCTTGCTCTATCTAAGAATGTTATGTTCATACGTTTGGCCACACCATTTTGCTCTGAGGCATCATCCTAATAATGCGATACTGAACAATTCCTTCATTTTTGCAGAATTCATCAAAGTCACTTTCACAAAATTCTATGCATTATCTGTTCGAAGCCGCTTAATCTGTTTACTTGTTTGCTTCTCAATCAAAGCCTTACATTGTTTAAAGATTAGAAAAACATCATTTTTATGCTTCAGAAAATAAACCCAAACTTTCTTGGAATAATCATCAATGAACATGAGAATTGAATGAATATAGTCAAGAGTACCTTTCGTTTTGTGAACTACCGGAGAATTGAAGCGGACTCTTTTCTGCTTTCCAAAAATGTAATGTTCATAAAAATCTAATGGCCCAGTACTCTGCCCGCAAAGTAGACCCCTTTTGCTCAATGTGCTCAAACCTTTTTCGCTCATATGACCCAAACGCATATGCTATAATTTGGTAATGTCAGAATCAAACAATGATGATGACGAGACTGCAACCGAGTATTTTCCTGTCATCAGTAGCAAAAAAAATATTAATATTTTCATCATTCTCATCAGCTGCTACACTAGCTTCAGCAGGCTCAGTAGTTTTCTCAATAATTTTTTCCTTTTGCTTTAATTTATTTTTCAATTTAAAGTAATCAACTTTAATGTGCCCCATTTTATGACAATATCTGCATTTCAAATTTCTATATCTGGATTTAGATCTACTATTGTCAAATTCTCTTTTATCCATTCCACCCCTAACAACCAGACCCTCAGATTCCCTCTACTTTCCCCAGTGATATCTCTGTCTATCTGCTCCCTAGATTTTAGTGCAGATTTAATTTCTTGATACGAAATTATTTCTTTTCCATAAATTATAGTATCACGAAAATACTTAAAAGATTGGGGAAGAGAACACAAAAGTAACGATGCCTTATCCTCATCATCAATTTTTACATCTATATTCTCCAAATCCATAACCAAAGAATCAAACTTATCAAGATGCGAGAGTATAGATGTACCTTCAATCATCCGAAGCATATACAAACTCTGCTTTAAGTAGAGACGATTCTCTACTGTCCTCTTCATATACAAAGCTTTAAGCTTATCCCACATGCTCTTAGCCGTAGTCTCCGTAGCTACCTCCCATAAAACATCGTCAAAGAGATTTAGAATAATACTGGATCAAGTCTTCTTATCCATACCCGTAAGATCTTCCTTTGACGTACCATCTGAAATGTTTTCAGCTCCCTGTAGTGCCAAATCAACTCCGTCTTGAACTAGAATGGCCTCCATCTTGAGTTGCTACATGCCGAAGTTGACATTTCTATCGAATTTCTCGACAATGATCTTTGTTATTGTCATCGTTGCCAAAAGATCTCGAAATCAAGCTCTGATACCAGTTTGTTAAAGCTAATCATAAAAAATTTACCAAAGGGTAATTTTGACAACCTAATAAAGACAATAAAGCGAAAAAAATAAAAGCGACAAGAACATCAGATTTACGTGGTTCAATCAACATCCATGGACGAAAAAGGAGCAAATCACTATTATAAAAAAGGGAGTATTACAAATGCCTTAGGAAGATATTCCTAGGCCATAAAACATCAAAAATTACTAGACAAGAAAAGTCTAAAGCAAACAATTAGGTTTTCTTGTGATGCATCTGACTTCAAAGCCCAGACCCTTATTTATAGTTCCAATAGGAGATAATAAGCCTGATTTTTTCGATGTGGGACTATGAGATTTGCCAAACTAATAGACCGATATGTAAATTAAAAACATTGTTTGTAATGACAGTTGCGATAGTCAAAATCATGTCTTCTTGTCCGTTTGCTAGAAGGGTGTGGGCCATGGCGATGAGTTGGATATCAATTCTCTTATTTTGGGAAAAGAAGTGACTTACTTAAGCATCCTAATTTGGTCCTTAGATCTTTAATTGTCCATTGCCTTAAGCAGATCTTTAGTTGCCCAATGCTTTAGGCTAATTTGGAAAGCCAAAAATGATATTGTTTTAATAACAGAAGTACATGTCACTCTACAATGACGTACGGGGCCGTTTCATACACAATGAACAATAAATCAGATGTAACGACTGAAGGACATAGGAGGGAGGCACATCAAATTGCGGTGAAGTGTAGACCTGAAATTGGATGGTTCAAGCTAAACGCAGATGGAGCTTTTAATATTTGTGGAGCAATGCAATAGTCGGACGAACGAGATGCTGGCAATCGCGTAAACCCTCAATGGAGAGGAAACACCACCGTGGTGTATTGCAAATTATGTTAAAACTGTGAAGGAGATGCTGAAACTATTTAGGGATTGGAAAGTTTTACACATATTTAGAGAGGGTAATGGTAGTGCGCATTGGCTTGCGCAGTTTGCCAAGTCCACCAAATGCTGTCATGTATGGTCTGATAATTGGCATCCTGAGTTCCATGCCATTTTGAGCTCCAAGGAGCAGACTATAGTTGTAATGGCAATGTTTCTGGGTTAATATAATTCCTTTCTTTCTTTTGGTAAAAAAAAAAAAAAAACAGGTGATGCTAATTTATTTTAGAAAATAAGCAATCAATAAAAGATAAAATGATTATGAAAATAATAATAATAAAGTAAAATGCAACTATTCAACCGATAAAAAAATAGTTAATATTTGTGACAGAAAAACAAGTTCCATAAGTCATCATCATAATAATCCTAAATAACAGAATAACGTGATTTTGTTTTCATATCGAATAGAAATCTCATGCCGATGCAATATAGTTTGCTTCATGCTTAAAGCAAGATCAAGCATACTATCCTGCCAAAATGGAATATATTGAAAAACACAAGTAAAATGAGGGGGAAAAAAAATGAAGAATCTAGGATTTCCATGCCTCCCCTAATCAGGATTCGGCTCCGCCCATGGCGGGGGGCTCCTGTGACACGCCCCTGGATCCTTTTTAAACCAAGATCAATCATCGCACGAGTTATCGACTCCGAAGAAATACTTGGTTCTGACAATACCCGATGGGGATCCGTATGATGGAATCCTACCGCATCGACAGTGAAAGATGGACACGGCAACATGTAAAAGAAATACGAACCAAATAACCCTCCAAACCCATAAGCTTATCATGATGCAACAGTATTCTCGATCTCAAACCAAGTAGCTCAAATCCGATTTGGTTCTCAGAAATTTCATGCTTCGACACACGAGGGCCAAACAAAACCATCGACTCGAGCAGGATTACCAGATAAATCGCCGTCCAAGAACAGGAAAATCTCAAGAAATTCTCAGAGAGAACAAAGAAAAGGAAATAAAACATCGAAGAAACGGAAGATGACTCACCGATCCCGTCCTAGAATCTTCAGGATGATCAACCACAGGCGCAATCGGAGACGCCTGTTTCTACCCACCATAGTGTAACGGACAAACTTCTAAACAAGATGTTGGATGTAATGCTTATGTCTGTCCGTTGTCTTTTGGCATGTTCATGCCTTGTACAGCAGGTAGAGGGGCGGCCGAAGGCTAAATAGTCCCATGTTAGTTGGGTTGGTGGCCTCTTTAGGCTTGTAAATAAAGGTTGTGTCATGTGGACACGTTCGAGAGCTTTTCGGTCTGTAATGGACCATTTTACCCTTTGTTGTGCCACTGTTCAGAGCTTGTAAAGTCTGTTTGTAATTTGCATTGTCTATGAAGTGTTTTTCGGACATGTTTGCTTATGGATCCCGATTGAGGCGTTCTCTTTAACCCGTTCTATCTTTTGTTGGTCCTAAGGGACAATGGGAGGCTTCGGGGAGGCTGACCTTTGCGGACGGACGCGCGAGGGTGCCGCACGTCTTAGGCAAAACCAGCTAAGGTCGTGACATTATGGTATTAGAGCGGGGCAAGCACTCATAGAAACACTTGACATGCAAACGTGGGGGACCTAGCGGGGCTGCGTTGAGGGCAGTTAGCACACGCGCGACCGTTTGAGGGAAAACGGGCATGGAGATGTAGGGAAAAGAGTCGCTCAGAGGAGCGGGCATCTGAGATTGGCATTCAGAGGAATGGCCAACCCTTCGTGCAAGAGGCACCACAAGAACAGGCAAGCTTGGAAGAATTTGGAGCGCACAAAGGTTGGGATGGCTGAGTTTGAGCTACGGCTCAACGTTGACAACTTTACTTGATGGTGCTCAAGGCAAGCGAGGCGCTTGGCAAAGGACGAGACCATGCAAAGTGGAATGAGTTGCTCAGCGACCGAAAAAGTTGTGCAAAGCTCACAGAGGTGAGGGGAATTGCTAACTCGAAGAATTCGGTACTCATGCATGGGCTTGTATGCGGACGATGGATTGTTCGTGGCCATCCCAAGGCGGTCGAGACTCGGCGCCATGGAGCATTGAAACTTTCTCTTCGACATGCGAAGGATACGTCCGGAGGAGGCTGAAGTGTGCAACGAGTTCAGCATGTTGCTAGGCCTTGAGGGGTGCAGCGGTGGCTGTATTGACGTAGAGGCGCAATCTAGCAAGTGCGTTTGCAAGAGGCAGAACAATGCACAGTTTGTTCAGCAGATCGGAGTAGTCCAAGGGGATGGTGGTCTCCGAAACGAACAGAGATGTTGCTCCAACGGGACAGTTATCCAGGAGGGATAAGTCTCAGCTCTCCAGAGAGAGAATCATGTGAGACGGACTTCACATGTTGAGGAGGAGTACCTCACAAACAACAACTCCACGAAGCTCAATGGACCGAGCAAGCAGCGAGGAGTTGTCACATGATCTCGCTCGAGAGAATGCATGGGTGGATGCATTGCGAGATCAAGTGGGGGAGCAACCTAAAGCAACTCAAATGGAGGCACACTTGGAGTCGATATGGAGATCGGACTCAAGGGAGGGCTGACCCGTGGAATGGTGGGCGCGAGGGCCACCATCGACTCAATGCAAAAACGAGGAGCGGAGCAACTTGGGTATAACTTGGCGAAGTACCCAAGCCGCATGAAGGGAGCCAGCATAGAAGTTGGAACATGGAGCAGAGGCACAGTGCTTTCCCTAGACAGAGGTCAAGGACATGAACTCTTGCAGAGGCAGGAGTAGAATCATGCTGTTCCATGGGTCCTTCATTTTGACAGAGCGGACTCATCTTGCATGGTGCCAAAGACGAAGGGAGCTTCGGGGCACATGCACCTTATCTCGGAGGAGCATTTGATGGAGGAACTAAGGCGACTCAATTTGCGGAGGCGAAATTGAGTTCAAAAGGCCTTAGCACGGGGCAAGAGGACGCAGAGGCGGGTACTCTTGAAGAATATGCCACAGTGTTGCCATTCAAGTTGCCATGAAGGAAGCAGTGCGCAGCGGAGATTGTGCTGGTAGGGGCAGAGGCCCAGGATCCAGACAATGGTGCACAAATTACAGTGAAGTCGGTGGACTTCGGGAGCTACTAGGCGACGGACTGTCCTAGAGCGGTGCTTCATCTAGGTGTGACCCAAGAGTGGGTGGATGAAGGTCGATTGCCAAAGGAGCGAACAAAATCGAAGGTGGAGGAGACCCTGCGATGTATTGGCATAGGCCACACATGGAGGGTTCACAATTCGAGTTTATTCCACAAGGATCATAATGCAATGGAGATGTCACCAGGAGGCGACATGGTGCAGCGGATCGTGGTGGAACAGTTCGTGGCAATGCGACACACACGACATAGTCCCGGGAGGGACTAGATCATATGGAGGTATGATCGGGAGCTACTGGGAGCTCCGCTTTGGTGAACAACACGACGGCAAGAAGGGCTATGGATTCAAGGAGTGAAGGCCATGGTACCGCAGAGGCGGGTCTTCCGGGCGTGCACCGAATTTTGCATCGGATGAAAACCTTGGTCATCAGCATATGGGGGCTGGGTTCCACCAAGGGAAAAGTTCGAATGCAAGGACCAGTGAGTCCCATGAGAGGGACTTGATCATGCAGAGGTATGATCGAAGCAGCTGGAGAGTTGGACTGCTCCAGAGCTCATATTCGCTTAAGGGAGCCCGACAAGTCAGAGGACAAGGTCGAGTAAGCGAACGTTGCTACCAAGGAAGCTAAGGAGAACAGAATCGGGGCAAACCCTACAATGTGATGGCAGAGGCCATGCATGGGAGTTGCAGTCTGTCTTTCCATCGACCAAACGGACTGCTTGGAAGAACACAGTGGTGTTGAAGCAGGGGGTCGAAAGGGGCAAGGAAGCGACGACGAGTCCAGAGGGACTTAGCTACCCAAAATCAAGCATCAGTTAGAATGGAGGTGGACTCAGAGGAGTGCCACGGAGACATCTCTACTGATTGTGAAGGAAAGGGATACAGAGGCGAGGCGACGGATAGTAGGGCCATGGGCATGGCAGCGCCATGGTACCGCAGAGGCGGGACTTCCGTGCAAGTCATTGATCCCTTGCTCTCACGGAGGGAGAGCGCTTGGTCGTGAAAGGGGCCGAGGAGGTGGAGCATGCAGAGGCAATCTCCAAGTACCGAGACAAGGCTGAAGGGCAGAGGCCAAGAAACTTCGTAAGACCGGTGTCAATAAGTTTCTCATCAAGATAGCCGTAAGTGAAGGACTTCGGGTCATGCAAGAGTGCACGACCAAGGAACGAAGCAGGCAATACGTGGTGCTGTACCTTTGCTACTCAGTGGAGTAGGCGGTAGGGTTGATGGAGAAGACGGTACAATCCCAGAGGCGACCTCACCTATCAGAGAATTACTCCAAGTTGGGGGTGAAAACTTCCTGCATTCCAGAAGTTCAATGGCATTGAGAAGGTGAATCACAGTAACTAACTCAACGCAAGGAGTGCAAACACTTCAAGTGCTTCAGAAGTGTGAGCAAAGAGCAGGCGAAGGCCAGTAACCAGCTCGATGCATGAAGTACAACCTCGAGGAGGCGGGCGAAGTCAAGTAACTTTTGCCTTCTCAACTCTTAAGAGAATGGGCGAAACCGAGTACCCCAATTCTCTTATCTATCCAGCAGAGGAGCGCTGCACAAGTTCAAAGACCCTTCGAAGATAATGGAAGACAATAGTTGTCAAATCCTCACCAACGGTGATCAGTGCTACTGAGAGTAGATTGTCCGCCTCATTTCCCAACGAAATGCCAATCGAAAGCGGAAGTGATGCGAACCTACTTGGATGTGACAACTAAGTGAAAGAAGAGTCAATGAGCAGATTTTGTGGAGGAAGGACCCAAAACTTCAGAAGTTTGCGAGGCGATGCTCGTTAAAGCTCCAACAAGCATCCACCTAGTTCAAGCAGCATGTGGAAATTTTGAGAGACTGGCGCACTAAGGATGGTCTTTTCCTTCATTTGGTGGATCCGCAAGAATCAACGAGGATCAATACAACTCAGCCAACCCCACACTAGAGTCAGAGTCATTGGCGAGTTGAAGCAGCATGGCGGATCAAAGGTTCGACTACTCAGAAATAGCAGCGGAGAGCAGCTGGGAGCCAGGAGGCGCATTGCAGCTGGAGCGGAAGATTGAAGACTCAGCAAAGGCGAAGAGTTGCAGTGTTCACAAAGGCTTCGACGAGGACGTCGAAAGGATAAGTGGGGGAGAATGTAACGGACAAACTTCTAAACAAGATGTTGGATGTAATGCTTATGTCTGTCCGTTGTCTTTTGGCATGTTCATGCCTTGTACAGCAGGTAGAGGGGCAACCGAAGGCTAAATAGTCCCATGTTAGTTGGGTTGGTGGCTTCTTTAGGCTTGTAAATAAAGGTTATGTCATGTGGACACGTTCGAGAACTTTTCGGTCTGTAATGGACCAATTTACCCTTTGTTGTGCCACTGTTCAGAGCTTGTAAAGTCTGTTTGTGATTTGCATTGTCTATGAAGTGTTTTTCGGACATGTTTGCTTGTGGATCCCGATTGAGGCGTTCTCTTTAACCCGTTCTCTCTTTTGTTGGTCCTAAGGGACAATGGGAGGCTTCGGGGAGGCTGACCTTTGCGGACGGACGCGCGAGGGTGCCGCACGCCTTAGGCAAAACCAGCTAAGGTCGTGACAATAGTGCCACCGCCTCCTAATCGCTTCCCTTGCTAAATACCAGAACTCATGTGGAAGACTCCAAGAAAAGCTCCGATTCCCGCCAAAGCGCCTCCGCACCGGCATATAAAGGGCATACGGAGTCACGTGTTCACCCGTGCGATTACCGCCCATGCGTCAGGTAAAGTACAGCCCAAAAGTCCGAGAGCGGCAGCAAATCACCGAAAATTCTGTTCGTCTTACTCTCACACGAGGTGACCAGAACCTCAGACGTCGGTGGCGCTCCCACTCGGCCAGGTCATCTGGACATTCGAGGTTAACTTACCGCTTGTCGTGGATTAAGCTGACCACCCAACTAACGCCTTGTTGTGAGAGAAGGCAACCGTTCCACAAGCGGGTCCCACATGGAATCATGCGTCGATTCCAACCACCGCACTGACAGGGCATGACGCCACATAGAGCGAGTGAGCATTCTCCAGCCGTTAATTTTATGATTCTCATCTTTGATCAAAATCCACGGCTAGATATAACTGTATTGCTACCTTCGATTTCCCCGAGTAAAAGACTTCGTTGTCTTTTCATATACATGTATATAAAAAAATAATATAGACAACAACCATTCTTTTGTTGTCTTTTTATATATATAGATGTATACCTCTGATTTCGTTGGCTTCTTATATATTTTTTTATTATGCTTGTAGTCATCACATAAAAATAAAAAAAGAACTATTATTGAAAACTTACTTTTGGAAGTAACTGAAATCCCACCCGTGGGATTTCAGTTCAAAATTTTTGACCGACTAAAGATATATTTATTTAAATAAATTATTATTTATTGTACGTATTGTACAATTATCTTATTAATATATTATTTTTTACATAGACCATTCTACGTGGTCTCTCAAGGGCCCATATGCACGGGCCCCCACCGCAACAGACCTGCGAGAGCCTAAATCACAGCCGATCCACATCACCCCTTTAATGTTTTCCGGGTCGGTCAACCCTGAATGGGGGGGTATCAGATGTGCAATCATGATCATTAAGGTCTCGCACCTCTTGGAGAGGAAAACTCGTGCGGAAGCTCGATGGGCTCTGCTCAGATCCATGCATGGTCTCCAAATATTGAAGACGAGTCCAATAACTTCGAGTCAAACAAGAAACACATGTTAGCGAGGAAAACTTACCGGATCAGTCTTCGTCATCCTTCAACGAAAGAGTCTGTGCTTTTTGCTTCAGTGAAATAAGGCCTGCGGAGTAAGGAAAGGCCGCAACAATTCAGCACCGGAGAAAGGAGCACAACAACGCAATGAAACAGCAGCCATGATCGGAGAAGGGAGTCCCGGCCGAGTTGAATACCTCCATAGCATGTTCATTCGGACTTGGATCCTGCTTCGAGATGCACGCAGGAGACTTGATCGACTCCTTTGAGATTCGTTCGAGAACTTGTGGATGCCAGATCTTTAACTCAACATATTGGAGTGGAGGCAAACCTTTCAACATCAGATATCTACAATAACCATTAGATGATACAAAAATTACAAGTAAAAAACACATTCCCTGTCAAGGAGTATAAGCTAAAAAACTTGCAGAGGCAAATATAAAAATCTTCAAGTATAAATTCTTTAATTTCATGATGCTATATTTTCTTAATACACAAAGTTTTTGGGGAACAAACCAAGATAATGAAATTAAGTTACCAATTGGGAGCATTCTAATCTAATTCAGTGAGGAGCATGTATAATTTTCACATGGAAACTTACTGCGTAAGGAGTAGTACTCTTTTGCCATCGTATTTCTATGAAAGAACTTGTTAAACCTGTGTCTCAAAAACTTACATGCACATTGATCACTGCAGCTGCAGCTACCACGGTGAATGAAGCATATAAAACCTGAAAGTTTAAATGGTATTAGGAACATGCAAAATTCATGTGGAAACTCAACAGGATAAGTTCAATGCTTTTGATAAGTGTCTGAACAATGATTGTATGTCTCACAACTTATTCACTTTTCTACAATATATACAGAAAAAGAAGAATCAAAGTAATCAGAGACACAAAGCATAGAGTGGCAAAACTCTCAAGATAATGAAAATGGACATGATAGCAAGAAATATCAAACACACAAGCTCGTGGTTAGCCAAATTGTTCCAAGGTTTTCTTTTCTGTCGAAGTCAAGTTGTTGCATGTGACCTTCAATGTATCCTTTCTCTTGCTAATCAAAAGACTAATTTCCATCAACCTCAGACGAATCACGTATATTAACGTACCTGTTTCTCTAGCAAATCTAGACTGTTACAAGTAAGATGCTTATGTCAACTTTTTTTTTTGTTATGAACCTGTCTTATGGGATTTCACCAATATTCAACCTAGTAAGTTTCCATAAATATACCCCTGGTTTATGAATTTTTTTATTGTCTCTTCCATACTAAGTCTAATCAACATATCATATCTGTAAAATGATTCATTATGATTTTGCATTTTTCTAAGTTTCTCTGCATTCAATCTCCTTTAGATGGTACTTGGAACAACATATTATCTTCTGGAGGCTATCGATTCATTTGTAGGGTGAACAATTCTGTCTTCTTTTGTCTGTGTATTCTATTATCACACATGTGACAGAATACGACCATGATCATCTGTGCACATGCCTCAACAACCAAAATAGTGGTCCTCCTCTACTTTCGGCACCAAAGGAAAGACCATTCGATGAGGCCAAAGAATCTAGCTACCTGCAAACTCAATTCACACCCTCCTTGGTACCTGATCTCCTCCTTCAAATGATCATGAATCATGTCATGCATCTGCGCAAGCAATCAAGCTCTTGGTTATATAGGATAAAAGTTGATAGGATTTAAATCTACTATAATATATATTTTTTGTTGTTTCCATCAACACAACTTCCCAAAACCCCAGGCTATAGAAAGATCAAATAGTCCTCGATCATGATGGATATATTTTTTGGTCTACCAAAGCCTCTAGAAGCTAGCAATTAGACCATAGTTATGCCTAAAATCATCAGATTGTGGTGACAAAGTGTGTTATGATGGCTTGGTCCAACCTCAACCCCACCACCATCCCTAGTATGCAAGGGGACCAGACTCTTATGGGCAAGTAGTAAGAGAAGCCTGTGCTTAATGAGAATTTAAAGGCATAGAAGCCATGCATGCACCCAATGAATGAGAAGCTAAGATGGGGGGTAAAAGGGAATTGAATGGCTGGTTTGAGTTAGGCTATGCTTGAAGCTGCCAAAACAGCACCTTCACCTTGCCCTCTTGCATGTTGCCATGTGCCACCTTCTGACTGATACCTTCTGACTGATTCGGAGGCACGTGGGGCCAACACTTGGGACCACAACAGCAGCAAATGTAGGACCACCCACCCATACCAAGGGAGACAAAAGACTCAAGTGTGTTAGTGTTGCCTTAAATGCCTAACAATTACAACCATTCATTTGCTTGATGGTTCACATGTTGTGGTATTCCAGTGTGCATTGGTTGTCAAACTTATGACAAGGGACCACCTTTTTGGCTCATGTTTTGTTGACAAGGCCGATCTCAATCAGGTAACCTAACATCACACAATTGAGTTAATGCCTGTAGTGACACTAAATATATTTCAATAGATGATGCCACATATGAATCCTACATGAATTTATAAGAGACTTACTGCACCCATATCATATGCCAAACAATTTATGGTATCACCAGCAAAATGAAAGAATTCCTCTTTTTGATCTATACAAGGAAAATGACAAATATATATATATATATATATATATATATATATATATATATCAATTTTCCATGAATTTCCCATTTTTCACAATGAAGCATGGCGGCCCATAAAGTTGGTAAGAACAAAGAAAGTTGTAAGAAAAAATGACATCATTTAAATTTTCTCTCCATGAACTGACTGATCAATGTAAAATAATCATGGAAACTAACTCATAATAAGGACTATCACAATGATAACATGTACTGTAAGTTCAAATAGAACCATGCACAACTGTCATTTGAGTTTAAACATATATGATTTTTTTGCTTTGATCGACAATGAGAATAAACTAATGGCCATTATGCTTTTCATATAGCAGTCATTAGCTTATTTCTGCTTTGTATACATAGTTATCTTTGTATACATATTTATATGTGTATAGGTACAAATACAAAATGGCTGCCATCATAGAAACAGCGGTTGTTACATTAAGCAATCATAAAAACTAAGTGCACCTGTTCTAATTGATATAAACTTCACTATTTTCTTATGTGGGTCAGCTGCTAAGAACTTTCAAAAAGCTAATGATCGCACTCTCACTACCAATACCAAAGAGACCAAAACAAGGATTCTTAACCTCATCAAACATGGAAAAGTATAAGAAATCCTAGAATGATTTCTATTATTTATAGCAATACATCAGGACATGTAACCTGCTCTGTACTGTACGCCTCTGACCCAGGAAAGTGCCATGATGGTTCGCTAGTTTCACCTTAGCAGAGCCGAGACCTACAGATGTGACCCACACTCCTTACATTTTAAGAATCCTGGAGAGAGTGAGAGAGATGGGAAGGAACTCCAATTCCAAGCATAGCAACAGGATCATGGTGGTGGAAGAGCCCATTTTACAACATCCTCAACTCTCTGGTGCCTACATCCGTAGTCTTGTCAAGCAGTTAAGGTCTTCAACAAACAAAGATCCCATGAAATCAAAGTCTAGAGATGGAGCAAGTGCAGGTAAATTTTCCCAACACTCTGCTAATGATAGCGAAAGTCTTGGTGAAACTCAACAACAACAATCACCACGTCCAATGAAACCTTTGCTACCGAAGAAACAAGTGAGAAGAAGACTCCATACGAGTAAGCCTTATCAAGAAAGATTACTTAATATGGCAGAGGCTCGGAGAGAGATTGTAACTGCACTTAGACTTCATCGAGCTACCATGAAACAAGCAGAAGAGCAAGAACAACTGCAGCAACATGAGCGACAACAGAAAAATCAACCACCTTCTCCAACCCTGGAACTATCCCCAGCAGTGTTACAAGATCTAAAGCAGGAGCTGAATGATTGTAGGAGCAACTCTAGAAGGTATCCACCTAACAACACCTTTCCTAACTATGCTGAGAGCACCAATTTGTCACCCCTTGCTTATTCTTATTTCTCTTGGATTTATCCACCAATTACACCACTGTCTGTCTCCGATAACCTCAACATCCCTTTCCCTGACCAATCATTAGGCTTAAATCTCAACTTTCAAAACTTCAACAACAATGACAATTTGTTTTGCAACAACCTCGACATGAAATCACCCATCCAGCCATCATCACTACCAACTCCGTCTTGTTCAAATTATCTTACCAGTATCATGTCAAACACCAAAGTACCATTTATCTCTAAGGCATACTGTCAGGCCTCTGGGGTTGCATTGGACCCAACCTCAGCATCATTGCATCCAAGGATGGATGATGATGAGATCGCAGAGATCCGTTCGATCGGAGAACAACATAACATGGAGTGGAATGACATGATGAATTTGATGACATCAGCATGGTGGAGTATGTTCCTCAAAAACATGGAGGGTGACCTATGTGAGAGCGAAGAAGTAGCTGACGAGGGGTTTCATATGTTTGATGAGGTTTTTAATTTGCCATATTGGTTGCATAGTGAAGGGGATGCTCCGCAGTCTTGCCTCTTCCAACAACATATGAATAGCTACTACAATGAAGAGGACTACTTGTATGATGCTGCCTTGCCATGGTAATAGAAAATTTTCAACTTGGAGATTTATAATTTTATATACATAATTTCTTAGGCCTTTATTGATTGCAGTTTAGCATATCAGTACCATCGTTTTTACATTGTTTGGTTGTCCTTGAATATTAAGATCTTGCTAATTTTGCTAAACATTAAATTCTCAACAGCATGCTTTTTGTTAAGACACAAAGTTTCAGCTACACAAGAAAACAGGTTTCATATGACCTAAGCATGACAGTATTTTGAATATAATCTGGCTTGTGTACTTTCATCATCTGAAGTTCTTGTTACATCATTTACTGTTTTATACTGGAGCTGACTTATTCCAAAATTTATTTTTATCCCTTCCTGCAGCTTTGACATTGGAGAAATTTATGGTCAGGATGGAGATCGGGTTTAGGATTCAGGATTCAGCATTCAGCGAGACTTATCATTTTTAATAAAGAATAATTCATCATAAATATAATATTCTTCTCTTCCATCTTTTGTATTCCAATAAAAAGCATGCCAAAATGTAATGGCGAAAGGGAAAATTAAATACTTTGACTTGTCAGGTAGTTCATTGCAAGCAAATGATCAAAATAAAGGCTAGACACATGTTGGAATGCCCAGATGTAGATCCAACTGACCACTTGTAAGTTATTGAGAGCAGCAGAAAATAAGAGAATTCAATTAATGAGATAGATCACCAAAATATTGCAGTCACCCAATCAAAGGAAAATTTTCAGTCGAGATTACCCATACCTTTTTCCCATGGATCAGAACTCAAAGCCTTAAGAATGCATTGAGACTGATGAGTCACTCGAGACTTGCTGCTTTGCTTAGCTCCATGGATTACTAAGATTGAGATTGAGATTCAGGTGGTCAATAGGAAAGCTATTGACCTAAGAATTTATCCAATAAAAGTTGCTAAGACTTAAGATTAAATAAGTTCCAGACAGATTCATTCAGTTGCCAAGTTTATGAGGCTCTTAACAATACCACAAGCAATTGTATACAATTCAAATAATCTAGAAACTTTGAATACTTCAACAAAGTTTTTTTTCATTCAAAAACAAACGTTGACTTCATCGCCTACCAGAATGTGCATTTTTGATGTCATAAAATATGAAATATTTAAATGATCAATAAACATTAGGAGAAGCACAAGTAATAATAGGACGGTCTTCTAGATAATTATGAAGTTTAGAAATTAATGAATTTCTACCTAATAATTCTTGTTCTCTCTTCCCTAGAGGTCGTAGAAATAATGAGAGAGAGTCCTTGGATCATGATGATGATGTTAGATGCTTTTGAAATTTAGGTTCCATTTCAATTCTCTCCCAAGCAATCTTTCCTCGAAAGGCATCCTAATATAGAGTTCTTTGATTCATTTCTAGTAGGAAGACCTTTTTTAAATCTGATAAGATATTTGAGTAACTCATGCTGAGTCAAACTTTTCTACCCTCTTCAAGTCTCCGGTATGAACTCTACTCTCATGGGAGCCTTTCTGCACTAAACAGCATACAGAAGAACAAAAGTAAACATTTTAAGGTCTTGTTTCAGAATCATGGCATCATTTGCCCACTGAAGTATCTCCCAAGTCTAGTATATTCATGGGTCTCTTTTTCTTCATGGCTGTGTTTTGTAAAACAAATAACTAATTTAATAATCTAGCAATGATAGATCCGCAAGTTCTGTTCATGATCCCAAACTACATAAAGACCTGCAGAAAAGGTCACGAAACTGACCAAAAAACCCATTACTACCACAAACTCTTTTGATTTCCCACTTCTCTTCCTTTGGAGCTTTTCAAAAGGCATCTTACATCATATTTGAGACAAAAAAAATGCTCCACAACTCTCTCTCTCTCTCTCTCTCTCTCTCTCTCTCTCTCTCTCTCTTATGAACAGACATGAATAAGAATAATTTAAATCTGCAGCAAATTTCAGAGGTCGCAACAGCAGATAAGATTATGAGAGGCATTACAGTTGCAAGGAGTAATTCTGCTCCTCCTAAACATCAACAACAAGCTAACCTAAGCTCTTGCAATTTTCTAGACCATCATCACCTGAAACTATTTTCATTGTTCAGACTAAAATCACCAAGACCGAGTTGCCAGGAATTATGGGTAACACCACTACTTCCCAAGAATCATGGATAGACCATATGACTTTGAACAGGATTATTAGTTCATACATTTGTCTCCCTCTTCTCCTGTGTAATTAACCTTTCCGCAGATGAGTGAGTGTTAAAAAGTATACTATACAAGCCAAACAATCATACGCATGTATCGATTCATACAATTCAATATTTTTCCAAATATTGTATCCAAAATAATTTCTGTGCATTCACATACCATATTTTAACAATAGCAGAATTTGCATCTATATGCCTACTGGCAATATGTCCAGATGTCGTGTCTCAAAATAACTACAAAAAAAACAAAAATAGAGTGCTTGAGGTACTCTTTTAATGGAAAAGTATTCATTAATTAACCAGATGCTTCACATCAACTAATACAGTCAAAAGATCAAACACGTTGTAAGCACATCAGCAATACAAAATCGTAAGTGTGTTATTGCTAGGCCGTCGTCATTTTGATGCTACTGAAATGCTATTGCTACAACAAAACATGATGGGCAACAGCAAGATCTAAAAGCATCGAACACGGAATGTTGCATTTCAAAGGAAAGCAACTCAGAACATAACACAATAAACAGTTGGGTAAATGGAAAACCTAAGATGGTTGGGATGAGCTCACTTCTCCATAGACCTGTTCCCACCAATCCCTTCATCACCATTCCAGAAAGGAGGTGGCGCAGACAAATGAGGATCACCCACCAATCCCCTAAAAGGAACACTGCCTCTTGCAACTGCATCCCAATGCTCAACTTCATATCTTCCCCTTGCGTGAAGATGCCTGTAAGACAAACACGAAAAGTAACTCATTAAATGTAGTGGTACCAACTACTGAGCATTACAGATCAAAGCATGTGAATGCCATCAAACCCACATCTCTCTCTCTCTCTCTCTCTCACTGGATCAGAATGATACGAAGGCCAGTCATCCCTGACAGTATTGATTGACCCTGAGGCGGCGATCACTGCCCAAGAATATGCCAAACCACTATATCTGCAAGCTATTAGTAGCCATTCATTATTAGAATGATAGGTGGTCCAAATGATCTACAGCTGCAGTAAGAACAAAACCAAAAATACAAATAAATACAACAACTGGTGTTTGTTAAAAAGAAAAAAAAGGATTATTTAGCAAGAAATTTTTGTTAATTGTGTCACTTTGGTTGTTGATGTCTATGACTGATATTTTTGTTTTCCTTGAATGTTGAGTGAATTGTGAATATTTTGGGGGGATCAAGTTAGACCTTCCATGAGCTTGCAAGGTGCATCAGACTGTATCCCTAATGGTGGCCTCAGGCCCAATGTGATGAGCCATGAGAACATGATCTGCATGCATGTTTGCATACTCTACAATATTTCACACATCCGTAAGAGTGATCGCACATTAGAAATAAAATTGTATATGGATTATATATAAATGTAAAGAGCACATATCGCTTGACATAGCTTTATTTCAACCTGACCAAATTAATATTGACTATTTCCTTGTTGATGGCACGTCATCGATCTATCGAAAGCTTATTCGCTCTTGTCTTCCTTGTAATCCTGGTTGTTGTACGCACTGAAGGCCTCAGAGAGCCAGCTGCCCTTCCGCCATGGACTCCAGCCCATCTCCTCGCACATGTCGTCGCTGTGGTTGATGCTGTAGGTGGAGATGCAGTGGCGGCGGTAGAACCTGGTGGTCCGCTTCATCACCTCTATCTCCTCTCTGGTCTGCCGGAACATCGCCTCCACGCTCGGCAACTGGAAGTGCCCCTCGAGCAGCCTCCCCAGCCACTTGCACCGCAGCTCCGACGTGTGCAGGTTCGATACGCTCTCGATGTACCCCACGAACGCCATGTGTGGGATCAGCGGATGGATTGTGCCCCTGCCATGAACGAAACAACCAGACGTTTAGCTGAAGTAATCGATGGAGGGAAGGAGAAATATTTTACCTACGTACCTATACAGCGGCATGACACCGGAGGAATCCACTATCAGTCCACGGTAAGGCTCGGGAAGCACTGATCTCAGCTTCCGCTTGCCGTCGAATCCCGTCGCGAGGAGCACGACATCAGCCTCCAACTTGGTGTCGTCGTCAAGAACCACACCACCTTCCCAGAAGCGCCACTGCGATGACCGCTTGAACATGATCCGCCCTTCGTCGGCCTCGGCGAAGAAGTTCTCCGGCAAGATGGCCATCTGACATGAGGCATAGTCTTCCACGAAAGGATGGTCTGGTTTCAGCCCGTACTTGTCCAGAGGAAGCTTCCATGTGAGATACGATTCAATAAACTTCGACACACCTCTCCTCTGTATAGATGTCAAAAGCGAGCGTTAACATAAACCTAACGTACTCTGTTCGTCGTAATCTTGATGGAATGCGTTGGATGAAGCAATTACCAACGGGGTTAAAAGGTGGGAGGCAAGAGATTTCATCAGTCCTTGATTCGGCCTTTCATGGAGGAACTGAGAAAACCTTGTGGAGAAGAAGAGGAAGAAGGGCAGGCCCCATATGGAGTAGGAGGGAACAGTCCAATGGAGGGTCCTTATCACCATGGTGCATGGCTGGCCATCTTCCCCTGCAGAACACATTCATCAAACACAGGATACGAAGTCAACGACACGGGCATGCCAAGCTCTGAAGATGCGCAGGTAAACTAATAAATAAGTGGACTCTCGACCGGTATCAAGTGGCCAAAGTCAACATCTTATTTAATCTGTTTTAGTTCTTCGCCTTCTTCTATAGTAGACAAAAGACGACGTCTAATCCTCTTTTCCTTGCGGGTTTGGCGGGTGGCATGGGAAGTCAACCAGTCAATGTTCGTTGCTCATGTCTGGACTTTGACCACAATCGGGACCGCTACTTTCGTCCACCAATGTGTAAAATGCATGCGAACCCAAGAAAGGCATCATGATCCAAGAACATAAAATGCCTTGAGAGAGAGAGAGAGAGAGAGAGAGAGAGAGAGAGAAAGAGGAAAGTTTGACCTTTCTTCCCCACACATGCATGTTACTCTTCTTTCTTTTCGTTTCTTTGTCTTGCTTCTCAGACTGGTTATGAGTTTGTAGTGTTCATGCTTTCATGAAATCTCGCTGGAAATTGTTCGAAAAGGGAAACACAATGGAGTGAAACGTTAAGAAGGTTACCTCGGTTGGCTTCAGCGCATTCGACTGCGAGGTCGATGGAGGATTTCTTGTAGCCGATGATGACGACCTTCTTCCCCTTCATCAGTTCCTTGGTGGCGTCTTCGTCGAGTTTGCAGTAGTCCAGCGAGTGCATCACCTTGCCTCGGAAGATCTCTGCTCCCTTCCCGGGGGGAAACTTGGGCATGTTTGGGATGTCACCGTACTTTCCGATGCACATCACGATGAACTCGAACTTGTACCACTGAAACATATCGAAGGAAATCACTCTCGGTGTCTCAGGAACGATGTACGCAGAAGCGCGATATTTAAAGCAGTATGGGCACCTGAACGGTGTCGGAGTGGCCGGTCACCACGCCGACCTCCCACGTCGGTTGGTCGGGGATGGCCCGTCCTTTGTCCCCCCAGAGCTCGGTGAACCAGGTCTCACGGTCGTCGCCGATGGAGCGGATCTCCACCACCTTGGTCTGGAGTTTGATGAACCTCCACAGGTCGAAGTGGGTGGCGTAGCCGTGGAGGTACTCCAATATCTCGATGTGGGTGGGGAACGTGGCGTCGTTCCGGTCGCTCCACTGGTAGTCGGAGAACTCGTAGTCCGGCCGCGGAGTCTGCAGCCTCGTGGTGCGGAAGGAGCAGTGCCTCCACACCCCTCCTATGGAGTCCGTGGCCTCGAAGAGGACTGGCTCGAGCCAGCGGAGCTCCTTCGCTGCCGCAAGGCCACTGATGCCTCCCCCTATGATCGCCACCCTCGGCTTCCCACTCTTCTCCATCCCTTCTCTCTATGTCTCTCTCTTAAGGAAATGGAATCGATATGAAGAGTGTAATGGAGTACGAGATCTCTCTCTCACTCGCCCTCCTATATAAGCGATAAAGAGATGAAGGTGCTGAGTATGGAAGTCACAGCATGATGCGTATATATAAGGAGTTGTTCGGAAGTAGGCACGTGACATGCATGCAGCTAAGTGAAATCTGCCTTAGCAAAAATTGCTGATATTATATATATATATATATATAAGAGAGAGAGAGAGAGAGAGAGAGAGAGAGAGAGAGAGAGAGAGAGAGAGAGAGAAATCTCATAAATAGATGAATACAAGGGGAAATTGGCATGTTATTTCCATGAACTAGCGTTGTTTCAAAGTAGGAAGAAGGTATGCATGATTGAAGCTGGTCGCGAAACTTAATACCCAGTGGGGTTGACCTCAAGACCTCTCAGTATAGTAGTAGTAAACCTGGGTTATATTTTGCTTGTGGCTTTAGGAATGTTGACTCCTAGTTTGAATTCCTGGGAGCATTCAAAGGTCTGGGAGGGCATCAAGAATGGACTTCTTGTATTGGTGCATCCATGAAAGGCCACTTCTTTAAGCTTCTTGGTGGACAATACCAAGTTTCGGTAGGATTCGGTGGCTTACTCTAATGGCAAGAACTGAGTCTGCATGTATCAGAAAACTAGTATAATTCAAAGCACTAATTAATTCACTTCAGCAAGGGCCTAATTTTTCCTGTTCTCTCTCTCTCTCTCTCTCTCTCTCTCTCTCACACACACACACACACACACATTTCAGCTTTGTATGGTGATGATAGAATGAGAAACAACTTAGAAGTTGCCGTGGCATGTCAAAGAGATGAATGAAGGCAAACAGCTGCAGAAAAGAATGTAAAAGATGGGGAAAATAAGAGTTCATCGGACAGGAAAGTTACATGGAGTTGCCAAATATGAGGAACATGATGGTTCTCCTAAACATAAAATGCTTCTAACCATTTGCTGTAAATTTCTTGTTGCATTTGATGTGATTTATGAGGTCTATCTTCTGGAATGCTTTTCCTTGTTCGTCCCACCAAAGCAATCTTCATGGTCTTGTTCCTCCTGGTAGTCAGTTCAAATGGCGTCCCGACTTTGAAGAACAAGAACACACAACTTGGAATCATGTTTTTTCCTTGGTTCAAAGTAAGCGTAAACCAAGGGTTGGACCTTGCTCTTACTTTCCTAATACTAGATTTTGTCTCCTTTTTCTTGTCCACAAATTCTTCATTGCAGTAAACTCAGGGTGGATTTCTTCTGCAGGGTGCGATGAAGGGAATAACCCACATGGAATTCTGCGAGGAACATGCGGCAAATCTCCATTGACCAATGTCACAGTTTCCTTGTCCCTTCCTAGCCTCTGATTTGTTCGTCAAAATAAACTTCAGGACAAGCACAAATGATTTTGTTTTCATGGGTCAAACGATATTTCTTGCTATTATATATATATATACATACAGTATGATAGCAGAAGAAAGAGAAGTTGCATTGAACTGATCAAAGCAATCACCTTGTAATGTGGCATGAGTCTGCAGTATCATCACTGATGCCATCTGCTTCAGGGAAGGACAAGCCATAAAAAAATGATGATACTCGGCATCCCGGTCAGGACAAGCAAAGCAATGGTGATTTACTTGGAAAGCCATTGAATAAACATTCAAAACCCCATTCCTTGACTGTTGAATTATGTTCTCGTGGTAACTTGGACTGGAGCTGATGGAGATCAACTTGAGGTTGTGCCTGTTGTGCTTGGCAATTTCCAGCGCTCTCCCTGTCACATGTGCCATGCCGACTTCTGGGCTTAAAGAACACATGCGTTGAACTTTTGGTCAACTCGAAAGACTTGAATGAACCGAAGGTCAAACTGGCATTAAACGTATTCTGACCTGCACAACCAGATTCCAGCAACTTTCACCGGCGTTTAATCACTTGTGCCCCTATCTCACAAAGGAACTGCTGTTCAAATGATCCAAGTGCGGGTCATAGCAGCCAACATTAGCCGCCACAAAAGGCATTCGGCCTAAAAAGAAGAACTGGGTGGAAGGAAGATGGCAGGGGCTTCAGGTGTTTGGTCGGGAAGCATTGACATGGTGTCTGATCTTTTTGCATGGGGAAAAGAACACCACACCAGCAACAACAGGATGCAGTATGTACTCTCTCCATCAGCTGACAGCTACTTGAAAGATAAGGCATGAGGAGTTGGGCACTCACTAATCGATTACCATAGTCATCGCACCACAAAAGCAAAACTTGTGAGCATGTACTGAGGACCGGCAGAAACAGTATCATTTTCATCTTTCAATTTCTCTATAAATTTCATCTAACATACTCCAAACAAAATTATCTTCTTCTATATGTCACCACTGCAAGCTTGTGTGAGATGATGTGATGTGCCGTTTTCTCCATGTATTTATTGCCTCTCTCATATGCAAGCTGCTAACCTTGTATCACTTCATATGCAGCTCTCATTATTTATGTGCTCACTGTGGCTGGGTCAAAGCGATCACATCAAACCTCCATGGCCATGTGCAGGAATAATAAGTTAGAAGCTCGAAGCCCGTGTTGAGCTGTTCTGGCTTCATTGGTAGGAGTTTGTATCGTAATCCATTGACCACCTGTTGGAGGGAGATGAAGCAGCAAGCTAATAAATAAATAAATCACATGAGAGAGCTTAGAAAGTTTGATGTGAACTCGGGCGATGATAGGCTGTTCCCGAGTCTGGTGAACTTAAACTAAGAGCACTTCAGTCAGAGACCAGCCTTGCACCTGAGAACTCGTCAAGACTATTTCCTCGTCCTGCACCTCAGAAACCTACATCTCTCTACTTCGTTCTTGTGCTGTGTAGGTCGGTCAAAGGGGCCATAATTTGATTGCTAAGAGCCTGGCTTCGTCCACTACCTCAACTGTTACGAGATCTCTGGTTCATCTTTCTCCAGGTTAGCAATGGCTCCCTATGAACATAAGAGGTATGCTGCAGGAACATGACTTGAAGGTTGGACAGTGCATTGATGCCAATATCATTGCATCAAATATCCTCCCTGACAAAAAAACTATAGTTGCCAAGTCCTTTAAAAAGACTTGGCCATGGTTTCAAATCAGTTGTTCACATTGCTGACCACAGACTGGTGGAGCAGGTCTTTTGGTTTTTGAGAGCATGACTGAAACTAAATTCCAAGGATTCAGCTCAATGCTTGGATTTTGTATGAATTTAAATTATGAAACTAAGGTCAAGTGCAGATCAATCAGCATTGAAATTCCAGGATTGAATTTACTACTACTATGACTGCGGAAACCATTTTTATTTTTTTCTAATCTTCCACATGAATAAATACTCACACATTCACTTTGTTGGATTTTGATTCCTAATATTCAACTAGTATCAGATCTATCTAACATGGATGGCTTTTGTGCAACATTAGCGGGCCTATTATTATTATTAACTTTTAATCATTTTGGGCCAATGATCCAAATCATTTTGGGAAATGCATCACACACACAGACACATATATATGCAAAATTCAAAATTTATATAGTCTTATGATATGTTTGATCAAGCTCCAAAATAAAAAAATAATGATAATAATAATTCTTTTTTGAAAAAATCACATTGTAGCTTCAAAATTTTTCTTCAATATAAATGATAAAATCTATGTCATCTTTTTTTTATATGAGAAGACCTGTTTTCAAGTAAGCAGCATAAAATTGGTGTTGATTTATCACATGATTAGCGCCGGTATGATATGCGAGTAATTATGCCAAAAAAACAGGCAACTAGAATCCCTAACCTAATTAGATGAACACTGTAGAAAGGCAGAACAGAAACCAATCAATCATCAACACAAATTTACCATGCAAGAACAGAAAAATGCCTACAAAATATCACAGCTGATTCAGACTTCAGTCAGCCAATAATACACTGTATCTGCTTGATAAAGTCCACCCAATCATATCCATCAGGTTGGTGCCTATGTTAAGCTAGCAGGTCACCTGTTACATAGCAAAAGAGAAGGGGAAACATCATTTAAATTATGGCAAATACCCTGCACAGCAAAATACTTGGAAGAAACTTTAAAGCTTAGATGCTGTGGTTGATGGAAATAATTCATTTTGTACAAGCTGAAATGCACAGGAATACAAAAAAAAATAAAGGAGACAAAAATAAGACTGTTCTCTCCATAAAAACTACAACATCTAATGAAGAGAGAAATGAGTGGAAATCTTTGCAGCCTCAATCAACAGCAAACCACCAGTGGCCTTTGTCTTCAGCTGCAACCTAAGATGAGGAAAGGAAAACACAAACTATTCGGTAAGAGTGCATGGATTCTCCACATCTGCAAAAGCAGAAAAAAGAATAGAAAATGCAAAAGATTTGCAGCACCTGGAAATTCTTCATAAGCTGGAAATATGAAAGCCCTTGCTAAAAGCGAAGTGACGATCAGATTCATACTTGTTATTTAGTCGATTGGTACAACCAGCAGGCATCAAGACAGAGGATCTATGGACCCGACAAGATGATCCTAGGTAAAAATCCAACATGAATGAATATAACAAAGTACAAGGAAGGCTAAAATAACCCCATCCTTCAAAGCTAAAGGCTGATAAAACTGGATTTCCCAACGTACGTTGCAGGTACTGCTAATATTCTAACGTTCACGACCTTGAAAGCGTTCAGGAAACATATAAATCCACCTGATCCTGATGCCACATCGAGGAGCCATCTGCCTCTCCTGGAATGCGCCATCTTACTGACACGAAGCTGCTTGTCCACAGACCTGCAGATCGATCTGCTGCCAATTGTTTGAGTCCTTTCTTCAGCACATCCATTATGATCAAAACCTTTCTCGGCTCCTTTTAGAGCAATTTGGAACACCGAGAACACAGCGTGTTGACATCGATCCTGTTCGATCTTTTCAGGCAAAGTGAGGGGAAAAAATTCCTTCTTATCTCATGCAACGAGACGGGAGTTTCTTCGCGCGCGTCTTGATAATAGCAACTACACGAAGCAAATCACAGGTAGCCCGATCGACACCATGGAATAAATGCGAGCGTCAAAGATCAAGAATGCGTGAAGCAACATAATTGTGTGGAAGCGAGTGTAGACCTCAAGTTAGCGGCTTACACCGACTGCCGAATTGCTCGTTAAATTGCGCCAACCGAACTCTTCCACGAGAGAGAGAGAGAGAGAGAGAGATAGCATGTGGATCTTACCTTAGCAAAAGGGGAGAGTGGATTATCCACCATGCGACAAAACACTCAGATTCTGCTCTTCTCCCACCTGAGACGAATGAGAAAGAACGGTGACATGACCAGAGCTTTCTACGTTATATTGAAGTAGGATCGACGTAGGATTCGCGGGGCAACTTTTGGATCTGCATCGTACCAGTGATGTCCAATTAGAAGTCAGCTGAATTGGCCCCATAATCTTGACATACAGGAAACAGTCAACCAGCGTTCTCGTCCCAAACAAGTCGATCAGGTCAGGGCTCGAATATTAAAGCTCAGCATTCTTCGAGTGTGAGTGAGAAGGAAGCGTTGTAAGTGCGGATTATGTATCTGATCGAAGAATCTACAACGTAAAGCAAATAGTCAACGACCATATCCAATTTGACACAAGTCAACCAGGACATGGCTCGCATAGTAAGGCTGGGGCGTCTACGAGTATAAGCGCGAAGAAAGCGCCTCGAGTACGAATTTACGGGGTGTTCGATGAACAGTGGCATTCGTTCTACTGATGGAAGTTCCAAAGAGGAGACGATCGATAGATATCGTCATCGTCGATGCCGCCCCCGGCGTCATACCAGAAACCATCGAACCATTCCCCACCGCTCGCTGTGCCGTCGTCGAAAACCGGCACTGATGATGACGGCTCGGCCGGCTGCCCCGACGGCGCCCCTAAACCAGAGCTTCCCGCACCAGGATCCGCCACTTGCTCGCCAGCTTCCTCTGCCTCCTCCCGCTGCGGCCCTTCGCGCGCGTGCCGCTCGGCCGCCTCACGTATCTCGTACCGGCTCAGCTTGTCGGCCGACGGTATGCTGGGTGGGTGGCTCGGGAAGTTGAACTCCGCGCCGGGGCCGCGCAGGCAGTACACGGCAGCGTCGTAGGCTCGCGCAGCCATCTCGGGCGTCGGGTAGGAGCCGAGCCACAGCCGCTGGCGGCTGTTGGGGAATCGCACTTCGGCCACCCATTTGCCCCACTTCCTCAATCGCACTCCCTTGTACCTCGCCGTCGTCGGCTGCGCCTCCATCGTGCCGATTTCCTGGTTCTGCATGCCGTCCAAGGGGAACGTGCCCTCTTGGAGTCCTCCGTCACTTGGCGAGTACAGCAACGAATCGTTTGACACATAGATCACCAGCGAGTATTTATAGGTGCGGAGGAGGAAGCTGCAGCAGAAGAGGAAGACGAAAAGGACGGGGAGGTCGGCAGTTGTGGAAACTGGGCCGAAGCCAAAGGAAGTCCGTGGCGTTATTTTGCGGCGAGGTCAACGGGAACTATGGACGGTGAGGCAACGGCACCCAGGTTTGGAGACACCTGATGGGACTCGAGGCGTGGGATTGGCGAAGGGCCATCGCGTGTTACCTGCGCGCCTAGGTTGATGGTGGCGGGATACTGCTGCTTTGGAGGCCTTCGGCCTCTGCACGGTGGGAGGAGTCGTCATCGATCGATTCGTCCCTTTCAAGAGCGTAGTTTTGGTTCACATTCACTGTATGAAAACGCAAGTAGTTGATGGAATTGGTGTTCTCTCTCTCTCTCTCTCTCTCTCTCTTGTCGTCAGATTTGATTCATCAAAGGCTGTTTGATTATGTTCTTGCAAGTTTAACTCAATCTAAATGCAAAGGCGAACTTAACATAAATGAAGAATGTGGAGCACTTTGGATTTTTTTACGATAGGTTTTCTTGGTTGCAACAATAAAAAACCAATCTCTCTGCCTATTCCAATCTTAATTTGGATTAATATATATATATATATATATATATATATATATATATATATATATATTTAAAATTATAAAAATAAGGATAATATAAATATAAATTAGTAAAAAAAAGTCAAAAAGAGACTATAATAATTTTTATAATATAATATTTTGTGATGTGACGAATAGTGGAACGAGTCATTTAGCTCGTTCGATCATTTATAAGAGAGATGCGTTCACAGAGGTTGTTGGGCGGCGAGATGTTTGGTTAATGTCTAATCCTTATTTATTATTGGAGTTTGGATGCGAAATGTGTTGTCCCTTAAATAGACTTCCGTTTAAATCCCAAGACAAAATGGTCGGGCGGTCAAGGCCGGAGGGGTCGACTTTGGTCAATTATTTGCCGACTCGGCAGCCGTGTGACGCGTAGGACAACTACGCGGGCACGAACTCTGTTTTATATATATATATATATATTAAATTAGATAAATTTTTTAAAAGAATTTCTAACCTTTGATTTTTCTCGTAAATAAAAAAAAATTCATTAAAAAAGGATTATTTTACTCTCGTAATATTAAAAAGAAAAATATAGCTTTATGTAGTAGCATCTTCGGCCGTGTCGACCGGTCGGCCCTCGCTGTGATGATGATTGGATTTTGGTGACATGACCAGTGATGAAGAATCCTTTTGATCAACTCAACTTTTCCCATCTGTTCCCTCGCCGTCCGTCCGTTCCGGCGGGGGAAGATGCATTCACAGGTGGGGCTTCACATCGCGGCTCCCACCCGCGACAGGAACACGAAAAGGGAACCCAGTTACTGAGATCTCACCCGAGACCTAGTTTTGCGAGCTTGACCAGGTCATGACCGCGACGACACACAACACGAGCCGCGGATAATTAATATCCCCAAGCATGCTACTACTACTACTGCTACGTGAGTTGGGTCGTGTCGTGCGGATCTGAACCAACCACGCGACAACATTTTTGATGTGTAGCAAAGTCAACGTCAGAAAGATCCAAACGTGTTCGGCAAGTATATTTTTGGATGTTTGACTTGGGTATGAATACGTTATTCGCGTGTTGAAAATGAGGAATATGACAATTATGTGAAATCACCGATTGTTACTCGAAGCGTAAAGAGTCGATCATATTATTCTGATGAAAGATTTTGGTCGACATATCAGATGGACAAAGCATTTGAATTGATGTTCGCATTATTCACTGTCATATATTATGGTGAGGAATTTTGATCGAATTAGTTTTTGGCCAGCCAGCAATGATATGAGATTCGATTCGATCGTTCACCGATATCATAAAATAAGCCAATTCTGATGACGACTCAATTCCTCCGTCTTTAACATCTCAGCTAATCATTGACGAAAACTTTAGGATCAACACTGACACTTGTGAAGAGGCATAACATCCTTTGTATTTAAAAGATATCACAAGCGTATAGCATTGATATGATATATTTCAACACCATCCACCATCCACGTGATAACAATCGACAATCTCGACGGTGCCAACGAAGGAGCTCCAGACTATAATGATGCGACACCTCAAACCTGAATGGGATGACCACTTGCCCTCGTAACGAACCATGTATGATTAATTCTCGTTTGCAGGTATAAAAGCCAACCATCAAGAAGCTAAAGCACTCTACTTCCTCTTACTCTACTCAACACTAACTTAAACTTCGGAGGGATCGAGTGAAAAAATCCCCCTTCCGAATTTGGCCCGTGTGTAGAAACTCGACAATGAAAAAACAAGCAACCCGCTAAGAAAGAAGGTTGGCCTTAGGAGATGAGGCTCGAACCCAACCCGACCCGACGACCCGACGCTCACTTCCAATATCCAACACTCGCATGGGCAACTTTGTGCATACACGATTGGACCGAACCGTACTGACACTTTGGCCACGGCACAAAGGTTTCCAACAATCACAAGGGTATAGCATTGATTTGTGAGTTATACTGAAACATGTTGATGCTCCATTTCACAGCTTAAACAAAAATTAGTTTCAGGCTTCATGCCGACAGAGCATGAGTGTAACATTTGCAGTACATTCAACACTCGATGGAAAGAAAAAACTTGAAGAGAAGAGAAGAGAGTATACAAACAGGAGCTGGCACCGAGCTCTGTTTCTTACTTGTAACCTCTCGCAAAGCAAAGAAGGCTGTTCATATGAGAAGAGGGGTTTCATCAGCAGATTGCTTGTACTGCGAGACTCCTGCTGAGATCGCTGCATTCACTGGGCCCGAATGCGTTTGCAGTCACATTGATTGAGCAGTTAGATCGACCAATGCATGCCTGGAATCAGAAAACATCGACGTCATTTGACCTGGTCTTGGTGTATGCATGTGTTCTTGGCCAAAGGAAACATCCATTACCTTCTTTACGACCGCTAAGGCATCAGGAGCCTCACAAGAGCCCTTCTTAAACGAACCACAAGACCCCTCAGGATTTCCAAAGCTTGCAAATTGAATCTCGCTGAAGCTTCTGCTCCCTTGGCATGACAGCTCCAGAATGCTTCCCTCGACAACATTGGCGCATACTGTTCCAATGGTCACCGTCTGGAGACTCACTTGAGAAGGATCACCACCGACTTCCTCGAACAAGATCAGAGTATTGGGTCCCTTGGTAGTGAAGGATTTAGGGACATGGTACCTATTGGAAGCTCAATTATGAGTCTAGTATCAAATGGTACAAGAACAATTTTTGAATACTATTCTTTCAAAAACTTGCTTGTTCTCAGAGTTCAGTTTCTGCCTTTACTATAGAGTTGAGGTGGGGGAAAGAATTCCTTTCAAGTGCTTTGAACTGCAATATGAATGACAAAATAACAAAGACATGAAAGTGAAAAGCGAAATAGAATCATGATACTCGACGTCTACTTTCGTATGATTATACTTTAAAGCTAGTGCATAACTTCAAAACTTTTGTTCTGCATCAAAAAATTTACCCTCTTTAGAAGCTCACTAAAGTTATTTGATGACCAACAACAGGATGACACCCAGTAGGTCAGTTGGCATCCTCTTTTTCTAGGAAATCTGATGTTCTAATTTTGCAGAAGCGACTGTGTCGTTGCTCAGTCTTGCATTATCGATGTGTGCTAGTTGGTGGTGCTCAAACCAGCACCACAACATACAAAAGTTTGAACCGAAAGGTTAATCTGTTATCTGTATTGCCCAACAGAAATTTTGATCTCAAACCTGTGGGTATGATAGCCCTTCCTAATGCAAATTTTAATATCTGCAGACAGTGCAGAACTAAAACAGCCAAGAGTTTGAAGCTTAACGAACTTACCATCTCTGAGAAGGCATTCCGCATTCAGTTCTACACTTGTCCGAGTCATATTTTTGTCGGTAATCACAAGGTTCACACCCGCTGTCAGCAGCAAGGAAGCTTGGCCAGTAGCGCCCAATGCTCTGCCCGTTCACCCAAGCATGCCCTTTCCCCATTCCTTGCAGGTCCAACACGAGACTATCATTGCCATCAGGAACCTCAAATGTTGTCTGAATCAAATAAAACCAACCAAAATATATAGTCTTGCACCTCCACAAAAGTTGAACTTTAAACATACTAATTCATCGTTGATAATCATTTGAGAACAATGTGAAAAACAAGAAATGGTGGTCTCCAGTAAGTCTTTAACTTTTCATTACCTTATACCAAGTCATTGACTTGTTAATAGGAAGTCGATCAGAGTTCCAGTTGAGGCCATGGGTTGCTGATGGCAAGTAGATTTTGCTCATCTCTCCATTCAGTCCAATCTCGCAACAATTTGAATAGAGTTTTAAGAGCCACAATAATATTTATAGAACAAGAATGTTTTCTTGAATCATCTGAATTAAGTACTTAAAGATACCTTGTATGACCATTTGTTTTTTGTCAAGTCAATTTTTTCCTTTCCATTTCCAATAAGTTCAACAGGACCACCATCGATTCCAGCCTTTTGCAAGTCAAAAAATGCCCCATAGTTCTGACCAGGACACCAGACAAGCATTCTGTTACCAAAGTTGTTCTCGTTCCACATGAAGCATTATCGATAACAAATGGAAAATTTTCTCTCAGAATCATGCATCCTTTTCTTTCTTCAACGAAAATAAGGAACCATATGATATCAAAGCAAGTCCTAGTTTAGTGCTTCAAGGGACTTTGGAATTTCAAAAGATGCCCAAATAATTCTTTATAAAACACAACTTCTCTCAAAACCTGTGCATAGATAGAAAGCAGCTAGACTTGTTGGCACCCTTAACAATAAGATTAACAATAGATCTGCCTACAATAGATGAACTAGAAAACTATAAATGTACGTGCATATGGAAATACAAACCGCCAGACCGTCAGTAGCACTGAGCAATGTAATGAAATTATGTCCATCCCTCAGTTCGGCCTCCTGCTCAAAGTCAAACTTGTAAGATCCTTTTGTAGCATAACCTGATCCTGTTGTTACAAACTTTGTTAGACTGTTTGCAAAAAGACAAACTTGTAAGATCCTTTAGTAGTATATCCTGATCCTGCTGTGACAATATTCGATGGACTGTTCACAACACTTTCCAATCTAAACATCCTCAAAGTTTGTTGTTTTTACATTTACTAAATGAAGGGTATATATGGGAAGAAAAAAAACATAAAATTAGTTCTGTTATTGCACAGTTGGAACTCAAATTGAGTTTACAACTAAGAAGGCACTGATAAGAAGAATTACCTATTAGGCGGTTGTTAACATAAGCATGAAGAATGTGGCCTTTTGTTTTAACCCGTAGGTTCATCTTCTTGCGCCAAGATGTACTGGATTTGTTGAGTGTCACACTGTAACAACATGTACTTAAATAAGAATTCTTCTGATGCACAAAGTGACCAAACAAGAAAAGTATAGATGCTTTTTCTGATTCATACAGCTTATAAAATAATAGAAAAATCATGAAGTAAACTATACTACTATGGATTAGGTTTTATGATGGTGCACTATTAATTAGGAGACAGCATTTATATGAGACAATACATAAACAATACTAGCGATTGTTGTATTAAGTTTTTACCTACCAAAAACTCTGGCAATATGTTGCATTGTGTAAGATATTTCTGTTTAGCTTGTCTAGTCATACTTTTTTGGAATGTCAAGTTGAAAGGGTAATGAACTAACACTGTGGGTTGTTTGTTCTTGACGCTATATCCATTTGATTGTCATGTAGCTACCGACTGAACAATCGATGTTTATTTTGCAAGATGAACATAAAAGTATATTACCTGGTCATGTACCACAAGTAGTCACTAGCATCACCAGTAGTCATGATCTGCTCTAATAGTGACTCATTAGAGAATGACCCCTTACCATTGAGGGTATCCTCCATGATTTCAGAGTGCCATTTCCAACTCAATTTTGTAGACTTGACAGGTTTGTTAACCATCAAAGAAGTTTGTGTGGTTACCTGCATGCAAATAGAATTTAAAGAAATTCCATTAACACCCAAGTATGAGATAACCTTGATGGACAATAGTTCCAACTTCTTAACATGCACCAAAGACTCCTGTTTAGATTAGGTGTTATTATAAAATGGTCCACATTTTAAGTACATCTAAACCTAATTATGAATAAATTTTTGGCCTGTGTTGATCTATAATGAAGTGTACAATTTAGCCATGTAAGTCAATCTGAATTACATTCCGTTTATTCTAATAGTTATATCTGTGCCGGTTGAAGGTATCTTGGATTATAAAGACTCCTTAAGGTCTTTGTCTTGATTTTCCTTTCATATGCCATAAAAAGCTTAGGCTAATCACATTTGTACAAAGAGGTCCAATTCCATCCTATTGAAAAGATGTAAGCAATTTACCTTGGCAGTGTTGTAGACTTCCTTTTTGCAATCAGGGAGGATACTGATAGACCTAGAAGGCACAAGATATGTGTTTCCATTGTATGTTGCATTGGCATCATCTGATTGATTAGCATTGGTCAAGAAACAGCCAGAACTAGTTTCATTTATGGAGAACTTTGTTACCTGCAAAATAGTAAATTGGTGTCAGTTTTGTATGCCATGCATCAATAGGTAAAAACAGAGGGATAAGTATGACAGACCGCCAATGCATTTCCCAGCTGTGTGGTATTGACTTCACCGTATGTGAGAATCTTCTCCATCATTTTAATGGCACTATGTAATTGCTTCAAATGTCCCCACTTTGGTTGCCTTATGTTCCCTTTATAGATGAGGAAAAGATTCATAATATTCATGGATTGTTCAATGCTTGATAAACGGAACGAAAGAATCTTGTTAGTCTTAATTACATCACAAATATTATGGGCAGTATACTCTTAATGAGTAAGAAATGGTATTTCTAGTACATCGGTTTGCCATTTTGAATCTTGTGCTAAAAAAAAAGTCATGTAATTTTGCTTGACTAACAAATATCTCATTCTGCAGAAGCATTTTCCCAAATCTCCACACAAAGGCATAAAAAGAAAACAAAAGATTCAGAGTTCCGATAATATTCAGTTAATATAAACACTCAAACCGTCAATCAGGAAATGTTTTGCCTATAATATAGTAACAAAGTCTTAAGATGCTTCTAAAGCTGGTTTTGTTGCAGGGTCTAAACATGCATTCTACAAGTTGATACTGAAATGTTTCTGTCAAGAAGGTGTCATGTGATAAGTACCATATTCATCTAGAGGAGCATCATAATCATATGATGTTGTAAGATAAGGACCTCCTGATGTCCGACCAAAATTGGTTCCTCCATGATACTGAAAAAGAGTAATGGGATAGATTAACAGCAGAGACAAGCATGATGTAATTATCCCTTCTGAAAAAGTTATCATGTATTAAGGTAGTCAATTATAACCAACTCTCAGCATACGAAAGAAACTTGTGTCGATTAATTCATAATGATGTATGCATTGAAATGTGTATTTTGCACCATATAATAATTCTGGAAGGTGCCTCCAGATGCAAAGAAGTTTGCCACTGCATAAGCCACATCTTCAACAGGTCTATGAGGTTGACTCTCTCCCCAACCTTTGAACCTAAAGAATCTCAACAAACTCACTGTCAGGTTTGTACTGAGGGGTGAAATTGATTAAGAGCAAGACGAGCTCACCATCCGGTCCAATTTTCTGTCCACATTTTGGGAATGCTTGGGCGATTTGGCTTGAACTTGTGACAGTAGAAGCCATTGCAAGTATTTATCTGCAAGGTGGGAATGCCAACAAATTGTAAGTTGATTTAGTTAACGTGATCCTAACACTAAAAGGAACTCTCACAAATATACTCTATCTGACTTGATGCACATCACTGCACCTGAGGATGCCAAGAAACTTGACAAAGTTGCCATTTTGACCTATCAACCTTAGAACAAACCATAAAAGATCTAGGTTTAGGTGTATTTACCATAGGAGATGGTGCATCTGCTTGCTGGCACATGATCCATGGCACATTCACATTGAGAGATTTTGCCATGTCAGCACACCACTGGATATACTTTTTCCCAGAATCTCCATACTTTTTTATGAAATTGCCATACTCGTTTTCGATCTGATATATCAAAATTTTCCATGAGTGTTCTAGCAATCACAGTTAAAGAAAAAGTGATGATGTAGTCCTGATAGTTCGAAACAATATATATCTGTTTCACAGCAAGCACATATGGCCCACTTTCAGTATCTTACTATATCAATGGTTTTTCTTACAGATAATTCCCTAGATGAATTAACTGACCACATGCTCATGCTTGACATCAAAAACACAATGGGACACATTTCAAACTAATGGAACTAATCCATCAAAAGCCAATTGTTTTCTTGTTCCTAATAAAATTTGGACTATGAAGAGTGCTATTCTTAGTTCCATTTGTGAAGCCAGATTAGTTGAAATGTCATGAGAACTTGCTGCTATTGCTATTGAATTGATTGATCACACTTCTAAAACATAACATTAACTATCAAACAAGCAGTCAGAAAATGGATGGACAGATGGGGGGAGAGTGAAAATTTTGACTGTTACAGAAGAAAAATGAACCCCTTGAGAAGCCACAAGAATTGCACTTAGCAAATCATCTGGCTGATGTTATTCCATCTATTGAGATGACTAAATTGGTCACATGTTGTGATTTTATTTCCCTATCTCAAACTCATTTTTTGTATAGCTATTCTATATTAAAATTAATACTCAATGAAATTACATGTCAGATCTTCCTTGCAGAAAGACATTATATAACAGAAGCGTTTGTGTTTTCACTGACTACCCAACCTGTGTTATGATGACCGGTCCACCTTCTGGAGCTAATAGTTTTTCCTTTTTGATCATGCTCACTATCAAAGTTGTGAAAGTTTGCATCTCAGCCTACACGATGGAATAGAGGACATGTTAAAAGTCTTTTTGCCTCATAATTAATAATCACTTTAAACAGAAAATTCACTGAAATAGCAGATAATTAATAGAAATAAAAAAGCTAGAAAGGTACCTTAAAGATGTCATTATTGGTCCTCAGTTCAATTCCTGGAATCTGATGTAACCACACAGGAAAACCCCTGCAAAAGAACTGAACCCGATCACACATGATGTTATGGCCACAGCACCAAGAATATTCTCTAAATAAAGTTGCTAAGATTTTACCCATAGTTCCACTCAGCACAAACATATGGTCCAATCCGGAGAACTACGTAGAGGCCGGCATCCTGCACAATCTTGATGAACTTGATGAAGTTCAGGTTGCCCTCGAAATTGTACTGCCCGAAAGAGAACGTAAGAGAGGCTGCTCATTAGATGACCAATCACTTGATGTAATGGATATGGCAATGCAGCAAAGTCGAGATTTTGGGGAACCTCTCCACGGCTTGGTTCATGAGCGTTCCAAAAGATGTAGGTGTCGATGGCATCGACTCCACCCTCCTTTGCCTTCTGTATCAGATCTGGCCACATCTGAAACACCATCAAAGCACAAATGGGTTAAAATCATAGGCGATACGGATTTCGCCAATGTCATTGGAGGGAGAAGGTAGAGCGGTGACCAACCTCGGCGGTGCTCCGTGCATAATGAATGGAGCCGGAGATGAGAACCCGGCGTTGGCCATCGATGATTATTGCTCTTCCATCGTAGGTCACGTTCATCGCCGATGAACTCAGGCAGCAAGCGATGGCGATGACCAGCAACAGAGCTCTCGAAGGACCCATCATCGTCCTCGTCGTCCTCGCCGGCTCCCGTGACTCCCATTTCCCAGATTTATAGTGGAGCCGTCGAGCTTCGCGTCGGAGAGAACAAATCTGGGTCGAGAGGGGTCAGAAATGCGCGGGCTTCCACCGCTGAGCAGCACCTCAAATCCCCAAATTTAGTCCCCGATGCGGTCAACGCAAAGGGTTCGGAACGACGCTTCCCCGCCCATGAAACGCGCGGAAGGTGCCTGCGACAAGACATTGCTGGGGGCTGTGATGTGAGCGAATCTCCTGCGGACCCCTCGTCTTCTCGAGCTCCTGCTTACAGGATCACCGTGCCCTTGATCTCTCTTGATCGAACACCGGAGGATCGGCGATTCATCTTCCAGATCTCAACGTCACGAATCAACTACTTCGGCGGTCGATCAGCACGGTTGGTGAAAGCTAGCAATCGCCTAGCAAGAACTAGAGACTCGTTTACAGAAATGTACACAGATGACGCATGGAGATTTGGAGATTAGTATTGACAAAGACAAGAGTACCCCCATCAGGGATTTTACATATAAGAATCAAACCATAAAAACAAGACAATGAGGATGCCCTCAAGATCTTACAAACAAGAAGCAAAAAAGGGAAAGAAAATGTAGAATAAAAGCTCCCCAGGTAGTCTTATCAAACCCTACAAAACATTCCATGTGCCTACACGATCGTTCGATAATTCGATCACAAACGAGAGGAGGGGCAGCACAACGGCCAGACAACGAAACATAGCAGAAGATGAGGTATAAGAGAGAAATATACGGAACCATAAAGGGAAAAGCTATAAGATGGTCAGCGAATTGTTTGGTCTGCGGAGACAACCAATCACTAGTAATACATGAGCTGCTGGGCTGCGCTCGCGTTTTGGAAACCACCATCGTAGATAGCTTGGCTGCCGCCTGCGCCCATTGCCATCGCAGCTTGCTTCAGAGCATGCTGGCCCTGGGCATGCATCAGTGACTGGCTGGAGCTCATCTTGCTCAGTGCCAATGCAGGGTCGTAGCCAAAGAGGTCAGCTGCAGAGAGTCCGGGGAATGGAGCAGCTGCAGGTGGGGGCAGTGGTGCAGAGGATGTACCCGGTGGTGTTGGTTTGCTGCCCCAAGAACACTGAAACATGAACAAATGAATGCACGAATCAAATATCCATAATCTGTTGCTCTACCGCAAAATCTATCTGCATAAAAATAAACCTAGAGAAAAGAAACTACTAGGATAAATCAATTCGATATTACACTTCATCCACCTGGGCAGATCACAACTTCACAAAGTTGCATGTCGGACGGATGACATTCACATACCAAAGGTGCAATGTAGAACATCATTCGTGGGTCGGCTTCTTCAAAGCATCAGGTGAAGGTGTGGAGTATGTGTGAGGTGATAGTCTTGTATGAGATTACTTGGAAACATGAAGCAACTACATTTCAAAATACTAACCACATCTAAGTTAGGCCTTTGTCAGTCACTGAGACTTGGTCTTATTTGGGGGTCTCCACAGCAACCACACCGATATTTTGTCTATTTTATTATGATAGCTCACTTATATCATCAAATTAAAGCTTCAAGATATATCATTTTGATCATATGTATGTGAAACTTTACCTTGATCCTGTGCTTTATATCTACATTTGAAGTGTTCTTGTATCTTATATCTAAAACTTAAAGCAGTAAAGCATAAAGACTTGGCCAGTCAAGGATTTTAATCTAATTTGACGGCATAATGGATAATTCATCCTTTAAAAGGTATCTTTTGTACTCCAATATGGTAGAAAGTAGGTAACATTAGCTCTTTCACAAAGGCTACTTGAGCAACTTTTCCAACTTATGTATATTCCCTCTCTTCGTTTCTCATCACCGATCTAGTAAAAATTTTCCAGTCATGAACGAGCATAATGAGTGTCAACAAACACAGAATGGGTCAAAGTGCACCCTGACCGGCTGGGAGCCTAGTTTGACACTGTTTAGCACAAGTCAAGTTCAATACCTGTATCAGATTCATCTCCTAAAGGAATCAAAGTTGAGTAAACCCAGTCTTGAAGAAAGAGATTATCACATCTTTTCCCAATAAAAGTTTCATTTAAATTCATCCAAATAGTAAACAAGCAGTGCTTGAAAGGCAGATTGAACTGAAGCATGCCATCAAAACAAGTCTTGTCAAGCCAATACTAACAATTCTAATTATGTAGTTTCAAAGATTCAAAAAAATCTGATACTAGACAGGTCAAATCCAAAAAATATTTTAAAAAATAAGCTTTCCACTTCAGAGAAAATGAGCGCAAATAATTCAACTCTACCTTGATTGGTTTCCCACATAGAATTTGACCATTCCCGATTTGGATAGCCAGAGCAGCTTCAGAATGGTTACTGTATCTTACAAAACCAAATCCTTTCTCACGCTGTATACGAACTTCCTCAATGACTCCAGCACCAAGGCCATGGAATTGGCGATGGAGATCCAGTTGTGTAACCTGCCATTTTACATTTCAACTTACAACAAAGAAAAATGACCCCCATCCCCTTCCGCCAAAACTAAACTCGCAATAATTACGATCAAACAAGCATGACAAGCTTCAACAAGTGACTAAATATTCAAAATTGTAATGAGGCACAAGCAGGATATCCATCAAAGCATCAATACAAGCTTCATAACATGGTTTATTTTAAAAAATAAAAACTACTGAAATTTGTATATATAAAAGAGATGTTGATGCTTGCACAAAATCAAATAAGAGAGAAATGAATGCTTGCCTCGTGAGCAAGGTTACCAACATATACAGTTGTATATTGTGGATTATTCTCTGGACCATCATCATTTGTATTCTCTTGGCCATCTTCTGCCCCCCAAAAAAAAAAAAACGCACACACACACAGATTAACACAGAAAGTTCAAACTGAAAAATTACATAGTCGACAAACCAAGCCAGCACAATCAACATGAAAAAAGATCACCAAGAACAAAACTGTGTTCTTGACATACGAGCGCACTGGAATACTTGGCACCTAATTTAGTTATTTTTAAAGAAGAGCAGTTAACATGCTTGGCAATAATCTACTTATTCCAACTATTCAACAAGAACAACTTATGTATTCGACAGGTTACACCGTTATCTAAAATAAAAGATATAACAAAAAACAAGACATACATAGTTTTCACAGAATCATGAAGAATCCATTACACAGTCAAGGTAGTAGACTTACTTGGCCACCTCACTGAAACCATGTAGAAATGCTATGGTTCCCAAGGAATTTAGTATAACTACTGATTATTTTACATAATTAACAAACTTATTATATGATTTTTTTTTTACCAACTAAATTTCTAACCAGAAAGAAGCAGAAAAAATATATTTTTACTGATTAGCTTTTGATGCACAAAAGAAAAGATTAACAACATGATTGTAGAACTCACGAGAACAATATATATTGTACACTGCTACTACACCAGTTCAAGATGACACCCACCTGCAGATCCATTTGTTAGATCCATCACATTCTTTGAATCTGAATTTTGTTTGTCTTCGTTAGCATTAGCTCCCTTGGTAGCCCAGTTACAACGGATTTGCCGACTGCCAAGCCACTTGCCTGCGTAATTTCAGTATAAGATTGCTCAAGTCAAGCTTGAAATTTTTGGAATTGAAACTTTTGGAATAGAACATCAAAAAGACGATGAATATCACAAGTCAAACCATATTAAGAAGCATAAAGTAAATACACATTAATAAGAGTTGCCCCATTAATCTGAACATATGTAAGGTGCACAAAGTAATCATTCGCCTGAAACCATCAATCAGCCTGAGAGAAGTTGATTGGTAGGTCATTGAAAAGTGTAATGACCAGAAATTGACAAAGTCGAACTCACCAGTTAAGTCATTGATGGCACTTTGAGCATCCTGTCAAAATAATAGTAAAAAAAGTGTTCACTGGACAAAATTCCATAATAATGAACCTAAGGCTGAGTATCAACTATCACTGACCTGTTGATTCCGGAAAGAAACAAAACCAAACCCCCTTGAACGCCCAGTTTTTTGGTCCCACATGACTCTTGCATCTCTAGAGAAAAAAGATAAAGGCAGGTCTACATGATTTCAGGCACGTAAAGCCAATTTCTCAAAACCTTTGGGCACAAAAACGAAGTTCTTACTAATTCCTTAAACGATATGACCCAATGAAAATTGACAAAATTCAGACATAAGAACATTATTAAAAACAAATACATAGGTAAAAAATTCTTACGAGCAGCTTGAATACACAGAGAAGCACGCAAACAAGGTTGCATCTGTGATCTCAGGGCTAAGATCACCAACAAAGATGTTGTAGTGGCCTATATATGCCCAATAATAAATCATCCTAAAGTCAGTATTTCCATATGATACAAGTCAATCTGTAGTGCAGCACAAACTTTGCAAGTAAAATGATTGTAAAACTCGACCTGATGTGTCCTCTCTTTGCCCACTGGCATACGCCCAATTAACCTTAAGAGGTTGGCCAAACCTGCAAAGCTACATGATATCAACCATGACACATGCTATTAGAAAATAACAGACAACACAATTTTGATGACCCAACTTACAGCTGCCTCCCATTAAGTGTTACAATTGCAAGTGCAGCTGACTGGCGGTCATAATAATCAACAAAACCAAATGATGACTGCAAAGTCAAAGCAAAGCATGATGAGCATATCAGAGCTTAGAAGATCTAAATATCAGTCAGTAATTTACATTAATGTACAATACATATGGTACCACAAAATAATATAAATACCATGCCAGTATAATCATCATGTAAGCCACAGTGCATATTGCACCATGCCATTACGCTGCATGCAATGGCCGCATAGGCACGTGACCTTATGATGCATGCAAATGCCTAAACCGGATGGAACCAAGCATCCAGCCATCTCGATTTTCTAGATAAAATCCTCATTGGTCATGGTGCACCATTCAACATGAATACCAATTTAAAAAAGATTCATTTCGATTGGGTAAAATAGGTCTAGTTTTCTATTATTTTTTCTTGTTTCCTTTTACTTTCTTAAACAATCACTTTAGTTATATGTCCTAAGATGATGACTTCGCCTTGTAATACAAGCTCCAAAATTTGAAATTTCTTTTGCCACTGCTTTCTAGTTGCTTCTCAGTTTTTTTTTTGTAATATCATTTGTTGTTGTCAATGTTTTGTTTTCTTGTTTATAATATTTTAGTCTTCGAATGGCAAACATATAGTTGTGTAAATTTCAGCCACATGTAAACAATCTTACAAACTAATTTGAGTTCCTCTCACAAGTTAACTATTTAAAAGAAACTAGCAATATTTAAAATTTCATATGTTGACTACTTGTTAAATGAGCCAAGATGGTTGAGGAAGATGAAAATTTCAAGTGTTATGAAAATGCTAGGCCATGCAAATTATCTTTCAGCAGACACTAATGGGACATAATGTAAATTAATTGCTCTGAACATCTCATGTTTCACTGATTTGCAATTGATTGACGTTGTTTGTTCTTTTGTAATCTAGTCGACTTGAATTGTATCCGTGTTGTTGTTATCGTTATCAACTAGATTAATGATATAATTGACTAAATAATTATTTATTTTTTCACCTAATAGTCATTTTAATCCTCAAAATCCATATAATAAATTCTGTATCCATTCCTAACCAAACTTGTCAGGGTGTGAATCATACCATGCATATGCACGGTATGCCACTGAGTTAATGCGGGGAGCGGTACATCTTAAAAGCACAAGTTTGAGGAGTGCCAGTTCTCTGCAAAAAAGTACTAGCATGGGAAACCTAAACAAGGATCCTGAAATAAGAGCAACTCATGAAATTCAGATTGAAGTATGGAGATCATTAGAGATAACAAGTTCAATATCATGTTCCGCTATAAATCAAGTTATTCTATTCAACGAGAATGCACAAAATGCTGAAATAGTAATGCCAAGGACCAAATTTTCAACAAAATTTAATATTATAAGCACTTCAACCAAAGAGCTATCTCAAAGTAAAGCGAATAACTGACTTTCTCCTTCCTGATGAGCTTGCATCCTTCAACAAGGCCAGTACTTTGGAAAACCTCTTGAAGAAGGGCTTCGGTAACCTGAAGATGAACATTACCTACGTATCTGTATTTGTTCATACAGAATAATGTAGGAGAGAAAATCAAATTCAACGATACAACACCATAAAAAAGCCAAAATTAATAATTCAAAAACATATTTTCAACATCCTCAGTACACATTCCTAATCAAGACAATTCACAAACTATGGCAGTCCAAAATTCACGATAAATAGTGTGATAGCTTCTCGACAAAAACTACATTATATTATTATCAGGTTAATGAAATAGTCATGCATGATTTTATAACTCCAAAACAAGTTAAAACAAATAAAAGAAAAAAACCCACTGATGCACACTCTAGAAAAGAAAATGTGTGCACAACTAAAACTGCAACAAAGGCACATACAAAAATATAGTAAAGCAAAAAGAATAAGCCCTGATGACACTCACACACTGCGACATGTGCTTGGATCAAATCCAGGAGGCAGATTCCCACTTAGGATTGGTTCTATCTGCAAAATAAAAGTCCAAATGAACAAATAAAAAAAAAAGAAAAAGCTTACAACTATAATAGTCCTAAGCAGTACATAGCTACGATATATCAGAAAATTCCGAAAGGGCACTCTATGATAAGTCAGAAAGAAGAAAGAATTAGTCCGGAACCAAATGCACTCACATTCACAATGTCAAAATTTTTGCTCTAAGACCCATTCACTCTTAACCAAAAGAAGATAGGTCTGAAGATAAGCGGAAAGGCTGGCAGACATTTGGTTTTTGGAGTTTTCCATTAACAGCTCTCGCAGCATTGCAACAACATTTGATATTAAATTTCAAATAAAAAACTAAAAATTATAAACGAGGAGCTTCGTGAAATTCAAAAGACACTGATTAAAAGTTTGGTTTACTCGTCTAGAATTTTTTCCCAGAAAACAAACGCACGGCCCCAGGACTGACCGCAGTAATTTCAATCAAAGGAGGCCATACAGCGAGAAAGAGTGTTCGCTAACCATACAAGCAGAATGAGTTACGCTAGAAATCAAGCAAACGACAAAACCAATTTGTTATAGAGAAGTAACAGAAAAACAGCCAATCAGAAAACGCGACAATGCAAAGAAAGAACCACATATTTAGATCGGCACATAATTACGCTTCCAAGAACCCACATGAAGAGGGAGAAAGATGCCACATGCCCGTAACGGGACTACGAAAAACCACGATTTGGTCATCCAACTAAAAGGAAAGCCTAATTTCGCAATCCAACTCAAAGAAACCCTAAATCAAAAACAGTACGAAACGCTCGCAACAAACAATCTTTAATCGAGGGACAGAAACTGCGAAACCACAACAAAAGACGAAATTTTTTTATCCGATCGACACGAATAGGGATGCGAAGGCGACGGGAGTGGGGGTGGGAACCTGAGGAGCGGCCAGGAGGCCGGGGTGGGGGTAGAGGGCCTGCTGCTGCTGCTGCTGCTGGAGGAGGAGGGCCTGCTGCATCAGAGCCTGCTGCTGCTGCTGCTTGAGCCTCTGCTGCTGCATCGTTCCTCGTCCTAGGGTCGTCCTCCGACACCACCCCGATCCGAGTTCGACAGTATCGTGGAGTGTAGCGGTAGGGTTTACCGAGAAAGAAAAGGGGGAGGACGAAGAAGCAAACCCTCGCGACCCCGAGAGAGAGAGAGAGAGAGAGAGAGTAAACCACGACGTCACGTGTCCTCTATATTGACTCCTTGGTTGACGTCACGTGCTTTTCACGTTACACTAAATGAAGCACCAGATTACAATAATGCTTCTCCCTTCTCAGCAGCAACACACAACAGATGGCAATCTTTTAGCACGCAGAAACAAATATGAGACTACATAATAAGTTCCACGAGAATCAAAATATCATTTAAAAATAGTGATAAGAGATTAAAAAAAAAAGCAATAGTTATGTATTATGTGAACAACAGGAACTTGAGGTAGTAAAAATAATTAAAATAAAAAAAATTATTATACATGATATTATTCAAGACGTAGTTAAGATGACAATATCAACCATTTTAGCCAACCACATACTTCATTTCATTACAAAACCATATGAATTTTGTCTCGTGCTGCCACATATTTGTCCGTCGACGGATCCATCCATCCTGTGCTTCTCCTTCCTCTCTTCTCCCTTCTCATCTCATCTTGTGTTCTCTTTATCCTTTTCTTTCCTTTTTCTTGTTTCTCAACTGCTATATCGGCGTGCTATGTCTCGATATGCTACATACCAATCCGGCGGTATAGATCCAAGAATTGAAAATTTTGTTTACCTCCTCTTCTCATCCTGCCTAGTTTAGTCGTCTTGTTCTGTTTATCCTTTTTTTTTTTTTTTTCCTTCTTCTCGTTTCTCAATACCGACTAGTATATCGATGTGCCATGTCTCGCTATGTTGTATACCAATCCGACGGTATAGATTCAGGAATTGAAATTTTAAAACATGGTTTGGAGTAGTGACCACAGAGTATACTGGAATATCAGTTTACAACCTCTAAGATTTTTAGGAAAAATAAAAAAAAAATTGTGTTGATCAGAGATTCAGTTGAACATGATACTGCTGCTCCTTTGGTGGAGTTTATTGAATCCTAGCATATAGTAAACATATGCTGTTGAGACCCTACATACCTCAAACAAGTGGATCCAGGTGGATATTTCTAGTATGGCGATTCAATAAGAACAAGGACCATCAAACTCATACCACCCTTGCTATCAGACCAAAAACAAAAACACAAAGATCAAACCAACACAAATTTCATGTATTATAACCCGCTTGAGGATTTATGTATCAATTGAAATTTTCTGGCACTCACCATACTTGGTCTTAGCTTAGCATATGAGGAAGAGAGGAGGCATTACACATCTGGTAAATCATGTTTGGTTGGATGCAGTTAGTACGGATTCTATCTGGTTAAGTATCATGTACAAGAAAGCAAGTGATAAGCATCAGTTTCCTTGAGATCTACCTCAAGGATCAAGTCACTATCTGGAGTCATAGGAATTGAGTGCATCATATATGGAATAATGCAATCAAGGACACACTACTCGATTTCCATCAATAACTAGAAAGAATAATGCTGGACATTTCTGGAAGATTGCACTCTTGGCCACTCTTTTTTTTAAAAAAAAACAAAATCTGAAAAAATATCATTAAATGGATATTTCCACCCACAAGTTTATGCCAGGTTTCCACAAAATAAAGTCCTGCTCCTCCCTCAGCTATTTATGATCCATTTGCCACTTTTACTATGTCCTTCAACTAAAACCAGTTTGCTAAGATTTTGCTGCAAATCTTTATTAGAACAAGGGAGAAATTTACCTTTGTTATCGAATCTCCGACCATCTCGAAGGAAGATTTTTTACAATCAAGTGGATTTTAGTTTCATCAAAAGTCAATAGTGAGATTCATCTCGACATGAGATACTGAACACATTTGATGATCCACAATTCTGTGGAGGATGATCTTCTTAGTGTTTGCTAAATGCATTTACTAGTGATTGTTTTTTGTTCTTTCGCAGGGAGTTGTAACCACTCTCTTGGCAAATCAAAGTAGATGATCAAACATATGTGGGTATCACTTGCAACAGAAGCAGGTAAAGATTTAGTACATGATATATGGGATAACGCAGCTTAAGAACAAATGGTTATTTTGCAGTATCGAATGGGAAAACAAGTTGCCATCATCAAGGATTATTAGTCAACGCAATATCTTGAGTGGGAGTGATGTTTGTTGATAGGCTTGTCTTCCTCAATTTAGATTAGAAGATCACCAATTCCATTTCCTCCCCCCCCTATATGACTATCTACTACTTTTGACTCCTCCAGCTACACATGATCCTTTTGTTTCTCACACTTAATAAAACCTTTACATGACATATGCCTTGATGTTAAAGATTTAGAAGAGATTTCCTCCTTGTATTCCAAATGATGGCAACCATGTGAAACTTATCAAAATTCCATGATTCATAGTGACTTTGTATCTCACTCTCACATTTTCTACCTAAAAGGCCATAAATTAACCTAATGTGATCAACAAAGCAAGTTCATGGCACAAGGGCCACCACAGTTAACTAAAGATCTTAGCATAAATCTTTTAGAATCTTACTTTAAAGCTCTCCTAATTGTTTAGCAACTGGGCTAATCATTGAGAATTATTGACAACAACAAGTGGCTACTTGTCGAATATATTACTTGAATCAAAAGATTTGGTAAGGATTCACCAGCCAACTAATCTTGACCCTGGTTGTCCTGTGATCAACCCTTTGAATTAAGGACAAGTTTCTTATGAACATAGTAATCATTCAAAGAGAAGGAATGGTTCCAATGAATCTGAAGGTTTCTTTTTCCTCCTATTTCCACACAAGAAGTTGTCTTTTACCAACCAATCCCCAACATCAACCGCCTTGTGCTCTACTACAAGTTGGCATATACAAAACAAAGTTGAGGTCAACTTCGTTCTCCATGATACCTTCACATGGAAAGATTTGCCCTCCCAACACTCGTACTGTTCCATTTGTTTCCTTCAAGTGAAGGGAATTCCAAATCCTTGAGGTCTTCAATTACCAGTCAGTTCTAGCGTCCGTAAGAAGGCATGACTTGTTTGGTATAATCAAATCCTCATCAAACACATGCTCTTTTGTAGTTTTGAACTCCAAGGAGGCTGACTAAATACTTTAGTTTGAATGATCATCTTCAGTGACTAAAGTGAAAGTTAGGTCTCAGTAAAAATTAATTCTTGGTAGACAGGCCTTTGATTAGAATAGATAATATCGGTCACTTTGCACAGAAGATGAAGAAAATTAGAGTTACTTTCTTCAAAGAAGATTAATCATCTTCTAGATGGATAACAATATGAAATTCCTCATTCAAGATACAGCTATATTTCTTTTCCTTTTAACCTGCAAAGAAATATACCTAGGCCTCCGTTTTATCTAGAGCTGTTAATGAGTGACAAAGAATCAAAATTAGGAAGACTAGTGGCAATTGGTTCTCTTCCAACTTTGTCAAACCAATAATGAAACTGATATACGTTTGAATAGAATTTCTTTTTCTTACTTCAGAGAATCTATAACAATCAGCAACATATGGGGAAGATAGCAACAGAATCACAATTATTTCAGACAGCATAAGAGAAGAACACCATGAGCAGCAAAGAACACCAATTCTGCAAACAAAATTTGTATTGAATTTATCATGATAATAGGTACATGTATGTTCCTTTGATTCCTATAAGGCAACAGTATGAGACACAGTCTGTTAATAAGGAAGAATCTGAAACCTAAGTCATCAGTGACATCAAACACATTTTTTACAGTACCACGAAGAAGTATTCTAGAAAAAGAAGTAATCAAGACTTGACATCATCTGAGATTCCTGAGCCTTACGGGTGATCCTTTCTGGTGTGCTCAGAGCTCAGACTGAGGCTGGGAAATGAGAACTGAGGACCCAAGCCAAGCCATGATCCGCTCTTCTCTTGCTTCACAGGATTCACCGTTTCAGGAGAGGCAGTAACGTGATATGGTGCTCTCGCACTGATCCTGAAATTTTTTTCAGAGGTTAACTGGTTAGACTTACGGACATGACACTGCAACAACAATTTATCAAGAAACATTCAGCAACATGTTTGCTTCGTTCAGCAAATCATGAAGCAAGGGTTACCTACCGATCTTTTCTCTTCTCAAGGAATCGCTGGAGCGACGCATTTCGAGCGATAGGAAGGTCTGCAGTTCAACCAAACAACAACATTAGTGACTTGTAGATTTGCAAAGCTATTATCCAATCTCAATTTAACAACAAGGAGAGATTCATTACAAGATAGATTAAGCTGTACTGTTCTTGATAGATGGCCAGATTTCTGTGCAGTTGAGCTCCCCTTGCTTGCTAGCTGCAACAGATCCTTGGCTTTCTTAGCTGGAAAATTGTCGAACACCATCACCTTCCCTCCATAGAAGATTGTGAGTTGGTTCCTTTCTTGTTCACTGCAGTACAAGCAGCCATATAAACAATCAGAACACCCTCAAACTTCTCATTACAGACGAGCACCAAGTTTAGTTAAGATCATGGGATGAAATAACGGACAACGAACAGAAACATGGATCAAACCATTGTACTCTATCATCTAAAACCATAGCATTTCTAAGCTTTATATGCATATGGGAAAATATTAGATTTTTCTTCGAAAATTGAAGGATAATTTGAGTTGTTTGGATGAAGAGTTGGTACCTGGCATCTTCGGCCACAGCCGCGAGAGAGGGGACGAAGCCAGCCCGCCGTGGAAACAGCTCCATGGCGTTTCCGGCGGAGGAAACGTCTTCCTCCTTCTCGCCGTCCGCTTCCGGCAACAGGCTCATGGTGGTCGGCGGCGGCCGAAACGCTTGCGATTTGCCTAAAAGATGGACCGAAGCGAGTCAGTCGAACAGTGGCTTGCAATCTGGATCCCTAAAGAAAAGAAAGCTCCGATCTTTTGGAATATATCTCCCGAAAACCAAGGTTTCGGAGATGATTCAAGAAAACCAAGACGAACTAGTTCATCCACTCCCCAAACATTCGAAACCCAAACAACTTTCGCGTCGAAACCCCATCAAGCTCTCACCTTTGGCGGCGTATTCGGGTCGTTGGCCCATCTCGATCCCTAACTCGGCGACGCTCCCCTTCTCCTTGATGTAACGGCTGAGGAGGCTACAGGTGACGGCGAAGTTGGTCTTCCCCTGCTTCCGCGCCGCCATGTCCATCGTCTCTTTCCCACTCACCGGCTATCGGATGGCTCGATCCAAAAAGCTTCGCTTCGCTTCGCCTCCCGAGAACAAGCTCCAATGCACCGATCTCCTCTCCACCTCTCTTCCGCTCGAGCAACCGGTTCTCGACAGCGCTTCTCTTGCCTCCCCGATCGCCTTATGTCTCGTCGTCTATGTATAGGATAGTTATAGAACACGTGACGATAAAACAAAACGCAGGTGAGGAAATAATTTACCACACAAACATATTTATCGCGTAATTCAAAATAAATATACGTAAATTGTCTAAAGACTAACATAAATTAAGGATTCAACTAATACATATTTTTTCCCCTTAGGACGGAGTGGGCGAGGGTGGGTGGACCGAGTCCAAGAAGATTAGCCTCTCTTCTTTTTCTAATGCATGTGCTTTGACTAATGGGGTTGACCTGTTCAATGTTGGGGTTTGGTTCTGGCAAACAAAACGTGGAAAATGTTGGGGGATTTGGGACGGCGACGACAAATGGAGGGAGGGAGGGAGGGAGGACGTCAATCGCGTCCCGCCACGGATCATCAATCGTGGCGGCTTAGCAGAGAAATGTTGGAATCACGTTTGAATTAAAAATTGTGCATACGATTATTTCATAGCTCAACATAAAATAAAGAGTTGAAATATTGTCTGTATAGTAAATGTGATAATAAGACTACACCTTCTTCTAAATGTCGGCTAAAACATGAGATTTCTTGGATCAAAGATTCGAGATGTCACGGAAAGCATCCTTCTCCATGTTAGCGTTGTGTTGATCATTCACGAGGACTCCGTTCTCTTCCTGTTTGACAATGAGCACGGAATCAGATGATAGCATGAGCCGACAAGTATAAAGATGATATATGTAGTTGAATTGGAAGAAATTATTTACACTCTATTTATCTATTTTCGATTGCTAAACTTATTTCAATCCATGAGTTGCAAAATTATAAGACGTCAAGCAGCAAAGAAAAGAAGCATATAAAATTTTCAGGTTTTCGATGAGTCATGATAATAATTCTGCAAACCAATATTTCAATTTTATCAGAAGGAATGAAGAAAGGGGGCTTTCTTTACTTGGCTGATCCGAAGCAAACTGCAACAAGAAACCTCATTCTCTGTCTCATGGAGCCTTTCAGATCTGTGGCATCGCTTCCAGTTTTTTGTGCCTGTCAGGAGTACAAAACAATGTTGTCATTGGAAGAAATAAAAAAATACTTGAGGTAGATTTTTCTTTGCAAATGATGCTACTTCCATTTTCAACATGTATAACGAGTATGAAATACTAGCCAAATGTATCCCAGTTATCTTCGTCGTATGAGCTGGAAATGTGCCATGAAAAGAAGTCGCAAGAGATGCTCTGCACCGACTTTACTGACGCGTTATGTTGAGCAAGCCCAGAATAACAAAGAATGAGCAAGAACAAGCAAGCCAAGTAGACCTGACTACAAATTGCATGAGGGTGGCAACACATGAAATTACAAGGTTAAAGCAAGCCGATATGAAGAATACAAAGGCATGTAAGAAAAATGTGCACGTTTAGTTTAAATGATAATTAGTGCAGAGGAATCTAGGAAAAAGCACTTATGAAAATATATCGATGCCTCTAGAAGCATGTATAAGAGTACAAGAGTATCCGACTACGAGGTTGTGTTAACTAGGCGATGGTACTCGCACTTCTAATCTCTGCAACTGAAACACGAGTTTAAGCAGTATACATCAAACCAAATGGAATCAAGTATCCAACAATATTAACAGTCAGGTAAGTATCAAAAGAGAAAATGATACTAGTTCGTTTATAAAGACGACATTCTCCCCATGGATCAGAAACCAAGTAGAATATGACAGTACATATCTCCTACGCTGCATGATGAATCGGTTCCTCTTAGTCAAAATGAATTACATGACATGATCGTCAATAAGATGGAATACAGAATATATTCCCTCATTTCACCCATTCGAACTAAATAATGATATAATGAATCTTCTTTTGTCACTGGACTTCCCAATCGTATTCATTGTAACACTATTGTATCAATTTTACAAAGATCCAATAGTATTCCACAAGCTCGTAACATTGGTCATGATAAACCCTAATTTATTGCTTCCTCTCCACTAATAATGTCCACTCCTTCAACTTCCTCCCAAAAAACGGATTTTGCATAATGAGTTTTTGATATTAAACGATTCCTGCTAAAAAAATTGTGAAAATCATATCTGCAAGTGAAGTAGGCACTTCAAAAAACCAAGAATGCCGTGGAAAATGTATCAAGATTTTGAAGTGGTCTTTGGAATTCATGTGTTCTTGCAGTTGAGAATCAGGGCAAGAATAAATACTCCCATGCATTTAAGACTAACCCCACAGAGAGAATGTTTTTACCATCAATCACTGCCAAGTGAAGCTATAAGCTGTAGCATTACATGGGTCACGGAAACAAAGTTGCATTTGATCAGAGTTTGACTATCATATCGGTTGGAAATGGTATACAAGAAGTGAGGAGAAAGATAAAAAGGAACTAACATATATAAGTAATGTGATATATATTTCTCATCTGCAAAGGTCATATATACTTCGGTCACTACCTTAATACTTAAGCACTAAATGTTTAATTCAACTAATATGATACTGGTGAGTTGCAATTTAAGTATATAAATGAATAAAGCCATATAGCCACAATTTCTTGCAGGGATCCCTTTTACAAAAAAACAGCTAACTCTCCTAATAGTTGCCAACTCAATATCTCACCATTCCTCAAACACCTAAAGTTGACCACATAACCAAAATTCACCCTTGAATGAATGCTGCAGAGCCTTACCACTATGTGTGCTCAAACTGAGTGGTAGAATATTCTTTGCAGCTCCATCTGAATCTGAACACCACAAATCCTGCCAGTTAAACAAGAATGGGGTGAAGCTTGCGCATACTGACCAGATTTACACAACAAATATTGCAGAAATCAAAGAAATACGTTACGGGCCATATGGTATTCACATCCTCATTAAAAGAAAACCATAATCGTATGAATCAAAGAAAAAATGTCCCTAAATAGGATATTTATAATCCATAATAGGTTCCGACTCTAACCAATCAAAGTGAAGTAACAAGATCGATTGAGAGAAAACAAAGTTAATGCAAGAAAAGACAACAAAATCGGAACTTTCGACCTAAAGAATGCTCAAATTTAAGAGCTGATAGAAAATCTAGATTTTCCGCGTATTCATTACAGAAAATTTATCCAACAACACCATGTAAATATTTGCAACCATTCAGATCAACTGGCCGAAGCTTACCGTCAAGGTAGCTCGCAAGAGAGGTGGAGAGCAAGACACCTTCCTGTTCCGACGACGACATTGCGCCCCGACCCTTTCGGACCCATCGGCAGCCCGAATTCCCCTTTGCCTCACCACCCCACATCTCACGATCTCCCCATATCCCTTTGCAACCCTAGCATCGTCAAGCCCGACACACCAGCGGCAGCAGCCATCACCTCCGGCCCGACTCCGAAAACCCCGTCCGGAATGGCGACGCCTTTTTCACGTATCCAACGAATCGGAAAAAAAAGTTGATTTGGCGCATGACGACGAAGAAATATATCTTCAGATGAACGGCTGAGATTGCATTCAGACACGACGTGCATCGCCGGATGACTTCACCGATGAACGGGGAGCTGGCGGAGGGATTCGATGACGGAGACCCAGCAGCAGCTCACGTATCAGAAGCGTCGTAAGCGCCACGTGTGCTAGACGCACCGACGCCTCACCTTATCGTGCCGAGAGACGAAACACCGGGCGAAGCCCTCCAATTTGTCGACAGTTGTGAGCCCCACATTTGATTCCAATTTTATTACCTTAATGTGTGATTTGTTAGATCAGAACACAGAAGACTCGTCTAAAAGAGCTCTAAATTGTATTTAGAGGCATTTCCTTCACGGATTAATGAAGAAGGAAAAAAATTAAGTTATAAATTGACAACATATATATATATATATATATATATATATATATATATAGATAACATAAGAATATTAGAATTATAAATAACAAAAATGGGTCGTCAAAGTTTGCGTGGGTGCAGATAGATTTCTTCTACAGCTCTCCACTCGACTCCACTCCACTGTCTGAGATCACAATTGCAGACAATTTCTCAGGGGCAGCAAGCACAGCTGACAAGCTCAAGAATTATTGCATCTCAAATTACATGTGCACAAGAGAAAGATGATTGAGCCATTCATCAAAATGCTTTATAACATCTGCATGACAATTTCCTTTTCTTTTACTATTAACACTCAAAAGCATAAATTCACAGCAAAAATGCAGCGTTTCTCCTCTGCTAAAACCCTTCTGGTTCGCTTCTCTGCTCCACGGTCAGTCTGGGACTCCCAAGCAATTGGCATACCTTCAGTGGCTTCTTCATAAACATCAACACTATCAGAGAGAGAGAGAGAGAGAGAGAGAGAGCTGCCTTCGATCATACCGACACTCAATGCCATATTGGTCTCTAGATCTCTAGAACGATATCTGCAAGCAAGAACAGTTTCACATCAGTGGCCATCAAAACATGGTATTACCATTGTAATGCAAGAATTGATTGTCTTACACTCGGAATCTGTCTTAACCCATCTACACTGGTCTTTCCTATGGTCATCCTCCTCCACCTTTGATGCCTGCAACTTCTCGTTGGGTTTGCTCTCCAAGTAGCTTCTCATTGATGTTGGAGCAGAGCTCTTCTTGGTAAGAATTGCCTTGAGAATCTGTCATCCAAGGTTCGCATGAAGGCTTCACGTAGATGACAAATCTCCACGAGGAAGAAAGCAAACAAGAATTTGCCATACCTTCTCGATCCTTGGCTCAGGAATGGGGTCTCTGAAGCTTGGAGGTGACTCGAAGCCACTCCCACAGACACATATCTTCTTCAGAAGAAATGAGAGTGATTTCTTCTTGATGGCATTGCGGTTGCCCTGTAATGCATCCTTCACTTTGCTTAGTATGATCTTGGTGTAGGGGGAGAGATCGCCATTGTTGTCGAGCTTCAAGCTGGTGGTCCTGTCGACCTCCAAGCTCGACGGGCAATTGAGAAACCTGTTCAGTGGCAGATTAGCTCTACCTTCTTCTTCTTCTTCTTCTTCGGCGATCTCGGATCCGCTGGTGCTACACTTTGGCTTTCGGCTCAGCAGCTTTGCTAGCTCTTTCTGCAGTGTGTTCACTTCTTCTGCCGTGAAATCAAGCAAGTCTTCTGAAGCATCCAAGTTTTCTGCGATTTGTGGGTCTTGTTTCATGTCGTTGATGCCGAATGTTCCGATTGCCAACAGGGTCTGCGGCCACTCGCTGTGTTCATTTCCAGGAGCTGAAGCACCTGATGAATAGTGTATCAATCAGCAGATCATTCTACACGATGCCGACGGAAGATAGATGACACAGATCAAAGCAAGAATGGGAAGCTCACTCACGAGAAGCAGAACACTTCTTCTCTGGTCTCCCATTGAACTTGTTTTGCACCCAACTCAAGATCTAAAGCCAACACAAGCCACAAACTCCGTCAAAATGTTGATGACAATGAGAGATAGAGAACGAGAGAGAAGAGGCTTTATTCCTTACCCTCATGTTTCAGATCCTAACAAAGAGGCAGAGAGAGAGAGAGAGAGAGAGAGCGCTTGCTTGCTTGCTGAGAGTGTCTACAATCTTCTCATTCGTTTCTGCACTACAGAGAGCACTTGGAAGAGACAGAGAGAGAAGCCAAGCGACTACCTGGAACTTCCTTCAGCGAATGGGATCGATGGAGGGGTTATATAGACGGTGAGCAAAGTGCTACAGAATTGCCATGGCCATATTGTATCGGTCTAAGGTCACTGCTGACGATTCACCAACCCTTCTCAGCCTCTACGCTCCACAAATATCCTCTCTCGACTGAGCAGTGAGCGCTCCCCATGCATGGATTACGATCATGAGACGAATGCAAGGTTCGCTTTTCCGTGCCGAGTTTGCTGACAGAAGCCTTGTGCGGTTGCATACATTTCGGCGAGCACATGTTTCTGTCCTTGAAGAGAGAAGGGTTGGGATCAGATCTTGATGGCCAAAGAAGCAATCCCTCTCGAAAGAGCTTGGGGGCATGCACATCTGAGCTTTCAGGAGCAGCTTTGCTGCCTCCCATCACATCGTATGGCAACTGGCACTGCACAGAGGTGGCGAGGGGTAGAACCCAGCCACCCTACAGCGGCGTAGGGACATGGAAGCGTGCTTGTGCTTGGAAAGCTAACAACATCATCTTGCAGCCATAATAAGGCGAGCAGTTGGATTCCTTCTACTGTTGGGGCTACGAATGAGATGCCATGGCACAGGTAACAGTGGCCATCAGGTCAGCTTGGGATACGTTTCAGTCCAACACACAGCACATTTAGCATATCAATGCAACAATGCATGCCAAATGAAGGGGATGGTGAGAGAGACAGTATAGACTATGCAAATTTGTACCATGCAATTCAATTTATTTCATCTCAGCTCTCATATCAATTCAAGCTTCCATACCTGACTTCATATGGATCTCATTGCATCTCAAATATAATGAGTTAAATATAAACCACTTATCTTCCCATCTTTCAAGTTTCAGGATATTTTTATTTTTTTAAGTATGTCTTTTCAAATCTCAATGCCATGAATTGAATTTGTTTATTTATGCTGCATTGAAAGATGTGTGACAAAGTTTAATCTCTCACATGAAGGTTATGAGCTTTCTTTGTGCATGCACACCATTGAATCTTCTTCACAGTTGATCTTGAGAATCCATGTTAGGTTTAAGCTTTACCAATTCCAATTCCACTTCAATGAATGAGTTCATCTCAAGTGCTTTTTGCATCAGAAAGAAAGAACAATGGGCAAGTTGTGATCCACACATGCAAATTTGATATCTTTATATATATATATATATATATATATATATATATATATATATATATATATATATATATATATATATATATATATATATATATATATCAGATAATTCCAAACCCACGAGACTTGCAGTCAAAGATTGGTTGTGGGTAACTGAGAACACCACCTTTCTACTTCTTCTTCTTCTTCTTCTTCTTCTTTGCTTTGCAGCAGCAGAAGAATCAATCATCTGATCGCAGTGCAGATGAAATCAAAGAAGGAAGTGGGAGATAAGAAGATCGCAGGCAAGTCACAGATCCCAAAGCCTCATCGGTTCCAGCGTTCCAGCTGGGAGTGAGCGGCGCCACCAAAGCCTTCTTTCTCCTTCTCCCAGAGTGCACAGAGCTAGTGTCACGACAAGGTGGCGATGGCAGGATCTTGTGCTTGTCGGACCGACGCGTGTGTCGAACGGAGTTGACCCACTCAAACCATCATTCGCACCACATCACGCAGCTCCAAATCCAGATCTCCGTGGACTTAACCCATCCCCTGGAAACAGTCCCCGAGATCAGATGGACCTCTGCGTTCGTTCCCCTATGTCGTCTCCTCGTCGCTCACCATGATGCGACTGCCACTAAACTATCCTGCACTGTGTCGTTCTCCATTCCTCCACGTACGTCCACAACCCTCGATGTCATACATTAAGCACGTTGCAGGTCAAAGGAGAAGCTCGGGCCACCACTTTCCCCATATGATAATTGCTTGCACTGGTGGTGATCGCTGGGGTTTTGCCCTGCTACAGAAGATTGACTCTTGAACAGATTCAACGCAAAGGAAATAGCATAGGAAACAAGTTGCAACTCTTCATAATAGAAACAGGAGAGAGAGAGAGAGAGAGAGAGAGAGAGAGAGAGAGAGGGGGGCGAAGATGTTGATGGAAGCAAGGTATGATTTCTAGGTGAAGGAGATGAACAGCTCTGCCATGTGGTCCATGAACGCTTCTCCCTAGTGTTGAACTCTCGAGATACAGATAAAATGGCAATGAGAGGACTTGTGAGGAAGGGGGTAGAGACACCTCAGGCAAGGAAACTAAAGTAGAGATGCCTTGCGATAGATCACAGATAGTTGACGGCACCAATGCACCTCGAGACAGTAAAACAATGGCTCCCACCCACTGTGGGTGGGATGAGATCCACTATACACAAAAAAAAAGATCTCTACTCAATTCCACATTTGCATCCTCCGTAGGAAGGTGTGCCATGGCCTGTACCACAGGCTTGGAGAACACATATTCTAGCATTTCATACTGCATATGATCTGAAACAGAGCTCAACGATGAATGATGATAAAGCATGCAAATTGCTCTTGGGAAAAGAAGACTTTTCATCGAATCGGAAAGAACTTTAACAGAGGATTGGAAGAACTACGAGGCTCATCCATGCTACAAAACAACAGAGAACCCAGTGGAGGTTCCACCAAAAGAAGAAGAGCTCCCAGTTAAATTGTTCTTGCACGTTGATGAGATAAAAGTCGAATCACTTATCTTCGGGTTCGCCGCCCTCGACTGTTTTGACCGCATTGTTCAACATCAAATGTGAAGAAAATGTCGTGGTCAGATGAAGCTACTAAGCAGCAGCATGGGACAAAGTCAACTGATCAAGATTCAGCAAGAAAGTCAAAGCATGAATGAAACCATCAACTGCCTCATGGAAAGGGCAACTATTCTCCCAGATGCTGGAATGATTCAGGACAGTGAGCCAACTTGATTGGGTATCTTATGATCACTTTTTGGTCAACAGGTGCTTGTTCAGAAAGCAGCAGATCACTTTTGATAACCATGTGGACAACTGTGTTCATGCTCAGGTTCCTAACAAAGCTAATTCTACGACTCCGGAAGACTTCGAAGCAGTGCAGTCACAAGCAGATTCATGCACACATCAAAATCTACAACCAGCCTCTTATCACTTTCAGATGAGTAGTCAACTTGGAAGAACTCTTTTTCTTCCTGTCCTCGATCTTGCTGTGCACACGCATTGTACAAGAGGACCACAAACTTCAACATCTGCTGTCAACAACTTGTATGATACGAAATCAGTTAATACCCACATGTAAGTTGTAAATGTTAAGATCAAGCATTGAATTACTAATCAGCAACTACTGATTTGGAATCTCAAGAATAATAATATAAAGATTTGACCTCTAACTAGAAAAAGGGTTTGCCACCATTTTCTTTTTTTTTTTTCATCACCTTTGCTTACACCACATTGCCAATAACATGCAGTTGAAAGTGTTTCAGTAATGGCACCCTAATCTTTTTCCTGATCCACAAAAGTGAGACATAAATTTATTCCGTTCATATGCAGTGTTATATGCACAAATGTAAGAGAATCATATTTAGAGAAACAACATGATCTTCTCACAAAAAATAATTCCCCCTGGAATCAAATAATTCCACAGAATGGCTAACAAAACTTGTCCAGAAAGCCACCATTGTTAATGTTACAATGCTAGACACTTTTTTTTTTCATTTTCTATAATTCACGACCCTCTTCTATACTTTTTTTTTTTTCTCATTTTGTGTCAGTATATCACAACACGGAAGAGACCAGGCTGAGGCTGGGTGAAGCGAAGGCCTTCCTCCACCAGGTACTGCTCGATTGCCACAGGAAGCCTGGCAGGTGTTCGTGAGCCCTTGGTGTGGTGACCAGTCCCGACGCATATCAGGGCGTGCAGTTGCTGCCCAGCAGCCCTTGCCGTGTTCCTCATGGCTCTCAGTTCACGATGTAGAACATGTATGGCTTCACCGACATGAAGGCCATGCAGATCGATAAGATGATCCTGCCCACGGCTGCAGCCAAGGACCTCAGAAGATGGGTTCCTGAAAGATACGTAGGAAATCCAACAAATGTTGTTATGTGATCTGTGGTCTAAAACACAAACACAACCACAACTTGTTATAGAGTACAATATTACTTCAACAAGCTGACCAACATCTCTAAGCTCTTCATGGAAGCCCCAGAAGGCCAGTAGAAAATAAACTTTACAAGGACATGCTTATTTCACAAATGCAATTCTGCTAACTTTTAGGTAACAACAGCTCTAAATATGATATAGATATATTCCAATAACATGATGACTGAAGAAAGATACTTCAGTCAACTTCAATTGTTCCTCTCGTAAAAGTTGTACAAGTGATGCTTTTGTTTATCCATATACGAAGGCTGTAAATTTACATTGGGATATTCAAAATTCTCAACTTTGATTAGTTATATGAATGAGAGTCTCATTTGGTGGCAGCAGCAGAACTATTGGCTGAAGTACAGAACAGAAATGGTGACTCTAATTACTTCACAACCTTTAAAAACAAAACATATGTTTACACAGTTAAAAGAGTGTACTTGGTATATCAAAAGAAACACAAACTACTACTGCTGTTAAAATTAGGCAAAAAAAATGATAAGATTAGGGACCAAATGACAGGCGTACACTACAGAGTGATGACTGACCAACCTTCTCTGGTAAATTGTTTCTTTAGCTTTTTCATGAGCTGCTTTCATCTGCATGTTGTACAACTGACCCTTCAAACTCAGTTCCTTTGCTAGAGCCTTGTTGCCAATAAGGTATGCTTGTCTTGCCTGTCAACCATTTGTGACTTATGGTCTCAACAACACAGCTCAAATTTCCAATTCAATCCACGTAACAAAACAAAAGTGAGTAAACTTAAGAATACATAACTACTACACACATAATCCAACAGTATTGCCACACTACAAGAGGCACAATAGGAAACACTAAGACCACGTAGAAACAATAAGTAAAAATGTACAATTTGATGTTAGGATGATTTCCAACAACCCTGAGAGAGTATGTGACAAATCCCCAAAGTGATCGTCTGTCCCTGAATAGCACATGTTTCAAATGTCTACTAAGTTGTAGTACACTCACATGTTACTTGAATCTATATGAGTCCGCTTACCTCCTCAATAAGATCATCTTAGCCCTAACATGTAAATGTTCCAACCATCTCATATGATTCTTGCACGTTATTGATTTTGATACATACTAACGATGCCCTCATGCACAATTTGCAAGTTCATGATAAGTCTACTCATATGGTGTCCTAATGTACATAAACATCATTATAAGGAGCACATCTACCTGTTCAAAGCATGCATTTCGAAGACGTGCAAAGTCACGAGCTTCTTCTCTTGACTCTGAATATATATTTGCTGTAATCTCAGAAATAGAAACATAGATAAGGGGAAACTTTAGATAAATCCAGTAAAAATTCATGGAAATATGGTGAGCAGTAAAAGAAGATATACTAAAAATATTACCCACTGCTTCCCCAGTCTCAAGCCAAACAGGAGATGACCGAGCTGGACCTGAACCATGCCATTTATCCCCATAAACCATTTTGCTAAGACCATTATATGAAGTAGCCAACTGTTGGGAATTGCTACTTGAACCAACACCAGTATCAGCAGAGCCTTTTCTATCATACTTCCAGTGACCAGAATCCTGCAATGCTAATTTTCTAACAGTTGAAGCAAAATCAATATCACCTCTTGATGTACCAGAAGAAGATTTGTGCATATTAAAACCATGTTGAACATCTTCTCCAGTATACTTTGACAACTGATTTTGAGTGTCTGCTAATGGAAGAGCTGGAAAGTCCATCGGGCTAAAGTTTGGAGCAGCCAAGGAATTTGTGCTAAGGTTTTGGTCAGAGCCGGCATCAACTTGAAGCTGCAATACAAAAAATTAAATATCAACCCTCAAACAAGTCATTATGCCAAGTGATATATAACTTAAAGACATAGCATCAGCCAAGATGGTTTTATTATTTCAAACAAATTCATCAGCAAAACTCTAGTAGTATTGCATGGTAAAATCTTTAAAAGCAAAGCAAACAACAATGAAAGCACTATCATTAACAAATACAGCACCTTATTCCATTATGGTCAGAAAATAACACAAGAAAGCAAAGGCAGTCACATACAAGTCACCTAGAAAGACCAATAGACAGATGTTCCCTACATTAACATTTTAAAAATATAGGCATCTCTCTGGATATCAATCCACTTACACTTGAGATAATACTGCTTCTTAAAAGCATTTAAAACGGTGTATATATACAATTTTCCCATATTCTATTATGAAAGATTTATATTTGATTACTTTGTTAAAAGGGGCAGACGAAGAACCACAATTTCTCATTTGTTTAAAGACCAAGAGATCCATCTAGTGAAATAAAAGATATATAATAGTTCCCGTGGTGCTTAGAAGCTTCCAAAGTGATTTTCTTCTGCTTTCTGTTTCTATTTAATATATCCTAGAACATGATACTACTCACATGTATATTGACAAATACATTTTCTAATGATCAGGTTTATACTTCAGATAATACAGCCAAGCAATCTGAATATATTTCAATGTAGAAAATGGAATAAGTTCTGGTTTTCATATTATGCTTTCTGGACTTTTGAGTCAATTTAAAATATATATCGAGTTAGAGTAATATCCATAGCTACACTTGTAAACTTGAATTCCGATGACGTGGTGCATTGTCAACTAGCTAGCTGACTGATTTAGGCACAGATGGTAAAACACATTATTTTAAGAATTGAACAGAACAGCTAACTAAAAATCATTCGAGGAGATCCTAGACATCAAAATCCTGACTGAATTCATATCTGTGATTGTTGCCTTGTGAATCATCAACTAAATGGTAATATAAAGATGGATCCAAGTTCTGATTTCTTATAATCCAAGATACATATCCTAATCAGGCACCAATTTTTGATAATTTATTTAAAAGAACAGAAGTCTGGATGGATGCACACACACCTCAAGCTGAGTCAGAATCTCAATGGTCAAGGTCAAATCACATCCATTTGCATAATAAACATCTAAAAGGCTCTGAACGGCAAAACCAGGAAATTGTGATGATAAGTATTCTATGGGATCAGTGATTGAGTTCTGAAGAAACACATTATCACCCATCAAATTCCCCATCAAATTCCCCACCAAATCAGCATTCAAATCTCCATCATAAAGTACCTTCCCATGCTGTTCACCAATGAATGATTTTCCCTTCATATTAGAAGCTGAAATCATGGAAGCAACTGATGATTGTTGTTTAGAGTTAACAGATCCAGGATATCCCATATTTCCAATATCAGTGGTAGGAGAAGAAAGATCTTGCCGCATATTCAATGTCTGTCCAGTCGCTAATGCTGAAAATTTTGATTGTTCAACACCATCATGAATTGAGAAACCTGCAAGTGTAAGGTGAGAAGGTTCATGCAACTCTTCTTCTCCAATGACTTCAAAGTCAGGAGTGATATCATCAGGAAGCTGGTCACGCCAGTACTGGTGTATCTCATCATCTGAATTATTTGAAGTATTAGACCCTGTTTGGTCTAAGACTGCTTTTCTAGAAGACCCTGGAAGATCAAACTTTGTTGACTCTGCACTTTTGGTGACTCCATAGGTATATTTAAGGGCTGAAGGAACAAATTCGGCTGCACTAGGATTTAATGTGGTGACCCTGTTCAATGAACTCAACTTTGCAACCTTGCTGTCTGCAAGACCTTTGTTGGATAAATTCATCATAATTTGAAAATTGAAAAAATATAGTTCTGGGTTACATATAGTATTTCAATAAAAAAGCAAGCTCCATGAAGAATTATCCCACTCCTGCAAATAAGATTTATAATGACCAAAACTTAGAGTGATCCATAGATAAGCATATTAAATATAGCAAAAATTACACAACAGTTCGATAATACAAATCAACATCTGTCTAGAGCCAACCATTTCAATTAAAACTTCTTTATGCTAGACATCACAAATTTACCACATGAAGATGTAAGTTTCATATACATTGAGTCAAGTAGAGAAATGCTATTGAAAAAAAAAATTCAAGACTCAGATATAACCTATTAGCATTTTGACCATGACATAGTTGCCACGCTTACAAAAGCTGACTCAACCTAGAATAGCAACAATTTGTAACAATAAAAATATTGATTAAAAGGCAACATTTTTACCAATGCTACAGAAAGAAAGATAATCAGAACAAGGCACCAGAATGCTGCAGGCATCACTCAGTGCTGCTAAAAGTTTGTGTTTGTGTTTCACCAGCTTTTGCTTACAATTCTTACTTTCCGATGAAAATGCAACTTAAACATAGTTCTGCAGTAGAAAATGGACTCTTGTCCTATAAAACTTGCACCTATGTCCTCTCGATTATGTGTTTTATTGTGTTCCTTATGGTTATGAGGCTGATAAGATATCGATTGTGTTTTGCAATAGATCAACATTTCTTGGTCATTGAGAAAAAAAAATTTCTTGGTCATTGAAACTTTTGAGAAAAGTCATACCATAGAGGGAAAATTTTCCCTCTGTAATAAGATTGCATTGCTTCACTCATTTAGTGATGTTAAATAACTTGAAATGCTCAATCTTATCTATATGGTAGCACTGTACCTCGTAGTATTCACCTAAGATCTTTAAGATTCCAAGAATCATGGTCTACAACCTCTTTCACAATCACAAAACAATACATATATTTCACATACAGGTACCAAAACATAGTTTCCAATCCACTTTATCCATTCATCGCCAATACAAAAAGTGGTAACAATTTGTTCACCACATATGGCACAATATGATGGAGCACGTAGCTGGAGCACGTAGCTGGATTCATTCAATTACATAATTGTGTGCGTCTAAGTAAACGATTAAGAAAGTTTTCCTCCCAGCCACTAGTGCCGCAATCCTAGATGCCTGGATTTCATTTGAGTACAATTACCAACTTTCTTTTCAACTCTATGTAGCTGGATTCATTCAATTACATAATTGTGTGCGTCTAAGTAAACGATTAAGAAAGTTTTCCTCCCAGCCACTAGTGCCGCAATCCTAGATGCCTGGATTTCATTTGAGTACAATTACCAACTTTCTTTTCAACTCTAGATACACAGGAGCTAACAGCTACTAATGAGTTCACTAAAATTTTTAATGATTCTGAAAATCGGATTTAATTATCAGAACGACCTTTTTTCTTGTTAATTGTTATACTCAAGAACCAGCTCCAATAAAATCTTGACATCCAGATAAAATGTATTTCATTCAAAAGTACAGATACCCCTGTTTTACAGCATAAATTCAAATATGTTGATCCTTAGGTCTTTTCTTTCCTTGCTTTTTGTATGGTTAGGAGGGAATAGAGATCCTCATTGCCGGTGTTAAGGGAATCTTAGATCCTAAATTTATATGTATAAATTCTTCGCCTTGTTCACATGCTTTTTTTCTTTGTTTCATTACATTTTTTTTAGCAAGGTGTCGATATTCTTTATCCAGCAATTGCAACTGACTTTAACAAGATAAATAAGAAAAGGTTGATGATAACAAGATTTGCTGAGATGATTAAAACGACATATTTTCTTATTTATCTGTTTATCCAAAATTGGAAATCAGACGTTGTTTAACTATAAAAATCTGTATAAGCATATTAGTGGCATGCAAAACCCAAAGTTCCCAATGTTATTGCTCTTAATCTCCTCTTTAACCGTGGAAATCTTCATATTTCATTCCACTCTCAAACTCTAATCATTCTCTAATAAACAGAAGACCATCGATTATGAACTTTGGTTGTTATGATCTTGCTAAATACGAAAGAATACTCTATTATTCCTCATGCATTTTTTTTCTTTTGTTTTTTACCATTCTACATAACCCAAAAAAAGGGATATTTACAACCCACGGTCCCATCAGATCCCAGCAAATCAAAAACCACAAACCCAAACATACGCAGCAACGAATAAAATGAGGACGTCAGACCAAAATCCCCAAAATCCTCCGACGCAAAACCCTAATCGAGGAAGAATACAGCACCGACAAAATTCCACGAAACCTTCCTCACAAACCAAGCCAGAAAAGGCGAGATTCCAGATTCCACCGTCCGCAAAACAGATCCATGCAAGAAACCCCAATAGCATCAAAAAGTAATCAAGAAAATTTCAAGAGAAAGACCAAGAAAAAGGCTTGACGAGTCCCAACCTTTCATAAGGCCGATGAGGGGATACATGGCTGGGAACCACTACTTCGAGTGAAGAGAAGCACGGCGGCAGTAACGACGGACGAGCTCCTCCTCCTTCCTCCTCTCGATTGCACCTCAACGATTCTTCCGTAGATTCGGATTGGAAGCAAGGCCTAAATATTTCGCTGGATTCTTCCCCTCTGTGATGCCTCCAGTTCGGGTTCCGCTGGCGATCTCAAGCCCTGGTCGATACCGCGTCGATTACAACCGCCGCCAAAGAGAGGAGCTCCATATCTGGAATAAAAGAGGAAGAGAAAAGCCAACAGTGACCCGTCTTCACCTTCCTTCCTACCTCTCGATCTCGCTCGCCTCCCTTGGATCAAGCATTTCGTACGTTGACTCCTGACCTTAAACTATCGTGGGAAGCGATAGGGCGCGGTCGCCCTCTCCTAGGATCACAGCCGTCGGCTCATCTGATCACAGACCCATCAAGAAGAGAGAGGGCGTGCTTATCTCGCGATGGACGGTCAAGATCAAAGGTGTGCAGGGTTTGGAGTCGGCGTGGGTGATGCCAGGTGAATGGATGGCTGCGATCGAGATTGAGCGGCCAAGCGAAGTGAATGGGCGGCCAGGATGCGCTTAGTGGACGTGGACAGGAGAAATCGAGTTTTAAAAGGTTATAATTATGTTTTTATATTTATATACTTTCAGGAACTTTAAATAACGTATTTGCCCTTCTAAAATTATATATATTTATATATAGTCAATTGGCACAAATATAAATTAGTTTGAGTTTTGAAATACATATTCAAATATAAAATACCTAAAATATCACCACAATTCTTATTCATCGACATGAATTTTATAAAGAGGTATAAAAGTAGTTTAGAGTCAGTATGTGCAAGTTTTTAGATTTTATGAAGATATATATATATATATATATATATATATATATATATATATATATATATATATATATATATATATATATATATATATATATATATATATATATATATATATATATATATATATATGGTTAGAAGGATAAACATGAAATCATATAAGCAACTTTTCCAAATGTTAATTATTGTACCATTAAAGATGAAATCATGAACAACATTTTTTTTATTTTCCAAAATCACATTACAAAAAAAAAATTCCAAACAGCATAAATATAAAAACCAGTTCAATCAAAATAATAAAAAAAATAAACTCATATTGATGTTGATTTTTTTTCCTTGCTATTGTTATTAAACATATGAACTTACATACTTATCAATCAGTTCAACCAATGACCTCTTAGATTGAACAAAAATTCAGGGAAAAAAAAAAGAAAAATGCCTCTTACATTTAGCAGAATCCAAAGTGAATATAGCCTTTCAATTTTTTGTCATAATTCTAGAAATCTACTTATTCTCAAATTTATAAGGTGAGAAGTCTACTTGCTATGAAATCTCTTCTTTGTTTTTTTTTTCTCTTTTTTTGGGATGAAAATTTAGCAGGTAAGATTTATACTTATCCACCACCTCCTCCTCCTCCTCTATCTCCTTTCCTTTTTCTCTATCTCTATCTATCTGTCTATCCATCCATAAAATGGTCTATTTATCTAATAATATATCTATCTATCTATCAAATTTTTATAAGGTAGGAAGCCTACTTGTTCTGAAATCTCATCTCACTGTCTATCAGTTTTCATCTGAAACATTTGAATGCACTCCAAGGATCTGAGAATTAAGTTACCTTGGCTGCTATGGTCTTTCAACTGCTTTATCAACCTCAGATTCAACACAATACAATATGCCTTTTCCATGCAATTGTATGGTCTAAATAAACTCTTGTTTTACTTGGGACAACTGCCTCTTACATGGAAGAACTTGCAAGTTATCTTTCTTGTGATTTAATGGTGTTAAAGAAACCACCAACCATCACAAGGGAATAATTGAGCTGTTTTTTGGATTTAAGTTTAAGAGCTCGAGCCAATTGCTGAGGAGTACAGGAAGATAAACTGATTTCCCTCACAGAGAATGGATTGATTACAGGGGAATGGAACTCGACGTGCTTCAAAACAAGAGATCAGAATGAAGGATAGAAACCTCCATCTCGCTTCCCACACAAATCAATATTCCATACATACTCATTCATCTTTCTCTCTGTCTTGCCCGTCTCTCATTTTGCCAGAAGCTGCTTACGAAGCATGAATCATTCATGCCCAGTGGCAAAGAGCTCTCCCAGCTCCGCATGAACTTTTCAGATGGCAACTGGATAGTGTTTTGGAATCTCAGAATCATACTGCTGATGTATGACTGCAATCATCATTGTGTTTCTGAACACAACCGAAAAGACACCATCCGGTAAACGAAAGACATGTGTCGATTGGATCTGAAGGGGGAAGACAGACAGTACCGGTGAGCCTTAGCTAAGAAGCTAAACGAATCGAGTTCATCCATTTGAAAGCAACATATTCCAAGATGCTTTCTTAGCTGCAGCAACATGTTTCTTTGATGAACCACAAGTTTAGGATTCTTACTTTGTCCAAGTTGAGTGAAGAAAACAACCACCACCTTTAGACTTCCACAAGCTAAGTAGGCCATCATATCATCTTGTCTAGTCTTTAGTTTGGTCAGGATTCTTGGTTTTGGTTTACAGCTTGAACAAGGTTCAACCTGGCAGTGGCTCCTCCAACCTCTATTAATACAGGTTTTGGCTTCGGAGATGTGCTCAAGAAACAAGTCATGGGTGGAGCGACGAATTTACTCCCGATCGTTAGCAAGACATTTTGCTCCAATTCACAGACGGTGCTAATGATAAGGAAGAGGCCTCGCAACATCAATGGAGGAGGCTTTGTGGTGATGAACACTAACCAGCACATCGTTTTCGCGGTGGACGGTTGCGGTGTTCTTGGCGTCAGCGGTGAGTGCGTGATCAGGGATGGCGATGGCAACTCATTGCTTGTCATTCGTAGGAAGGTAATCTCTTTTCCTCTTCATCCTCGTGCTATGATTCCGAATGTGTTATCTCAGCTCTTTTTACCCTCCTAGGGAGGTGTTCTGCAAGCGCTTAGCTTCAACGATCAGTGGAGAGGCTACCTGATGGACTATGAACTGCCGAGCAAGCTGGTTTTCAGCCTCCAAGAACAAAAATCAAGGATCATGATGAATTCTACCACACGAATCTACATCGAACCGAAGAAGAACAGGAGTTGGGATTTTGAGGTACGAGGATCTTTCCTCGAACGAGCTTGTATCATCAGAGATCGACGAGGAAATGTTGTGGCTGAGGTAAGATTATGAAGAGAACTCATAATTTGGTCAAATGCATACATACCCATGTTAATCACTTGTCCCTTGTGATGGTCACAGGTAGGGAAGAAGGAGATGATGGCAAGCAAGGAGTTCTACTTTGTGGTGGTGCAACCAAGCTACGACCAGGCCTTCGTCGTTGCAGTGATTGCCATTCTGGACTACATCAATGGGGAATCCACTAGGTGCTGATGATGGAAAGAGGAGAATGTGTTGGTGCCATATGTATATGATCCAAATTGCTATTGTTTCCTTGTACATGCATGCATGGTTGGCAGGGTGGTGTTCACGTAAAAGATTCATATCATTGAAGTAAACAAAGCTATGGTGTACATACACCTGTTTGAATTGTTTTGTGCTCATCTGATCAGTGTCTGTCTGTTCCTTCTTCATGGGCTCGTCACCTTTTGCCCAAAGAGGAGAGAGAAATGGTTGGACAGTCTACCTTGCTTTTGTGCCTTCATGTTCATGTGGTCATGTGGGCAATCAAACAAAGCAATTTAGTAGATACTAAGTCCATAAATCATTGGTTCATCATTCAGTAGTCCATTGATCTCTTCCAGTCAAGTCAGTATATTCCATATTGTTCCCAAAACTATTACTACATCAAAGGAATAAGCAAAGAGAAGAATTATTCAAGATAGTCTAAGCACAAATAGAATGGCTAATCATATGAAACATTTGGGTTGTATGGCTGGCTAATCTCGATACTAATACCCTAAGAGAATATGTTCCTTCTTCCTTTTGAAAAGAGAGAGAATATGTTCTTCTTTTGGTCCTTCATGCAATGACTGGAATAAATATTCTAATCAAAGGCAGACAAGACTAGACTATTATTAATTGGTCAGCTTATATGATGCAGAGGAAATTTCTGTGGTCTAAGCACCATCATCACAACAAGAGACACCTTGAAGCAACTTTAATTTCCTTTTTCTTTTCTTTTACTATGAGCATTTCATTAAAGAAAATAAATAGACCTTTTCCTTTTTTTCTCAAATCGATTATGTATGAAGCATTTTTTTTTTCCCTTCTTGATGTTGTTCTGAAATATAAATGTTAGGATGATATGTGAGATTAAGATAATGATTCATGCTATCTTTCTTGCACATAAATCAATGATTCAGGAATTCTTTTTTTTTTATTCTTTTTCCTCAAAGGGCACAAGCAATGGACTACCAGATGATAGATTCTTTTATAGGCTAATTATAATTTTCACCATTATTATAGGGTAATAATAATGGTAGAACAATAATGATGAAATACAAGATAGGAATGGTGGTATGGTAATGATGAAAATTCTAATTCAAATTAATGGATGGATTTTGAGAAATAACAAATATGCTTATATCATCAATATTGCATATGTGCAAACCTAAATAAAAGAATCATGGGATTAGGTTTAGTTATGGTATTTCACTTGGCCTAATTATTGCTCAAAAGGGAGGGACCTAATCATGTTGGGTCCTAATTAAAGCTAATTGACAGGTTTAGAATGGACCACATGCTTTTTATTTATTGTAGAGGACTGGCTTGTTGTGTACCAGAGAAAACCCATCACAACTACATGATTCACCGCCATGTTTGGTGCTTTTTATCCATGGAAGAAGACCTCCAAAAGTCCTGGCAATGTCCATCATTGATGCCACTCTTCTTCTCAAACAAAAAGCAGGAGAAGATTGTTGAATCATGCAAGCATGAGGACTTGGAATGAGCACAAAAAGATTAGACATTGACCTATCATAACAGGGAGTCATTTCATATGTTCAAATAGATCATAGAAAGAAATGGCCTGATCAATCTTCTTGAATCTTCAAGACCAAGTCGCAAGGCAAAGCTTGCACCTACCTCTCTCTAGAAGATGGTGTTGCTGGGGACAGGTGAGGATAATAAGATACTATACTTGGGTAAAGATCAAACAGATGATGTTGGCCCTTTACCTAAGAGCTTCCTTGCTCATTCACCATGTGGATGCTATAGTAGAGCACACAGCTGTACAAGAAACAAGCACCAACACTGTGTGACCAATCATTGATCTGCAATGAAAGATTTCTGAGACCATCGACTGTTGGCACTGTGTGTTTCCACACAGTTCTTGTGTTCTTTAGACCATACTGAGACTACTGAAGTTTGAGACAAAGTGAGAGAGTATGGAAGTTTTAGGGGAAGGATCGAGCTCCACAAATTCCCACCCATCTAAAGTATGCTCCAGTTAATGAGAATATTAGAACATCAAGGAGCATACTTTCTATTGTTTCAGGAGGTCAACTAAGCAGACAAATTGGAGAATCTACTCACAGGTGGAGATCCAAATTCTCCATTTAACTTAGATTCCTAGTATTAATGAGATGGGACTGTGTTTATCAAAATGGAACAAGTAAACCAAAGGGCAATTAATTCCTACCTATCTTGTTAATCTTTTTCCTAGAAAAAAAATATGGTTTTCTTTTTCAGAACAATGACGAAAGCCCCCTGAATTATACATGCAAAAGTTTTATCCAACATAATTACTGTTGTTGTTGTTCTTCTTCTTCTTATCATCATCATCAACATCATTAGCTTTCAATGATCTGGGCAAAGCTTTCCATTAAGATGTAGCAGAAAAAAGAAGGTTCTTTTCCTGCCTGCCTGACTGCCATTAGGCTTTTACAGTGTAAATGAGATCAGTAATGTGCATGCGTTTCTTTCTACTGGTGGATACCGGCTTCCCTCAAGCTGATGAGTTACTACTTCTCCACCATGTTGACATGAACGCCCTCGATATCAATCAATCAATCAATCAATGCTTTCTTGTCTTACGATTGAGAACCCATCCAATTTCTACACCCCCACCAGTTCGAATCAAACGTTCCTTACGGTCACAACTCCACCATGGCAATCAATGATTGCTCCTTCACTCCGTTTTGGCTTCTACGCTTGGAGTGATGCCGTGTCTCGTGTCTCTTGTTCACCACAGACTTCGCCTCTTCCAAAAGGCTATATGGCTTTAGTTTTAAGTTTGTTCATGAACCAAAATTGAGATCAACAAGATACAAACAATGTTCAGCGACTCTGTCCTACTTGACTTCAGAAATGTTTTCATTACATTTGTGACTCTGACATAGAATATTATTATCATAAGATTTTCTTTAATTATCAACTAATTAGAAACAAAATAGAACTTTTGTATCTCATCAAAGGTTGAATACAACAAGCAAAGGCTGTGCAACTTCCTCCTACACAAGTTCCTCTGTGTGCTCTCTCTGCTACCTACCCATCTCTGCTAGAAGACACGGGAGGGGGGGATCTCGAATCAGAAGAGCAAAACAAAAGTAGACCAAGCTTTCCCATGTCTTGTTCTAATATCTTATTATTTCATTTTATTTATTCATATATATATATATGATTATCAAAAAATGATTTTGCTTAAATTTAGAAGAAATATAAAAATCAAAATCGTCGTACCCCTGTCGGCTACCCATCTGCGGTGGCTTGACAAGAACCACGTGGGACCCGGTGGAGGGACCCCTTCGTTCGATCACAGGAACCCAACGCATCGCGTGGCTGTCACTGCCACGTTTTGGTCCGTTGGTGGGTCGGATCGCGTTCGGGTCCATCTAATTATCGCAGCAATAAAGTGGCTGCCGGATCGAGTCATTAGATTCTGTCGACGTGTGGCGGTTGATGGCAGTAGACGCGTGGCACCCTATGATGTTGCAGCAGATACGGCGTTTACTCACGGTAATTTGGCTATCGCCCACCGAGGCGAAGAGTGAGGGACGGAGAGTAGCGTGCAGGTGATGGGAGGCGGAGAGACTTTTTCCTGTTTCCTGCTGAGGGAAATGGTCGAAAAGGACTACCGATGATGGAGACGGAGTAGCACGTTTGGCAACAGAAGAAGAACTCCATTTATGTTTCCTTGGTGTGTAGCGTGAAGAAAGAGAAGAAGAAGAAGAAAAGGAGACACGACCCTCCCTTCTCCCTGCTGAGAGGTTCTTCTTCCCTTTGTTCGTCCAGGTAACCATTTCCTGATTTGTCATTCCTTGAGGTCTTTTCTTCTTCCACCATCCCCCCTTTGGTTTGGCTTCCTTGATTTGGGTACCCAGGGGGTGTTGTGAGAGAAGGATTCGAGTGTTGCATGTGTTGGCTTTCGGAAGGTGCTGGTTCTTGGTGTTTCTGGCGTCTTGAATCTGCATGGTTTTGGGGTTTGGGAGGTGGATCTCAGGGTCATAGGTGATTTTACTGGGCATTGTTTGGCTCCACAAGACTGATTCTTTCCGGAAAAACCTCGTCTCGATTACTTTGGTGAGGTGATCGCTCGAGATGATTCTTGTTGTCTTTTCGATCTATTACAGACAAAATTTTCGGAGCTTTTGTTTGTCCTGGGTTCCTGATTGATTTGCTTGGAAATGATTTGTGACTTTAGCAAAGCGACAAAATGAAAGCTATATAATATAAAATTCAAATTAGATGGCCAAAAATTTTAGATTATTTTGACATCCATCAGCAACAAAGGGAAATTGCAGAGTCAATCGTTCATAAATTTATATGGGTTTTTTACAATGATTTTGTCCGCAAAGTACCTTTAGGTTCTTCAAAAACAGAAAAAAAAAAAAAAAAAAAAGGTAGTAGGATACATGTAAGGTCAGATCTTCCTTTTATTCATAATACTAAGTAGTTAAGAAATGACATACTAAAAAATTTCGTATAGAAGATATTAACATGTTTAGATTAAAAGTAAGTGTTAGAGAGAGAGAGAGAAAAAAAGAAATTATTTGGATTGGCAAGTATATAAAGGGAGGTACTATTCAAGGATAACATGTGAGAAAATATTCTAAGATAGTCCAGACATTTTCTTGGGAAGAAACCCTAAGGGCCTGATGAGATTAGATACTTTTATTTAGATTATAGCCACGAATAGCAAGAGGAAACTCACAGAAAACAAAGTCCTGATTAACTTATTTTAAATCCCACGACCAACCCAAAAATTTTGTGGCTCTAGAGTTTGGTCAATTTTGGCCAAGATTCATGTGATGGTTTATGATATATAATGCCTTCTAGTTATAGGAGTTTAATTCTTTTTCATTTTACTCTATATATCTACCAAAATTTCAGTTCTAAACCAGCAAGAGCACTGATGTGTAGCGAAAGTACCAACAAATGGTGATTGTCTTTTTTCTTGATTTTTATATTTTTCTTATATTATTTCTTTTAAGAACTGTTGTCGAACTCTCCATAACTATTATGCCAAAAGAAAAGCTCTGGAGGCACAGTTCTAAAAACAAGATCGAAGCCTTTTACATTGGTCAAATCATGATGTAGATAATGGCCCTTCAGTTACCTAGCGATATCACCTCAACGTGACAAAATGATATGCAATGATCCATTATGCCAAGGACAGTTTGTTGTTGCGGTACAATTATTGCTGGTTAAGATGGACCGATCTCAGTTAATAGAAGTCAAATGTTAATACTTCTTCAACACATATTTCTGCCATTTAAGCCAATACCGGATATATTGTTGTATCATCCATGACTTCTCCATTTTGATCTAGTCAGATGCATGAAATATTCGGTTGGCAATTTGGCATTAGTCATTTAAAGCTGGATAATTGACGATTTGATTTTTTGTGTTTTTTTATTTGATAATTTTTGCATTCTTTTGTAATGTTTATTCAATTTGAACTCATATATATGACCAACAGAAGTATCAGCTGATGTAGATATGTAAACCTCAATGTTCCATGGGTTACTATCTCATTCTTAATAAAAATCATTTAACACCTCATTGGTTACAAGTAGTTCTTATTTTGTTCTGTGTGTCATTGATAATCTCATTTGTTGTTCTATCTTACCTTTTAATGCATTGGTCACAATAAGTTGTTTCCTCGTGTACAGTCAGTTCTACAACTCCAGAACTGATACTGATGTGGACTTGAAGCATCTTTGCAACTGAAACATGTCTCTGATGAAAAGACTTCTAGAAACACATTGGGAACAACGGTTCAGGATATACTTTGATTCATTCGACATCCAATTGTGTAAATGAATCATCCTTTTTGGTGGAAATCAAGTAGCTCGACCATTCCAAATTCCTTAAACTCTGATAACTTGAGTATGCACATGGACTTCTTGGCTCAACATGGTAATCAGATGAAGCATCTAGGCGATCAAATGCCTGACCAAAACTCTTCGTCAACTCAGTCAAGTGGTCAAGCCCATCAAGAAGTATCAGGAACAAGTGAATGCAACAACCATGAGCAGTACATTTCAGCACATTCTGGTATAGCTCATATTGGTGGCAAAAAAATTCTCTTTCACTATTTTTCTCCTCCAACATATCATTTTTTTTAGCATGTCTGACTGCTTGGAGTCGGCGTTTTCAGTTTGTTTTTTTCCATTCTGGTATAGCTTATTTGAAGCATGAGCTATGAACATTGCTCTCAACTGCACTGTTCCGCTATCTTGTATTATAATTAATCTAAAAAAAATTTGAACTTCTACTGGCTCTTCCTGTAAATTAATTTTGGAGGTCTAACAGTAAAGGTTCTACGTGCTTATTGTGCTAGATATAATTTCAAGTGGGAACTAACTGAAGAAGATCCTGAATATTGAATTTGAGGGAAGTGAAGACTATTTTGCCATGAATATTTTGTTTTCTTGGACCATCTCACCTTTTCATTTTCGTTTTAAACAAACTTAATGGGAATATCATGTATTTTCTGCCTTTTCAATTCACCCTAAAAGATTGGGAGCATTCATGAAGACTGAAGTGTCTCGTTCAGTTTCTTTTGCATAACCCACTTTGCACTGGGGTTCTCAACATATGATAATGGGTTGTTATAATTTATTACACTAAGATGGCTATTATCATTGTTTATTCAGTTGGCTATTAATTTTCGGTATTAATGTTACCTAGCTTGCAGTTAATTTGCTCTTCATGGTTTAAAGTCACTTTCCTAACTTCTAGTTTTTGATGGTTTGATGCATTTTTTTCTTTCCCATAGCCACTGATAATACACACGAAAAGCAAGTTGAGGGTCATATGAAGGCAGTTCTAACTCTAGGGACTCCAGAAGCGTCAAGTGCACCTCCAAGATTTGATTATAACCAGCCTTTTGTAAGTTTCCTTTGCAATTTTAAGCTCTTAGGTAGTGTTGATTACCTGAAACACTGTACATTATTAGCATGTTCATTTATTCTATATTTCTCCTTGTGTAAAATTGGACTTCTGGCCTTTGTGGCAGGCTTGTATATCATACCCCTATGCTGATGCATACTACGGAGGAGTGCTCGCTACATATGGCCCACATGCTATAGTAGGTGTTATTGGGATTTTTCCTTTTAATTTCCAAATTGAAGGACACAAAATGTTACCACTCGACTTCCGCTGTTTAATTAACAAAAATTTGTTTGCTTGGCCTTTTTTATAACAAGTTTGAACACTTAGTGTTTGACATTGGTTGCTTTATGGACTAGGTCAAACTGTGTTGTACAAGCCTATGTTTAAAGACTTGGTTTCACTTATGTCTTTAACTTGTTTGCAGCATTCATTTTTGCAGTTCAAAATGCTTAGGCAGCTTCTACCAAGGTCCTGTTTCGTGTGATGAAAATTAGAAAAATGAGACAAAACAAACAAAGAAAAAAGAAAACCTTACACGTTAATCTGAGATGAAACCTACTCTATGTTGGTTTAGTTTGTGGCATGTAGCCAAGAAAAATAAAATTTTCCGTTGTACATGCAAGATAGTTATTTACAAATCATGTAACGTTGCATGTTTATCACCAAGAATAACTGATTGTTGTTTTCAGTTGTATACTAGATTCTGATGCTGATTTAAATCTACTGGTAAATTAGATTCAAACATCCATCTTCTGGACAATCCGTGTCTATCTAAACCAAAACTACAAGGTATGTGTAAGACCCGTTGTCATGAGTGGTAGCTCAAACTTTTCCTGAATCTGCTAAATTGCTTGCCTGTCTGGCAAGATGGACTAGTTTTCCAAATTCTAATGTGAATTTGGGAAGTGAAGTGGAAACTTTTCTGTTCACAATAATCTAAACACGAAACTTGCTTATAATGATTCTCTAACTCATCGAACTATAAAAATTTAGGTAAGCCATTTGAATTTTATGTTTGAGGAGAAATGCATTAGAATCTAAGAAACTAAAACATATTAAAAATTGTTATAGTCTACAACAACAATAAGACCGTAAGTTCCAACTATTTGGGGTCGGCTACATAGATCTTTTGACGTTATTGAGATATATAAAAAGTCATATATCTAGTTAAGTTTAGAATACTTGAATATTTATTTATAGTTTCAAAATTGATTTTGACTGAAACTGAGGAACTCGATAATCTAGTCTGGAACTGTAGAAATCATCTTCGGATACAGTTGTGTACTTGTTCTGTCAATGTTATGACAAGAAAAAACTTGAAAAAGGTGGATCTTTATGTGCCTCTTTTTTCTTTTTGCTACTCATTATGTGTGACCTTGTGTTTGTCATGAAGAAATATGCTAGCTTCTGTAATGTTAATTTGAATGTATGTCATGAATAGCTGTTAAAGAAAATTCTTGTCCGGCTAAACTAGTTAGTTGCTAGTTCATATTTAAAGCTCAATGAAAAGCTCCTTTTGTGTAGAACAGTATCTTTTGGTATCTGTTCATATGCCATGTATGATGTCCTTTGGTGTTTTGGCTTTTAATCTACAGCTATGTGCTGATGAATAAACTTACATCCATGTTTCAACATTAGATATTAGCTAACATGGGGCAGCAGCATAATCACAGTCTTGACTCCTGGCTATTTGGAATTAATAATGGTTGGGCGTCTGAAAATTCTGCAATTGTAGCCTTCAACTGTCTGCTCGATGATTCCATGTCTTCAATTTTTCTGCGTTGTTCTGATCTCCCAATGCAATAATTTTGGTTTCGTCTTTGTTATAAACCCAAAGCAGCTGGAGTTCCCTGCTGAGGTTTTGTAAGAAAAAAGATTTTCCAGGTTATGTTTTCAATTGATCCTGCACTATCTTGTCGACTTGAAATTTTCTCATGTTATGAGACCATTTTTGCACATCAACTTTTCTCTTTCTTGTTTGTTTATTCTTGAATTATGGAGTTTGTTGGCTAGAAACATGAGGAATTTCTATTTTTATGCTTAAGTAAACAAACCCATACCTGAAGGAGATTAGCTTTCTGTGATCTGCCATCTGTACTTGTGATATTGTATTGTGCTATTATATCCAGATCCAACCCCAAATGGCCGGAATGGCATCCTCTGCTCGAGTACTGCTGCCTACTGAACCTGCTGCTGAAGAACCCGTTTATGTGAATCCAAAACAATACAATGCGATCCTCAGAAGGAGACAGCTTCGTGCACGGTTGGAGGCTCAAAACAAAGTTATCAAAACTCGAAAGGTACAGTTCTATAATACCTTTTATTCTTGCTTCTTATCCTGTAAAGACCTGTGCAATGTCCTCCTGTGGTCCTCATTCATAACGGTTTCTACTAGTTCACGGAATAGGCGCCAATGTCTCGAGTCATATAAGACTCTGATTTCCATTGTACCATTTTCTTCTCAATTGGTATAACAAATTTCCCGGTTAAGAGCAGCTAGATCTTTCATGCCGAATTCACTGCTCTTGTGATCCTTCGTTCTCGGCTGTTCTTTGAAGATCAAGCTATCCAAACTTCTTTAGCAGTTCGTTCTTGTTTGCTTGTATTCATTGCATCGATTGGGTTCTTCTGTCGATGTTTTCTCTTGCATTTTTTACTTGTGAACTTGCTTCGCCCATTTGATGCATTGATTTGTCAAGAAAATGAAGAAACCTTTCTTTTTTTGTGCATCCCTCTCATGGTTTTTGGTTGATTGGAAATTCTTTGAATTAGGTAAATAATCGATGTTTGTTGCCTGTGGTACTTACCTTTTGCAGAATCAACTGTACATGTAACTGATCTTATTTGTTCCGTTTTAGCCATACCTTCACGAGTCTCGACATCTTCATGCAATGAAGAGAGTGAGGGGATCAGGTGGCCGCTTTGTTAACACAAAGCAGCTCCAGCAGCAGAATTCCCAGCCTTGCTCCTCCAAAGCGTGCCGGAATGTCTCATGTTCTGAGCCCTGCTCCTGTAGTGGTCTAATTGGTTCGTCTGCCACATCTACCAGCTCCGACATGACGTCTCTTTCGACAAGCAGAAGAATGTTAGTGCAGCAGGATCAGTCATGTTATTCGCAGCCCGGTTTCCACTCCAGTGCTGCAGCAACTAGTCAGGGCCGAGGCAGGAAAATGGGAAACGGCTCCGAGCAACGGACACCAGCCGTGAGGTAAAAGCACAGGATGCACAGGCAGTGCGCATGTCACTTTCCACTGTCTCAGTGCTTCCCTGGCAATTCATCCTTGGCTTATTATGTTTCGACTAAAATGCCTTGTTTCATAAGTTCGGATCCGAAACCATGTCTGAAAGATGATGAATAATCAGCCACCATATCAGTTTGTTCTGGATTTGTATGGTTGAAGGAGCTGAGACTGCCTCCAGCTAAAACTCTTGGATATATGTTCAAGCAATATGCATGGATTCTCTTCTCCTTAAAACTTGTATGACAACAGTGTTGATCTGACTGACCACTGCAATATTTCTTTTGCTTTCTCTTTCTGAAGGTTTGGATGATCCATTGAGGCAAAAGAGTCTTTGGTATGAGTACATGATCATGACCAAAAGACTTGGAGGTGCAAGCTTCCAACTGATCACAAGAACTAATATTGTACCTTTTCCCACTAATAGAATAGAGCAAGATGAAAGAGAGAGAGAGAGAGAGAGAGAAACAATGTCACACCAGTGATTGCCAAGGATACGTTCTACCTTCGACCAATGAAGCCAGGGATGAAAGAAGTAGAGAGAGAGAGAGAGAGAGAGAGACAATGTCACACCAGTGATTGCCAAGGATACGTTCTACCTTCGACCAATGAAGCCAGGGATGAAAGAAGTTGTCAGGGAGGCACGCTGGTGGTCCTCCTCGGTGGACCTTGCCACCACATTCAAGCTCATCGAGGCTTCACAGAGCTTGCCAAAGATGAACGAACATAAATGAATGACCAAAAGGACTTCAGATCAATCATGTGACCTTCTCCCTCCGTAATTACTTCCCACCACCACTCCACCATTTACTTTCTGCATCTACATCTACAGATCTGTAAGGTTCTTTCGCCAACATAAATTTTGCACGGTTTGCGTCATACAGAAATCCAAAGAAACAAAAGATGTGCCGAACACAACCTCGTACAAGTCAAAGACGCATCCATCCACATATATGGTCGTGGAATGATCATCGTGTCATGCCCTGTATCCTAACACTGCACCATTGTGGTCACTGTCGATGCCATGAATGATGCGGTTCGACTAGTCCATCAAGCGGTCGCCCACGAAAACGATCACCTTTGAAGCACCGCGCCCATGGTCGAACACCCAAACGCGAGAAGACGACCTGCAACTGAGGCCGTCCCCATGACGAGCACCGCTCCGTCTCTTGCGGATAGCTCCCCTCACCCGATTGCCGACGCTGGAGACTTTAGTGACAACAGCGACTCTTCCTCAGACTTCCTCATCTCGGTACGTGGCTTTTACTGCCTCGCCTTCCACTTCCGTGTCGTTTGCTTGCTTCGCCATCGCGCATTACTTCTCCCGTGGGCTCTACCGAAAGCTCCGTCCAAGGAAGAGACAGAGAGAGATGTGTGTATGTGCGCGAAGGACCACGTTGAAATGTGGGCGATGGAGGGATAAGAATGGGAGCGAACATGGCCAACCAAGAGGAGGGGACTTGTCACTACATTCCTCACGGTGTGGGGGAGACCTCGACGGCTACCTCAGAACAGCCGCAAGACATATTGCGAGTCACAGGCTGCTCTGTTGGAGCTGCATGCATGCATGCATGAATCTGCTAGCCGCTTCGGATTCACGGAGAACCACGCAATTGTAATCCGCAGTAGGCATTCGATGTGCTTATCTTCGTATTAATTATGAACAGCGCATGCGTGTACAGGAGATAGCGAAGCAACATAGGGTTTACGCTCTCATTCGAGTTCTGTAGGGCACGCAGCTTGTGTCTGCCTCATCCGACGCTTTGCTTCTGATCGTGAAAGCTCGATGGAAGTCGATCATGCATTCCTCTTCTCATCCAACTTGGAAAGGTCGAGGATATATAAACACACATGAGAGGGGCAGTTCGATCCACCAAAATCAATGGAAAAGAGGAGGACACAGCACAGCATCGATTCAAGGTCTGAGACAAGTCCCCACCACCTCTCATGGGCATTCATGGCACATGTGAAAAGGGGCACCCACCCCCACATCCCATCTTTTTCTTTCTTGGCTCCTCTAAGAAGACATCGCAGCTCCTTTTAAGATGACTTCAGCTTTGAGATCCCCCACAACACTCCTCCCTGCTGGTGGTCCTCAGATTTAATCCTTCCTCCGACAGCACCATCACTTCATGCCTCGAGGAGACCACCAAAAGTCTTCAAGAGCAGACCCAATCCCCTCCTCCTCCTCCTCCTCCTCCTCCTCCTCCTCTCGGCATCGACATGCACAAGACATATATCCCCTTCTCCTTCGAGGCGTGAGTTCAATAATTGATCCGAATGTCAGTGTCCACCATATCTGGCACGTCGTGATTGGCTTCGGATGGATCAAGTTTCTGCAGTGGAGAAGGATTGTTCTCCAACTGCTCCATGTTGATCTCTTAGTTCTAAGCTAAGAAGAAGAGACGATAGAAGTGTGTAATTGGGGATGACCTGCGAGCTAGCCATGGCTTACGAAGCACTGCTATCCTTTAAGGAAAAGAAAGCCATGCTGTGTCTGCCATTATAGAGAGGGGAACAAAGCAAGTACATCTCTTGTCCGTCAAAGGAGGCAAAGAGCAGGAGGTGATCGAAGTGCGCGTCGTATTCGCATCCCAAGCCATGGCGGAGCCGGCAAAGGCTCTCGACCATGGCAGAAACCCTGCTAAAAGCTACAGAAGCTTACCGATGGCAGTGAGGCCATGGCCAGCACAAGCTGCGCCGAGATGCCTGGTCCCCCAACCCATCCCAGAGTCACGCCTTAACAGGTCCAAACATGGCGTGGGATTAGGGGAGAACCAGCTTGCAGGAACCAAGACCGGCTACTGCTTTCCGCTATTAAGGCATCACTTAGGATGTGGGTTATAGGGTCATTCTCATGTGGTGGTCTTTGAGAGACATGGAAGTACTTTCTCTTTGCAAGAGGTCCCCTAAAGGAGCAAGTGTGGATTGCAATGAGCTGAGGGTTTCAGGGTCACGTCCATCTCACAAGGCCATGGCAGTGGATGAGAGTAGAAGAGAAGGAATAATTACACTATGGGACAGGCATGCATATATAAAGCAACCTCCACTGTTCCCAAACTAGAGAGATAAGAGAAATTACCAATGTTTTGTTCCATTTATATGAGAGAGGTCCCATGTCATGATCATCATAAGGAATTCCTACATCTGGTCACCTCTGCCAAACCCTACATATCTGAATAGCTGTGTGTCTAAAACTACTATGCAATCTGTAAGGGGAAGGAAGCATCCTCCTCCTCATGCACACAAAACTCACATCAACCTTGCCCCATGGCATTTTGGCTTCTTCTGGCTCATGCGATGTGAGGAATCCTTGGAGTAATCTACAAGCAGAGACTAGTCTGGACAAGGCCAACGCTGGTCCTGTGCTTGAAAACGACAAGGAGGTCCCATAGCAGACAAAGGATTTTAATCTGTTTACTTTGTTAGAATGCAGGCTGAGTAAACATAACCAAGCATGAAAGGCACATTTCAGAAGGGGAAGTATAATGTAACAGGGAGCAAATGTCCTTTTAAGCAGCTCAAGTAAAAGGTGCTAAAAAGTTTAAGAGAATTCTATGAACACAGAGTTAATGACCAGATACTGTGCACCTTCGGGACCACTTCCATTCTCAACTCTGCAGCACCAGTCTGCAAGATACAAAGGAGCAACAGCTATGAAGAGCCTCCACAGCTGCCAGCTCTCAGTGGAGTATGCCATACTCAGGCACAAAGAGAGAGAGAGAGAGAGACCCACCATTAGAGCTGGTCACCATAACCTATCCTCCATGTTGATTTACACATGCAAGGTAGAGGGAGGTGCAAAGTGGGAAGAGATTGGCCATTGGCGTATGTGTTGAGAGGAAGAGCAGAATGGCAGAGAGTATAAGGTGAGGTGATGGTGTTCATGGAGGACTGGTACTTGGTTGTTAGTTGACAAGCCAAAAGCCACCCCTCAGTAGCATCAGCAAACATCTGCTGTCAGGTCCTCTTGTCAACAGGGATGGGTTCTGCTCCATTCGTCCACCCTCTTCCTCTCCATCACTAGCTAAGGGCACCTCACACCACCCCCCATCATCAGCTATGAAGAGGTGTGCATCACTGCATCAGTAGCAGATGAGTTTCCGACCACCAAAGGGACCAGGACTAGGGAGAAACAAGCTCCTCCGTACCCCCTCTCTCTTCCTCTCCTCCATCTGCTCTTACTCCGAAACCTGCAAGTCTTCTTCACTTCCAAAAGCATTCCTGAAAGAGAGATGATGTCCTTTCCGCTGACTCTTTCTTCTCCTGCTCTTCCTTAACGTCCAACGAACTCATAGTGAGAGAGGGAGAGGGAGAGGGAGAGAGAGAGAGAGAATTGATTCTTACCTAAGTCTTTATTGAGTCCTTTAGCCTCTACACCTCTCTCTCTCTCTCTCTCTCTCTCTCTCTCTCTCTCTCTCTCTCTCTCTCTCTCTCCTTTCCTAGAAACCAAAACCAATAGAGGACAGACAGAAGAAGAAGAAGAAGAAAAAGAAGAAGAAGAAAAGTTGGTTCAACATTCTACACAGCAGCGGCGACGATGAGCGAGCACGAGGCACGCGACTTGATGAGCGTTGACTCGTTCTCCCAGCTCCCGTTCATCCGCCCGGCACCCAAGCCCTCCACCACCACTTCCGGCATCCGCCTGTTCGGCATCGAAGTCCCACACCACCCCAACGTCGTGGAAGACGACGCCTCCAAGGACAACACCGCCATCACGAGTAGCGCCGCTACCACCACCGTCAACGGAGGCAGCGGGAGTGGACGGAGGTTCGAGTGCCACTACTGCTGTCGCCATTTCCCGACGTCGCAAGCGCTCGGCGGGCACCAGAACGCGCACAAGCGCGAGCGCCAGCACGCGAAGCGGGCATATCTCCAGTCCGCCGCCATGGCCGCAGCCCAGCACAACCAGGCGGCCATCTACGCCCACCACGTCCACGGCCTCTTCAATTACCACCACTGTCTTGGTCCACCGTCGTCCTCTGCAGCCCGCTTCGCCGTCGAGCCCTCTTCGGCTCCGCACTACCCTTCATGGCACGCTACCGACACTCTTAATGGCAGCTTCGGTGCCTTTTTCCACGGCGGGCTTGGTTCGCTGTCTCAACCCATCGATGGCAGCCCATTGCCAGGGATCTGGAGAGTCCCCGGAGTTATGCATGGCGGAGGAGCGAGGATAGGGGCGATCCATGGGGACTCTCGCATGCCCTCCCCCATGTTCAGAGGAGATAACGAGCCACGATTAATAGGAGTTGGAGGAGGTGTCGGCTCGGACGGTAATGCTCATGGAACTCCTGCGTCGCCGAAAGACCAATTTGCTCACCAATTCATGCCCAGTGCGAAGGAGAACGTGAGTCTGGATTTGCACCTGTGATCGGCATTGTCGAGAGATCTTGAATGAGACTCCATACTTCTTTTGCTTCCACCTATGTTGTTGTGTTGTAGGGATCAGAAACAATGCATTTTTTTTTTTTTTTTGTCAGCAGGAGATGATTTCTTCCGTTTGGTCGTACGCTTGCATCAAGAGGAGCTATCGTTTGGTAGTTCCCTTGTCTGTACTGTGATCAAAATAACACTTTGGGAACATCTTTACATTCTGGGCATGCAGTAGTAGGAGACAGGATTTGAATGTACGTACAGTACAGTGATAGAATGCTATGAATAATGTTTACTAAATAATTGATATATTTTATATTTTATATATGGATTGACTTAATTATTGTTCGGTAAAATTATATTTTTAAAATCCAATTAAATTTTTGATGACAAATTTATCCTTCTAATATTTTTTATATTTATTCAAAATTATATATATTATTTAAATTAATAAAAATTAATAAATGAATGTATACATGTAATCTTATAAAAAAAAATTGTACAGCCCAAATATAGAATAAATTAAAATATATCCATATAAATAAATAAATTTTATCTTATAGAAATATAAATCATGTTTATTTCTTACTAAATTATTTTAGTAATTTTATAATATTTGATAATGTTATAAGATATTTAAAATTTTTAAAAATTATATTAGTATCTCATAAATATTAAAACGTTAATACTACATGAGGCAGCTTCAGCATTTCCAATGCAATATGTCTCTCGAGCTTTATATTACCATTTTCGGATTCACAAATATCAACATAATTATTATATTTCTATCTCACATAACAAGAGAATGAAACAGGTGCCATTATCACTCAATCTACCATTCATGTTTTCTGAAAATTATTTGAATGCATTTAAAATCATATAATTTGCAGCAATAATCCCATAAATGGAGCCAATAAAAATATGTGTTTTCGGCACCTGATTTTTAAAATAATGGGAAACTAACATATTAATATAAGATTTGACGGCCAATAAAACAATCTAAATTTTGAGTGCATCTAAAATAAACATTATACTTTTTGAATTTTTTTGTAAAACACTAACATTTTTTGTAAAACATCTAAACAGTATACAGATATGCGAAAACACTAATTTACTTACTCTTTTATTGGTCGACCTCCTTTCTCCCCTATGGCTGACGATGAAAGCAAGCGATCACTCCCTCTTCTTTCTTGCCTGTGATCAATAATACAAGGAAGACTTACGAGTAATGATAAGAACTATAAACGAAGAGAGAAGTGAGTCCTTAACAATGACAACGAAAGCCAGAAAAACGATCAAAATCTACAAACGACCATAACAAAAGTTACAAATAACAATTCAAGGCAGCCGACGAAGTTAACAAACAACGAAGTGATCAGCAACAATGGTAACTATTTCAAAAAAAATTTAAATAGAGACTCTCAGTACAATATTTTAAAAAATAATTTTTTTTCAGAAATTCATTTTTAAACATTGATGTTGTATTGGTACAAGAAAGCTATAAAGCATCCGATGTTTCCTCTGATCCACACGAAAGAGATCGATCAAAATGGTTAATCCACTGTAATACAAACAACATTACACAGTAAGAAGATAAAAGACAACAAGTTCTAGAGGGACAAGCTTAATTTGTCTGTGTAAGACGCCGATATGGAACCCCTACACGCCATCTGTAGGTTCCTTGGGTGTGGAAGAGGATCCGCGATCTATTGCAGGAAACTTTCTGGGGAGAACGAACAAAGGTTCAGCGCTACATTGACCCTTCAATGCCTGGCACAGAGCATAACCCAATGCTCGAGCAACTGGTACAGCAACAGCGTTTCCCACTTGAATGTACCTAAGCAGGCAAACGCTCACATTTCATGTTTGTCACCAACATTATTGAGACAGATTTTGATATATGCGTACTTTTACTGTTTTAATAGTCCAAGATAAGAATTAAAATAATAAAAAAAACTTGTGGTTTGCTCTTTCCCAATTTATTAAAGAAAATGTCATTACAACATGCAGAAAGAAACTATAGCAAGTATTATGATAAATGTCAACCTGTATGGACAGACAGAATATGCCGATAAAAATTAATAATGCAAAAAAAGGAAACAAAAGAAGATTTTACCGTTCTTTTACAGGCCCTTGAAGTTTGTAAAAGTCTGGAAATCCTTGAAGTCTGGCATTCTCTCGAACTGAGAGCACTCTATCTTGCTCTGGGTGCAGAATCACCTAACAGCATGACTACTATTACAATAACTTTAAAGGCATTAAACAAAAATTGTTCCCAGTTATGCAAGAACGGGTACCTGGTTGTGAGGCTCAGCCCTGGTTACGACTGTAGGAACTGTTTCATCCCACCACAATCGTCCAAAAGGCCTGTAATAAATCCAACGTTAAATTGAGTGGAACTAAATAATGATATGTAGTAGAGTAAATTGGGTGACAACGTACTTCAAAGATTTTCCTTTAATAAAAGACATAGCATAGTCGGGAACCTGCAGCAAGGATTCATATTATTTTCGGCAGAAATTATAAAGCAAACTGACAGTTCAAATCCATATTAGAGATTACCAAAGGTTTCCCTGATGGCAATATAACTCTTTCGACATTTGGATCCCACTCGACGATATTATCAGGACCAACCACAACACCAGGCAAATCCCTGAAATTTGCACCCTACATTTAATTTTTTGAGACAAAAGTGGTTATTATCGTATGCTCTCCGATGATAAACAACCACATATCCAGAAATTTAGATAATATTGGGCAAACCTTCCTCTTTGGTATTTGGCAAACCCGTTGATAATCATCATCATTTAATTGCAACGGGTTGTGATCAAAAAGTTGGTGCATATCTGTTGCTTTGACACGAGGGCTATAATTCATTAGCGCTACATAAACAATAAAGTAAATTTCATTAGTTGTGCAAAACCAATAAAGCTATTTCAATAAAAAGTGCAATCGAAAACTAATAATAATAGTCAACAAAATTCTTTGCTTTTCCGATTTTTTTTGTGACTAATAGTAAAATTGGCTCTCCTTTGTACTTTTGTCAAGTTTTGCTGCTAATTCCTATTATTTGCCATATATACATAGATAAAAACTATTATTTTGCTTTTCTTGAGTTTGGAAACCATGAAAAACAAATGTAATCTCTTTCTGAAAAGTTAAGTTGAGAAAAAACAAAAGAGAATTCAAGAAAAAATGTGCAAAAGAAACTATTTAACCTTTCTTTTCTAGGTATTGGGCAAACTATTTCTGTTTAGTTCTTCCAACAAAACAAAATGAGGTGTTTTTTTAACAAAAAACATGTATGAAAAATCTTTATCCGAGTTGTAAAAGTCACTCATATTATCCTTATTCCAATACCACCTGAAATCTAAAAATAACTATTTGATTAGTATTATACCATTTCTTGTTATTTATTTTCAATTACAAGTAATTGCAACCTACCACTTCTGGGGAGACGAATAAACTGTTGAAATTCTGTTTTTGCTGCTTTACCATAGGGAATCTCATCCCTATCTTCGTAATTCGTAACCTTGATGCCAATAATAAAAAAGATAAATTAGTTACATACAAACTAAATACGTATTAAACTGATAAACTAATCAAAATAATAAATATTTACCGGTGGAAGATCAGACAAAGCATCCTCCAATTGTAAAGCTCTTTCAAGTTCAGGGTGTTCATTTTCATTATATGCAACTATATTTTGCTACAAGAAAAACAAGATATCAGTAAGATCCGACATAAGAGTATGGAGATAAGTTGTTTTCTGAGACATACCTCAAATTCGTTAGGAGCTCCCCCACGAACAATCACATCATGGGTCGGTAATGGAAATTGGGGCAACATCTACAGCCAAGTGCTCATGTGTTATTTAAATGACATGATAGAGCTGAGACAAGAAAAAACAAACCTTAGTTGGCCAAGCACCCCAAAGAAACACCCGCATCCGAAATTGAGGAAGGCCATAACATCCAGCAACCATCATACCAAGCCTTGCTTGATAATTCATGGCAACAAGCCTACTCAAAGCATATCTTCCCATAAAGCCTTGTGCAAACTTTAATATGTCAACAACATTCTCCATAAGGACATATTTTGGTTTGAGAAACTCAACAATATCCATAAAAACAACCATCTGTTGATTTTTTGGGTCCTCCAATGGAGCATTTTTGTTTCTAAATCGGTTAAATCCACTTATCCCTTGGCATGGAGGTCCACCACAAACCACATCAGCTTGACCCTAGTAGGAACAGAAAGAAAAATAATGGAGACTATATTCTGACCATATCCAAAGCCTCATAGAAAGAAAGAAAAATAAAAAACCTACTGGTAATGGCAAAATGCCCTTGCTGTAGCCATTCTTCACAAAATCCTTGATTCTCTCTTCGCATTTGCTGGTATATTAATACACAATTAGATATGGGCAAGAAAGTCCAAAAATCTCTAAGTTAAATTAGTACCTTAATCCTTCTACAGGCTCCCAAGTATCATCACTAGGGCCATATCCCTTCCAACGAACCTAAAAGAAAGAAGATATTGACATTGTTCTCAAACAAGAATATATAAATTGTCATCCAAATTTCAAATAAGATTCAAAAATTGTCAACTTTGTGTTACCTTAAACTTTAATCCAATTTTACCAATGTCACTGGGATCACCATAGCAAATTCCAACTAACTTATCAACTTCGAATTCATCATTTGGCACCTTGGGATCATTAAGCTCCTCACCATCCAAACCATTAGAATCAATTTCCTCTTTAACTTGATTTCCAATAACATGATATTTTTCACACAATTTTTCCCACTCAATCAAAAGAGCCAAAAAATCTTCAGCCTTCTCATTCCTCACCTACAACATGTTTGTGTTAGCTAGGAACAATTACCTTGCAAACCAACCACACGAGAAATGCATGTCATGAAAATTATAGCGTAATTATTTTATGTAGAAACATGAAATAAATTATTCTCAGTCCAGATGGAAGCTGGCTATGCATCTGTCCAAACAATGCCTTGAAATAAAATGGCAGACCATGAATACCTCAGTGTTAGGATGGTTCAACTTTAAGCTCTGGCAAGCATACTGATTCAAATCAACAGCCCAACGCTGCAACATGAAAGCAAAATTAAACATGAATTTGCATTAGATGCCAGTCAAGCATAATTTATCAAGTTTGACTCACCGTTTGGAGATTTATGCCAGATAAATTCGCACCCAAGCATAGACCAGTGGACATTGCACCACATCCAGAATACAGGTCAAGCAATGTAACTACATTTTTCTCCCTAAAAGATGGAGAATCGGGATCTGATGATGACATAGTGGATGATGATCCACTGGCCGCCCTATCATTTTCTAGTGGTATTTTGACATATAGTTAGCAACAAATTCTGATTAATGGAACTATGAACATAGAAAAATACTTATATGTTGAGAAGACTACATTATCACCTGGTAAATTTGCAAAAGTTGAATATGCCAAAGAGTATGACATGTCGTAGTAAAGATCACAAGAAGGAATGCCTTTTTTCTTGACCTCCAAATTGATCTATCACAAAACAATAGACACTGTAAGTCTATCAAAAACTACACTACAGAGGCACAAGGATTGGTAGGGAAATGTTGAAACTTACATTTGGATCCACACGTTCAATTTTTATCTTGGAAACCATACAATCCAACAAATTATCATTTTTCTCCTCTGACAAGAAAACTCTTCGAGGATCATGAACAACTTTTGCACCATGACAACATGCATGATCCTTCATAACCTAAAGACCAAAAGAATCTACAATGCTTTGGACCAATTTCAGATTATGATGAAACAGAAAAACTAGAATTACTCACTGTATCTTCTGCTCTAAAAAACCACTGAGCAGTAAAATATAGTTCCCCGTCAGTTGTTTCAAAAAATTCAACTATACGTCCAATGTAGTCAAGCTCTCCTTCAGCTGCCTAAAAATAGACATTTTACAATCAACTTAAGAAAATAAATAGAAATGATATCTAGAAAAGAGCAAAGTTGGACCACACTACCTGTTACAAACATTACAATATCTGACCCCGAAACAAATAATTTTGCTAACGGATGGGTAATATATGTATCCAACATATGCAAAGAAAAGCTTCCTTAAACTTCAGTCAAATACAAACTAATATTGAAAATGTGTTTCTAACACTAATACAAATCTATTAGTACATTGTAAAGATTAAAGAAAACATTAAAAAAAAATGCCAATGAAGGTACAGAACTAAAGAGTCACAAAATGTGGTTTAGGTTTTTGCCACTGGGACAGCCATAGTACAAAGTAATTTTATTTTCACTTGCAATCAAACATGAGCCCACAATCAGAATCACAGGTTTCATTTGACAGCATATTGACCATTGAGTTTTCTCTTGACACCTAAAACCCAAATTGCAGATTGCTTATAAATAGAGTCAAACAATCAGAATATCCATCTTGACACCCACTTTCACAGCCCATCCAAACTACAACTATTACACTAATTACAAGCCCTAAACATTGTGGATAAGTTTGTCGATTGCCACTGCACTTCTTGCTCAACACAGCCATATCAAATTTTAATAATAACCACCTATCCATCGGACCATTACCATCTATCCTGCATTCATCACTCCCACCATCACAATCCTCAACCTTCACCTGTCAAACTGCACAATCCTAACTTCGTATCCACCTGCAGCAAATACTAAAAAACCAACGAGAGATGTTGTCATCCATAGTGTCAACAATTATCCTTCCAATTGCCACCTTGATCATCACCACTTTTGACAGTGCCATCCATCTCATTCCCCAAAATGATCGAGCAAAGGTGTCATGACCATCACTGGCTCTTCTGTAGATCACCACATCTCCCACTTTCGATTCCAACCACCAGAAAATTTCATATTGTCAGGTCTAGAATTTCAATTGAATGATGTAACTACAATCATACAACATTGTGGAACCTCAGATAGAACAATAGCAATTACCAAAGTATATGTATTTGAATATTAAGACAGATTTTTAACTATCTATAAATGCGATAGAAGACAAAAATAGGATGACAAATTCTGGGGTTAACCTATGGTTTATATTCAATTATTACGAAACAAAAATTTAAGGAAGCGCACAGATGTACAAATCCCAAATGATGTGTCATGAGATTTAAGAAGCTTACTCTAACATGATGAGACCGATCAGACCACAATAAATTTAGTTAAAAACGTTTAAACAAACAGAATCGCAGCAAAAATTATCACATCACTCACTTTGACATATGCATCATCATCAAGTTTGTATGAGACGCCATCCACCTTGGCCTCGCGATAATGACACTTAGCTCTCAAGAGTTGTTCATCATCCGCCCTGCATTAAGAGTGTCAGCAGCAACATTGAATGAAAATAATGAGAATGCAGTAATCACAATTATCTGATTCCACGTTTTCACCTTTTTGCGCTTCCATTCGACGAAGCCCGCTTTTAGCCACAGAAACACAAAATTAGCGATCATCGTCAATAAAAGAACTGTAAAACGTCTACCCAATTATTGTACGGTCGTATAAACAAACAATTTATCGCCTTCGACGTACCTTCCTTTGGTATCTCTCCGGCCACAGCTTCTTAGCTTCAGCCTCCGGAATAGGATTCCCAACAAAGCAGCTCTCCGGCCGCTCTTCGTTCTTGGATTTCTTGCTATGCCCCATCCTTTTCTTCGGCGATTGCTTCCGACTCTCCGCACACTCCTCCTTACTCTCCATCTCCTCCTCCTCATCCTCGGCTCGATAACATACCTCTTCTTCGCCCTCCCCGCGCCCCGTCTCCGCCGATTGATGCAGGACCGGGGCCACGACAGCGGCCCCGGTGGCGCGTCTCTTCCTCTTACTCCCGGACTCAGAGGGCTCTGCGGCACCGACACTTCCGTCCGCCGCAGCCGCCCTCTTCAACCGCCGGGAACGCCTCTCCTCCGCCGCAGTGGTCATCGCCATATATCAGATCAGGCGAGATCGGAGTTGGGTGGCGGAAAGGGCTAGGGTTTCGGCGAAGGCAGAGGATGAGACGAGAGGACGAGCGAGGGGGGAGTGGCCGCCTTTTCAACACCAAAGAGGGAAGCTGGTGAGAAATGAGCGGGAATCGGAATTGTTATAGGAGTTAAAGTGGATTTGAATGAGGCGTTGGTGTCCGACTGCGGAGTTGTCAGCAGTTGGGGTGGGGTCGGGTCGCAACGGGCGGGTGGATTTGAATTTTGATGTTGGGAACGTTGAAACATTTTGGTCAATAATATTTATAGAAACATTTTGATGTTCTATTTAAGACATCATTAACATTTAAAATATGTTCGCTCATGGAAACTCGGTGATGTTTAATTAGAGCATCGCCAACCTTAAGAACATAAAACTACAATAGTAAATCATGCTCTATTTACCAAACATTTAAACGTATAAACGAGATTTTATTCCATAAATGAAACAAATTAATCCTTGTATAAAAAAACAGCAAATAAGACACGACGTTCAATAATAAATATTCTAATTTATTTCGATCATGTCAAGCGACAATAAACACAGGTAGGGAGCGCTGTGGCCGAGGGTTGCAGCCTGTTGGCTAGCAGAGGGGCCAGGGGAAAAAATTATGCTTTAAAATTATTGATTCGTCGCCTGAGAGATTCGAACTCTCGCGGGGAAACCCCATGTACTTAGCAGGCACACGCCTTAACCACTCGGCCAAAGCGACATTGTTGGACAGTGATGGTAAAAAACATAAGTAAATAAAATTATCAGTCATACCAAACTTGCTATCGAAGACCATATTATCCAGCACGATTACTCTAATGCCCTGTCGAACTTAAATGCGAGGTATACTTTCTATCAGCTTAAGCTTTAATGGTGATGCAACTCAAATCTCATCATGTTATTACAGTAGCTTATGAGTTAAGTTGATTCGATTTCTATTGGTTTAAGCTTTACATGGATCCTAAGGTTACGACTAAAGCACAACCATTTAATCTTAGCACCGGTAGTCACGGAAAGTGAATATAGCATAAAAGATACGAAGCAGAAGAAGAAGCAGAAAAGCTTTTGCATGGCTGCCGTAGATATCCGAAACGTGCTGGAACTATTCAAAGCACGTTTGCAACATGCTACTGCCAAATCGTATACGTAACCCGCAGCCAAAGCAACCCAGCGTTGATCTTCTCAGGGCACTAACTTGTTAAGTATTTTGGATAAATGTAGCACCACTACATGAACCAGTGGAAGATGGCAAGAAACCAGCTCTCCTGATCTCTATCTTCCTTTCTGTGGACCTTATTTTACTCCCTAATCCAAGAGGACCGCATTACAACCCGAGTTTATGCGAGCTTACGTTCGCCCCACCTCGATCCACAAAGCAAAAGTAAGCACAGCCTCCATTTTACATTGCTTGCTTATTCTCTTCGTTCTTTCTATAAATATCAATCCAAGTTATCCCAGTATGACATGAACCGGAACTCGCCATCGTGTTGTGTGTTTACAGCTAGAGAAGATGAAGGCTTTCACGTATACGACTTGCAGCCCTTCGCTCTTCGTGGTTTTGATGGTGTTGTGTCTGAGCACGGGTGTGAGCTCACAGTTGACCACTGATTTCTATGTTACGAGCTGCCCCAATGTGTTCAAGGTGGTGCGACGTGTGGTTGTTAATGCCCTTAAGAATGAGATGAGGATGGCAGCTTCTCTTCTTAGGCTCCACTTCCATGATTGCTTTGTGAATGTGAGCTTTGAACTCTATTGTATTCTTTGATTCTACGACTACTCTAGAGTGATGTGTTTCCCTCGTCATGCAGGGATGCGATGGCTCGATTCTACTGGATGGGAGTGATGGTGAGAAGTTTGCTTTCCCGAATATAAACTCCGCGAGGGGATTCGATGTCGTCGACAGCATAAAGACGGCTGTCGAGAATGAGTGCAATGGAACTGTTTCGTGTGCAGACATACTTGCCATAGCAGCAAGAGACTCGGTCGTGTTGGTAAGTCCTCCATCGCATTCCTCGGTATATGTAATACTTCTTGGCGAGAGTGGATCGCTATCCATGAATTCATGGGTCTGCATGGATGCAGAGCGGTGGTCCTACATGGAAAGTCCTCCTTGGAAGAAGAGACGGGTTGGTAGCCAACCAAACAGGAGCTAACAGTAACCTTCCTTCTCCATTTGACTCCATCAGCACGATCATATCCAAATTTGCTGCTGTCGGCCTCAACACCACCGACGTCGTCGCCTTGTCGGGTTCGCCATCAACTCTATGATCAGCATCTTATATAGCTTGCCGCTCTTGTGTTCGACCTAATGGCGAAGCTTCATGTGGACGCGCATGCAGGTGGGCACACGATCGGCCTCGCGCGGTGCGTGACGTTCAACAACCGGTTGTCGAACTTCTCGACGACCGAGTCGGTGGACCCGACGCTGGACTCCAGCATGGCGGCCGACCTGCAGGGCCTTTGCTCACAGAGCAGCGACGGGAACGCGACCACGGCGCTCGACCGCAACTCCACCGACGTGTTCGACAACCACTACTTCAAGAACCTGCTGAGCCAGAAGGGACTGCTGTCGTCGGACCAGGGGTTGTTCTCGAGCGACGAGGGGGTGGCGGCCACCAAGGGACTGGTGCAGATCTACAGCAACAGCAGCAGCGCCTTCTTCAGCGACTTCGTGATCTCCATGATCAAGATGGGCAGCATCAGCCCCCTCACTGGTTCTGCGGGAGAGATACGCCGGAACTGCAGAGCTGTGAACTAAAGATAGCATCGGATCTATGCAACTACGACTCAGTTACTTTTCTGTATGCAAATCTAAGAGGTTAATCAACAAGCATGATGTTGATGCAAGCCACTGAGTTTGCATCTGCTGTGCGTTCTACCTCAAGTCAATTCCATAAGATCTTCCTCTTTGCTATCTCGACATCAAATCGATCATACATTACATCAAGATGTAGAGAGATTGAATCGAAAATAAGTATAATATATAATGAATTAATAAATGGTGTCGCCCACGTCTTCTTTCCTTTTAATAACAATTAATGTAGAGACAAAAATGTTGTGTTTATCGAATCTTATTACGAGATTAAAACAAACAACCCTACGATGATACTGAGGATTGCTAAGAAACATTTAACTTCTTAAGTAGTAAAATCTATCTATTTGTTTACCTACCTACGTTTATATCAAGTTAATTTTAGCGCACTGACGAAGCGTTCGATGTTATCGATACGTTCCTAAAGTTAATTTTAATGTTGAACTATTATTTATTTATTTAGAAAGATAAAATATTCATCTTCAAACAAGACAAATTATGATTAATTTAAAAAATATTACTATCCTTCGGACATTTCAACGCATTAATGAAAATGTTAGGTGCTATTAATATTGAACATAATTGTAATGTTGAACTATTATTTTAAATATAAATATCATATTATTCATTGGTTTACAAACAAAGAAATGATGGTTGATTCTAAAATTAGTTTAAATTATTTCTATAAAGATGCATTACTGAAATATGGGCTATTAATTATCGGATGATTTTTCTTGAAAATGCTCCTAGTGCCCAAGTTTTTAGTTTTTTTTTTCTAATATCCTAAATAATCGTACCACCTATTTTTTTTACCCTCATTGTGATTATTTTATCTTTGATATGGATTGACATTAATCATGAGTTATTTTAAGTTCAAATAGATGATAGTATCGTTTACAAGCATAACAACTCGACCAAAGAAACTACAAACCCAAATGCATAAACACAATATCAACACACCTTTGTCGTGACTATACGTAGATACCGATCTAATTCATAATATTTATTCAATAGCCTTTAGGTCATGACCCTCGTAATCAAAATTATGAAGAAGATTTAGTATCCCTTCAACTATCTCAATCGGAGGATATTAATTCGCATTATGATGGAAAGTAATGAGTTCGACAATGGGATAGAGGGGATGACGATCGATATTTTGGGTATTAGAGATGAAAAAAGTATTAAATAAAAAATAAAAACGGAAAAATATTTATTTAATTATTTAAACAAAAATATTAAAAAAGAAAAAAATCAGGAGTTTATTTTAAAAAGGAATATTCATTAAAAAAATTCCCGGGACATTAAAAAAAAAATGCCTGCCAGCCATAAATTATTATAAAAATTATTCGGACATAATATTCCGTTGCTGCTGCTGCTGCTGCTGTTGCTGTTGTTGGATCGGCAATTAGCGCAGTCCTCGAAATCAAATCGAATCGAGCCATCCCAAATGCCGTCCTCCTCCAACACCTCCTTCCCCCTCCTCCTCCGCCCTTAATGTCGCGGGATTGCGCTGCTCTCCGCCGCGGGAACGCCTCGCCTCTCCTCAGCGCCACCGCCGAAGGTCGCCGGGGCCCGCCTCCTGCCCGTGGCTCCTCGATCCGTGAGTCTCTTCTTCCCACGTCCCGTCTTTGCTAAAAAAAATCTTACCTTTTCCCTTCCCTTCGCCCCGGCACTCGGTTCCGAACGCTAGGGTTCGGAATGGGACTCCATGGTTCGTGTCCGGCTCCGATCCCGAGGTGGATTGGCCGCTGGATTCACCGACCGTGGGTTCTTAACATTTAAAAAATGTGGTTCTTGAAAGCTAGGGCTACGGTTTTGCCTGCAATTTGTCGAGGATCTATCTGTTTTTTTTTGGTGGGAAGGGAAGCACGAGCAAGAAAATAAAAAGAAACTCTTTTCTGCTCTCGTTTTGGTTGATTAGCAGGCTTTTCTTAGGCGGTCTCTTCTTTTTGGGAGATGGTGGACTCGGTGGATGTGGTGTTGGAATTCTTAAGGAAGAATCGGTTCTCGAAGGCTGAAGCTGCATTGCGGGGGGAGCTCAATGCTCGGCCAGATTTGAGTGGGTTCCTTCAGAAGCATCTAGCCGAGGAGAAAGAAGAAGTGGGAAGAACCGTTGGAGAAGTTAGCAGTGTGAGTGCAGAGAGTTCGAAGGAGTTCATTATCAAGGAGATTGAAGTAGGAGGGATTGGTAATGGATTTGATAGCAAGAAGGGGTTTGGCCTTGGTCAGGATAGGGAAAGCGGTTCAGTAGATCTGTACCCTTGGATTTTTAGTTCAACTAGCAGTACTTCCAATTTGGTTTTGAAGGATACAGGCACCATCGACAACTTTGCTGATCTCTTGATTTCAGAAGAACCGAAGCATCGGCGTGGTTCTTTTGCGGTGGAGAAGAGGGATCGTGTCTTTTGTACTGAACCTGATCGGCCAGAAGAGCAAAGGGCTTATGTTATGTACAAAGATAAAGCTGAGGTTAAAGTGAAGCCTGAAATCGGCCAAGTTAGTGATCATAAGGACAACTCTGCTGACATTCAAGACCATTTTCTTGAGAACCTGTGGGTGAAAAGTGAGGATCCTTTGAAGGAATGTTCTGTGAAGACAGTTTTTCCATTTTCCACTGATAATGCTTCGTCAAGTTATGGTGGACATGCTAATGAAAGGACATTAAAACTTACCGTCCATAACGATGACATTAGGGAGTCAACAAAACAGCAGCCAGATGAGATGAGTGGGTCATACACTTCCGGAAAGTCTCAAAACAGTGTGGAACCAAAAAGTTTTAAGAATTTTGATTTACCAGTTATTGTTGAAAATCACAGGGAAGAACTGCCAAGGCTGCCTCCTGTAAGGCTGAAGTCTGAAGACAAGTTAGTCAACAGTCTGTGGGAGGAGAAAGCTGATCATCATGGATCTGGAATGAGGCTATCCAATGCTGATAATACCTTTATGATTGGATCATACCTTGATGTCCCTGTTGGGCAGGAGATCAACTCTTCAGGTATGTAATGGTTGAGTGATGTAAATATGATTGTTGTGTTGGATGTTATACAAGTAAGATTAACTAAGTAGAAGATTATCCTTCTGCAACAGATAAGGGTAAAATAACCGTCCACTTTCCTGGCATGGAGCATGACATGCTTCTTGCATTGCATTTACTTTTGATTTTTTGAACATTTTCTCTATGCACTGCAGAAGCATGCATTTTCGAGAGTGAGATGCATCAATCTAAGTAGGAATTGAATCTTTTGTAGTTTTGCTATCACTGCTAGAATCATAAACAACCCTGTACGATGCTTGCTGATGATCCATTTGAAGGACATTATGGCAAGCCCACAATTTGCTTTGGAGAAAGTTCCATGAAAGTTAAAGTTTAGCATTTTACTACCTGGGCTGTGGGAACTTTTTGAGTCATTGTCATTTGTTATTTCTGGGTAGTGAAATAGGGTGAAATCCAATGTCTTGGATTCGACACATAGCATGTACAAAATCCATAACACTATGATAGTATACTAAAAACTTTGCTGATTATAGAGTATGAACATGAGCTTTTGCCTTAATATAGTTTAAGAACAAGCTGAAGTTGTATGTATAGTTTCTTAGCCAATAATTGCCCGGCCTTAGAAGTATACTTAGCCAATGCATTTTTTAATTTTTTTGATTTTGGATTATTACCTAATTCTGTTAAAATATTTTTGGTGCTACAGAGTTTAGGGCCAGCCATTTAATTAATAACTGCAAAAGTATCTGCTTAACAGTGCCCATAACTCATCTGTATATATATTAATCTCAAAGCAGTGATTTAAAAAGCGCTAGGCGCCAAAAGGCGCCAAGGTCCACAAACGCCCGAGGCGCTAGGCGCTCGCCCAGGCGCTCGCCCGAGCGAAGCGAGGCGCTAAATTATAAAAATATATAATATAATTATAAAAATATATAATATAATTATAAAAATATATAATATAATTATAAAAATATATAATATAATTATTTAAAATTATCTAAATTATAAAAATATATAATATAATTATAACAATAATTTCAAATAAATAAAAATTAACAACATTAAAATCAAAATAATATATTATTAATCTATTAACAGAAAATTAATCATTTCAAAATTCAAATAAACTTAATATTAAGAGTATACTGAGCCTAATGGAGAAACGAGGAAGCAGCGGCGAGCGGCAGCAGCAGCGAGAGGGCTCGCGGGAGGCGCGAGCAGCAGGAGGGCTCGCAGGAGGCACGAGCAGCGAGAGGGCTCGCGGGAGGCGCGAGCAGCGGGAGGGCTCGCGGGAGGCCTCGAGGGAGGCGCGAGCAGCGGGAAGGCTCGCGAGAGGGCTCGCAGGAGGCGAGAGGGCTCGCGGGAGGCGTGAGCAGCGGGAGGGCTCGAGGGAGGCGCGAGCAACGGGAAGGCTCGCGGGAGGGCTCGCAGGAGACGCGAGCAGCGGGAGGGCTCGCGGGAGGCGCGAGCAGCGGGAGGGCTCGCGGGAGGCGCGAGCAGCGGGAGGGCTCGCGGGAGGGCTCGAGGGAGGTGCGAGCAGCGACAGCGGCAGCGGGAGCAGCGGCAGCGAGCGACGAGATCGCGATCGGGATCGAGAGCGGCAGCGGCAGTAGGTTAGTGTTGGGTTAGGGTTAGGGTTAGGGTTGGGGTTATATCGGTTTAGTTGGTTCGATTGAACCAACTAACAACCGAACCAGGACCGAACCAGACCTAAAATTCTGGTTTGGTCGCCTTGGTTTACCCAGGCGCTCGCCCGAAGCGCCCAGCGCCTGGGCTCGGGCGGGCGCCCAGGCGGCGCCTGTTTGAAGCGCGCCGCCTGGGACATTAGCGAGGCGCTCGGGCCTCGCCTCGCCTCGCCCGAGCGCCTAGGCGAGCGCCCTAGTGCCTTTTGCAATCACTGTCTCAAAGGTCTGTATTAGTATTCCTTGAAAGTTTTTGGTTGGTATGGGGTTATGGGCTTCTCAATCCTAATTTATTTTACGATTTTCCCCTCTAATTTCGTTCTAGATTTCCTTGTGTTGATTAATACACCTCTTGTCCTCTCCAAGTAAATGTGGTTTAGGACGTGCACCATATGTAGTTGATAGTAACTGGTAAAATTTGGTTTTTTGAGCCAAATGTTTCAAAACTTCCCTTGTTGATCACAAAACTGTATAAGTCGAAAACTAAAATTTTAAGCACATAACTATACTTGTTATAAAGTATTGAAAAATCTCAAAGATGATCCCAGAATATCTTGTACAAAACTGTAGAAGTCGAAAACTAAAATTTTAAGCACATAATAACTATACTTGTTATCAAGTATTGAAAAACCTCAAAGATGATCCCAGAATATCTCGTACCACTCTTTTCTTAGGTAGTATAATCTTGGCCTCTCTAGAGGAAAGTGCCTTTCCTCTGTGGGATCTTGCTAGGTTCTTTCAAAGTGGGTCTAAACACAGTCACTTCTGTTAAAATTGGTAAGTTTAAGCTGATACCTGATTTTTCGGGTTTTGTTACATGGATAACAGAGCAGAGACATTTGGCTGAAACAGAGTAAATCCTGACCTTCCGTCTTTGTGAGTTCAAATGTCCCTGTATGTTTTGGCAGAAATAGATTTTTTTTGGGGGCCAGAACCATGAACCTTGGCTTGCTTTTCCCAGTCCCATGATTCTCGTGATGAAGTTTCTGTTCACTTTTGACCTTCTAGTAAACTGATTTTCAAGATTTATTTGTTGATATTTTAAGGTGGGAATGCTTTAAAGGTGTTTTGTTGCCACACTACATTCTAATTGATTGATACATGTGATCTCTTTTCTTTTTAATGATAATCCACTGTTTCTTCAAAATTTGAAATTTTTATAACAGGTGGCAGGAGAATAATTGGAACTAATTGGCTGTCTGTAAGTCAAGGTATTGCTGAGGATACTTCTGATTTGGTATCTGGTTTTGCTACTGTTGGTGATGAATCTGTTGACTACCCAAATGAGTATTGGGATTCTGATGAGTATGACGATGATGACGATGTTGGATATACAAGACAACCCATTGAAGATGAAACCTGGTTTCTGGCGCATGAAATTGATTATCCAAGTGATAATGAAAAAGGAACAGGTCATGGAAGTGTGCTTGATCACCAGAACCAGGCTCCCAGAAAGGATGACGATGATCATTCTTTTGCTGAGGAAGATTCATATTTGTCAGGCGAGCAGTATTTCCAGACAAAAAATGTTGAACAAGTTGCTATTTCGGAGGCACCAATGGATCATAAGATGCTAGAAATGTATGGCAGAACAGATGAGAACGATCTAATAGCTCATTATGATGGGCAGTTGATGGATGCAGAAGAACTAAGTTTGATGCGTTCAGAACCTATATGGCAGGGTTTTGTCACACAAAATAATGGACTAATAATGCTGGATAATGGGAAAGGTGCGAGTGATGTTGAACGAAGTCGTCAAGAGAATCCTCTTACAGAAGATGATCAGCATGGTTCAGTTAGGTCAGTTGGTGTGGGCATAAGTAGTGATGCTGCTGACATTGGCAGTGAAGTTCGTGGAAGCTTGGTTGGAGGAAGTAGTGAAGGGGACACAGAATTCTTTCCTGATCATGATGTCAGTGCAAGAGGCGCAAGGCATTATCCAAATGATTCAACTGATAGCGATTTGAATAGATCAAACAAGGAAAAGATGAGGGAAAATAAACAGAATAGTAACATCTGGGCAAATAAAAAGGATATAAGCCTGTCAGGAGTGAGCACTGGGGGTGGCTTTTCCTTCCTACCTCCATTGGGAACTGGAGGCATGCTGGAGGCTGATTCTGGTAAATCATTATGTTCAAGCAAAGCCCACGTCGTAGTTGGTAACATTGCTGGTGAATATGCAAATGGCATAGTAGCAGAGGATACACTTGCCACTTGGAGGAGAAAAAGCAGTGATTCTTCTCCTGTCAGGAGCTCCAGAGATGAGGCGACTTCTGGTGCTGCTAGATCAAGAAACTCCAGTGCATCATCAGGCTCAGACTATGGCTACGCTGGAACAGAGAGCATTAGTAAAGCGCACCATGAGACAAATGAAATAAGGGAAGATGACCCTGGAGCAACATTAGAAGATGAAGTAGCGGCATTACAGGAGCAAATAAGACAGATACAAACACAGGAGGACGAATTTGAGACTTTCTATCTTAAGATAGTGCATCGGAAGAACAGGCATGCTTATCTTTATCTGTTCCTTTTCCTGGCAGTGTTCTGACCATTGTATAACTAGTCTTGTTCCTGCATTTTCTTTCCACTTCCTCTTCTCCTCTTCGGTGTTTTATTTGGTTTCTTCTTTCTTTGTGAAAAAGGTGCATTCGCTTTTGCTTGTTCTTTCTTGTTTTCTGTTTTGACATTACATTTCCCGTCTTTTTGTCACTTGCCAGAACTGGTTTTGAAGAAGACAAAAATTTTCATGTGGTTCTGAATTCTGTTATAGCTGGACGGTATCTTGTTACCGAATACTTGGGTTCCGCTGCATTTAGCAAAGCGATTCAGGCACATGACCTGCACACTGGTACAGACGTCTGTGTGAAGATTATTAAAAATAACAAAGATTTCTTTGATCAGAGCCTTGATGAAATCAAGCTTTTGAAATTTGTCAACAAGAATGATCCTGCTGACAAGTATCATATTTTACGTTTGTATGATTACTTCTATTATCGGGTGAGTACAATATTATTCTCGATCATTAACTCTTAATTGTGATTCTTATTTGAGTTCATTTTGTTAATTTTTAGTTTCGCTGATTATTAATATGTATCAGTAAACAATTACGACCACTTGTTATTTTTTCTAGGAATGTTTGTATTGCTTGAAAGAGAGGTTTCCACAACAGCTGTGTATAATTTAATATGTTATCATGTTAAGATCATGCTGGAGGTTGTTGTAGAAAATTTAAGTAGAATTTTATATCACCATAAAGGTGAATAATTGATCATAGGACAAGATATACATGTTAAAGTCATCAAAGGTCTTAATATTTGATTTGAAATTGCTAGTTTGAGATTGAGATGATTGTTAAAAAAGATCAATTCCCTTAGATAATAACATTGCTTGTTCAAGAATACATGATTGCATACTACTTTTTTTACTTGTAAACCACCATATATTGGAAAAGAGCTTTCAATCGAGAAACGGAAAAACCATTGGCTATTTTGAAGTCCAATATTGTCACTCCTTACTATCTCATTTTCATCTTTGTTCCTCTTTGATCTAAATAGTTGTTCTATTTTATGCTTTGTCTATTTATAGTTTCTGGTATGCTTCCTGTTTTAAAGCTGATATATTCATCAACTATTAATAACAACAGGAGTATATTGACTGTAACTGATTACATTACCTTCACCCAGTATGATGATAATGATCCTCTGAATTCTAATACAAGTAACTTTTGAATCTGAATCATTGCGTTGCTGGTTGCAAAAGGATCCTTGTTTGGTATTTTGGTCCTTTAGGTCAAGGTTTGCAATTTCGGTCGGTTTTGGTATACCAAACCCTACTCGGTACGGTATGTACTAAGGTGTACCGACAGTACCCCGGGGCGGGGCATATTGATGGTACGACCAAAATAAGCTTAAAAACCTTCAAAAATACATTAAATAAAAAGTTAGAATAGGGTTTTTAAGTTAGAAATAAATATAAGTTTAGTATAATTTTAGCAAAAATAATATAAATTAGGAAAGAATAGTCCCACATATCTTTTTCGGGCTTTAAGGAGTAGCTTTGTAGTACGTTCCATATCGTCTTTACGTTAGTATTGAATTATCTACAAAAAGATTATTTCAATTATTAGATTATTTTTTATATAACTTCAACTATAAGATTCAAATGAATTAAGTAATCAATCGATGGATATACCTGGTTCTACTATAAAAAAAAACGATGAGACTCGACGGACGATGGATCGGGGTCCTCGATCCTATGTATCTGTATGTCAATACGATATGTTTGTCGGGCCCAATCCTGAAATTGATCCTACGACATAGTGTACTAATACACGAATCACTTGTCCGAGGCAGCTCCTGAGGCAATGACGAATGTGGCATGTATTGGTGCGGAGCATAGTGAATGTTAGAACCTCTACTTTCGCTACTGATCTATTGCTTCATATCGTATGATCGATCGTCGTACTGTTGCTCGGAGAAATATGACCAATTATCACTGTACTACTATTGGCTGTAAGATTCTCCATAATATGATGACTGTGAATACGATGAGCTTCGCTCTATGTCTACGTCGTGTAGTCTCTGTCCCATTTGCTCAAAATCATTCATTGGCTTTCCCTTCCCCTTTCGTACATAAATTTGACCAGTACCTTGTCGAGCTCTATGATCTGAATCTTGAGTGGCATGTGTAAAATATTACTCCTCGGTCCATGCACTACCCTTACATTGTGTAGACGAGACCATCAACTCCTCGGCATCACCGTCATCATTGGTCGAGGCACTGCGGTCCACGTTGTTGCCATGTTTATGGATCGAGCGAGTTGTTGAATGCGATTGCAAAGATGTCTCATCTCCCGACTTGATTCTTTCCAACAGTGCAGCTGATGCTACTGCCTTCCCCTTTACCTTTGCCTTTGTACGTTGGGTGAACAATTGTGACGTTGGGTCTCTAGTTCCTAGAGCAATTTGACTCGATCTTGTCTGGCTCTTTCTGCCACATCTGACCGAGGGGGATTTTTCGCCAGTTGGGGATGTGCTTCTTCTTATTCTATTACCTCGGTAATAAAACATGAAGGACGTTGAAGATCTCCCACCTCATCAAGTAGAGGATCCCCTTGGTTCTTCGCCCCTTCGATCTACTCTAACATCGGTTCTGAATCTTCATTGTAGAATTGTATTTCGACCGTTATCGCTCGGTATAGACCTCTGATACTTATTCAGACCTCTGGTAACAATCGGATTTCAACCGTTATCGCTCAGTACAGACCTCGTATCGCTTGATACAAGGTCAAGTGAGCGGTATCGCCCGGTAGAGGGCGGTCTACATACCAATATCCTGTCGGACCGATACATGCCGCCCACTTTAGGTGTACCGGTACGCATTGACACAGATGTTGTACCAGTACGCATCGGTATAGCAAACCCTGCTTTAGGTGTATTGAAATTTGTTGGAACCTTGTTATTTTGTGTATATTTAGTTTGGAAGAACCACGTTATTTCACATATTTGCTCTATCAAGTTTCAAAAGCCTATACGAAATGTCTTGTTAGATCTATGTGACAACATCTCTAGAAGCTTATTGCATCATGGTCCTGCATACGGTTGATTCTTCTTAACGAACACTGCCGGAGTTGGGTAGCTTTTATATAAAATATGTAACATCGACACATGGTGTCTTCAGAACATACAGTTGATGTTGATAAACTTTTAAACGTCTTCAGGAAACAAACTTTTTCGATTCAGAATTCCGAAAACAACCTCATAACTGAATGATGATCAATGTCATTAATTAATTTGAATTATCTTCATCTTCATGTGAAGATATTAAATGTGTCAAGTGCAAGATTGGAAATTAAATTAAAGCAAATTCTTTTCCTAATGGATTTGATACTCATCACGTCTTACAAAGATTTCCATTTTGATCACTGTATTCTTTTTGCATAGAGACTTCACTTGTCTTTTCATGGTCATTCTCGTGGATATTTTATGATGTATGCCTCTGATGTTGGAGCTTTGATCTATAATCTCATACATTCTCATCATGAGTTTAAATTCTGGGTGGAAGTGTTGAGTGGGTATCTACACAGTAGGGGCACAGAGCTAAGAGCAATTATGAATTATTGAAAGGTTTAAAGCATTTATTCAGTCTCCGCAGCCTTGGCCTGTCTCAGCCCCTCTAGCACCTTGATTATTTTCTCCCACAAGAAGATATGCAAAAAAAAAAAAAAATCTGACTTAGATCATTTGGACTTCAGAAACTAAGATCATATCTCAGTTACATAAATAAAGAAACTGAGCAAAAAAAGTGGCAGCAAAAGAGAAACATTTACATTTTAACATTGAATGACTGGTCTTAACAAAGAAAAGTTCAAAAGTCAGTTTATATGCACATCTTACTCAGATCTGTCACAGTTTATATATATATATATATATATATACAACTTTATCTTTAAATATTTAAAGAGGTTTTTTTTGGTACTCGAACCCAGATCTCCCTTTTCGCAAAGGAGCAACCTTACCGTAGTACCAAGGCCTTGGTATTTTTTTTGCTTCAAATATTTTGGACCTAAAGAAGCTAATTTTGTAGATGATGTAGTGAGTTTGGTATTGTTTATCAAATCCTTTTGCAGTCTGCTATTTGTGTATGATAGAGCTTAAAACTTTATTTGATTGTTTTTTATTGATGTTTTAAATTTGTGCAGGAGCACTTGTTGATAGTTTGTGAACTCCTCAAGGCCAACTTATATGAATTTCATAAGTTCAATAGAGAATCTGGAGGGGAGGTTTACTTTACAATGCCCAGACTGCAGGTATGAATTACTTTTGATAAGAATCATACTGTTCCTATCACACTAAAATTGCTAATGTATGAATTACTTTACATCTGCAGTCGATTACTATTCAGTGTCTGGAGGCACTTCAGTTTTTGCATGGCCTTGGTCTTATTCATTGTGATTTGAAGCCTGAGAATATTTTGGTAAAGAGCTACAGTAGGTGTGAAGTTAAGGTCATTGACCTTGGTAGTAGCTGCTTTGAAACAGATCATTTATGTTCTTATGTACAGTCACGATCTTATCGCGCACCTGAAGTTATTTTAGGTCTTCCATATGATAAAAAAATAGACATATGGTCGCTGGGATGCATCTTGGCTGAACTTTGCACTGGAAATGTAAGTTTCTGATTTGGAATTTCCCCTTGCAAGTCACTCATTGAAGTTTTTGTTGTTCAGCACTCGGTTCAAATTCGTGCAATCATTTCTTTTGTAGCTTTTCTCCCTACTTATACATTCATGTCTTTTAACTAAGTTTATTTTTTTGCTGTTCTTTTTTGTATTTTATTCTTATACTTGGGAGATCTGATTGTAGAGTATGATTTGGATAGAATTAATTTGTTGTTGTCCAAGGTTAACAAGGTCAGTCTTCGATAAGAAGCTTTTCTTTGCTGACAAATTCTACATGCCTATGCCCATCAATGGTCATAATGACACATTTAAAAGAACATGTAGAATCGTGTTGGCCATGTTTCGTCAGGTTTTACACTCATCAAACTCCTTGACTATTGATTTCTAATATTGATGGAAACATGATGCCTTTGTGTTCAGCTTTCTGTGAATGTATCTGCTAGGATTATCTTCTCATAAAGTTGAAACATGACTTGTCGTTGTCTATTGAATTTACTTTTCTATCCTTGAATGTTTGCCTCATCTTTCTGTCTCATTCTAGGGGGTTTGGAGATGCCAAAATTGGTTCTTCATGTCCATATCCATATGGCATTGTTTTAAGACCAAAAAGGGGCTAAATCTGTGATAGCAAGAATAGGGGGTTTTCATCCTTTCTCTTGACCACGTCGCCTAACAAAGTCGACTGATGGTGCCAAAGGACTCTTCACCATCTATGTTGGCCTTCCCACCTAATATAGTTGTTCACCATTCTTAGAAAGTTTGTATTCACTTTAATAAGATCTGGTGTATATTGTTCTCTTAAATCTATTAGGTTTTTGGTGACTACATTTTTTATTTTTTGCTACTAAAAGATTTGTTATGTCACTTTTCCACAGGTTCTCTTCCAAAATGATTCTCCTGCAACATTGCTGGCCCGTGTGATCGGAATCGTTGGCCCCATTGACCAAGGGATGCTTGCAAAGGGATGTGATACACACAAATATTTCACAAAGAACCACATGTTATATGAAAGGAATCAGGTTTGAGATCTCTGATACTTGATCTCTTACCGAGAATAATCTACTCTGCCTTTTATCTAGTGCTGTGGCCTTCTACATAAACTGATAGAGACACACACCAGTCGAGGACTATATATGAAAATTTATCATCTTGCATATCCCTATTTAGACATATTTAAAGACAACATAGTCGGATGATGCATTTCAGGATGTTTCATCTCAAATCTTTACAATCATTTCCCATTGACGTGGTTGCATTTCAAATATATCCTTCAAGGTTATTGAAAATATGAAACGTAACACATACTTGATGCTTATTCTTTTGACTTTTGGCATGCAATGGCTCTTGTTAAACTAGCATCTATCCTTGTTGGGGCATATGTTTTTCTCTGTTATCAACCATCATATAAGAAATAATTAAATGCTGCCACCACTTTCTTAAGTGTTGATTTTTCAACGACACTTCCATCCAGGAAACCAGTAGGTTAGAATATCTGATCCCAAAGAAGACATCATTACATCACCGGCTGCCGATGGGTGATCAAGGCTTTATTGACTTTGTTGCTTATCTTCTTGAAGTAAACCCAAAGAAACGACCAAGTGCCTCGGAGGCTCTGCAACATCCATGGCTTTCCTATCCTTATGAGCCAATATCATCTTAAGAGTTCTTATAGTGGCTGCATGATCTGCACCAGAGAAAGTCCCAATCTGCAGTGCAAGCTGATGTGTATTTGTGGTGCACGCTAAGCGCGAAAGAAGCCCAAGTCTCATTCCATCAGTTTGCTGCTTACTGCGGTGCCTCATGTGCGACAGTAGGAGCAGACTGCCATTTGGGGTGTAGTTCTGTTGTAATCTAACTTGTTTGTCTTAAGCCAGAATGTAGTTGGCATGCACTATGTGATGCCGTTTATGGAGAAAGCACCATGTCGTGTTGTATATGATGTGATTAGTATGAGGCCTTACGAAATGTCGCTGGTTTTGTCTCGAGTCTTAAACATCTGTTCCGCAATGTTGATGGCTTGTTTCGAGAAGATTTTGTGCGAAGAGGAGCTGGGAGCATGTTTTTTCTTCGATCTAATGTGCTCCAAGGGCTGATGTTCCAACTGTAAGCTCTGCAGCAGGAGTCGTAGGCAATCTTAGTTTAGAGACGTTTACATTCTTCAACTATTTGATTAGTTCCTTTTACCTTGTTTGTTGTACATGGAATTAATTTTCATGGAACATCACAAATTTAAGGGTTTTTTCTTTACTTTATAGAAGACTATGAAGTCATAGAGGAAATGTTTTCCTTTTTTTTCTCTCTTCTCACTTAGCTAGTAGACTATGAAGCTATTCAATTGTGTGACTTACCCGTCAGAAACGATAAGACACCCGGCAATAATCTTCTATCGGAGGTGGAAGCTTCTTCTCCTTTCGAGATTTATTCTGTAAGATGGTTGGTTCTTTGTGCGTGACATGGCTTGAAATCGAGACCATGCATATCGAGCTAACCTTGTGATTCGGATCCACCCAACCATTTCACAATTGATTAAGAAGATCAACCATATATATGTTCAATTTGGGATTCCTCTCCAGTGCATAGTGCATAGTGCATAGTGCATAGTGCATAGTGCATGACAAGCGTACTATAGCTTTTACTAAGCTGCAGTTGGAACTCATTGGAGAAGAAGGAGCCAAACCTGCAGGCCCAAAGCCAACGTCAACACCAACGCTCCCTGGTGAACATATCTATGCACTACCCCTTGTCCGAGGCATCACCACCATAAATTCCACACGCACAGCGGTGGCCGCTGCAATATCTATCAGCTCACGCGGCTCTAGGGAATGGCCTCTTCGACCAAGGCTGGGTCGATCACCGTCCTGGCTTTGAGGGTCTTCGTGTTCCTCTTCCTCTTGGTTTCCCTCGTCGTCATCGCCACCGACACCGTCACAGTGCCCGATCCAGATCCAGATAGCGAGTCTGAAACAACCACGCTGGGTTTCAAGGATATAATTGCCTACAGGTGATGGATCCATCGATCGTTCCTCCTCCTCTCTCTCTCTCTCAGGTACTACTGTTACTTGTGCACCTCTAACTCTTGTGTCGTGCATGACAGATACGTATTCTCTGTGGCCGTGATCGGATGCGTCTACACGCTCCTACAACTTCCTTTTGCTGCTTTGAACATCATTAGAGGGAAAAAGTTCATCGGCAGGAACACCTTCCCACTCTATATCTTCATTGATCTGGTACTCGCATGTTTCCATTAGGCGTAAGAGATCATGAAGCTCGCTCGCCCTCTCTCCCTCCATGGAATCAGATTACTGATGGAACTCGATCGTGACCTAATGAGCAGGTGTTCTCTCTTCTGTTCGCCTCGGGGGTAGGGGCTGGATTTGGCATCACGGTGGATCTGAAGAGATATCTGGACAAGGCATTCCGGGGTGACGACGGGGAGAGCTCCGACACAAATGACATCGACAAAGCCTTGGACTTGGTGCACGTCTCCACCGGCTTCGTCCTCGTGGCCACCGTGTGCATGGCCTTCATCATCCTCACGTCCACCTTTGCCCTGGCCAAGAAATGATGAGTAGTACCGCACCAAACTTTCTCCTCTCGCTCAGAAACAAACATCCTCGATCCTATTCATCGACTCATATCATTTTGTTGTAGCTTTTTGTTCTAATAAAAAGCAAGCCACTGCGATCGTGTTAAATTAATCTTCTTTTTGTTTAGCTCCTGCATTAATCTCATCCTGAAATATTCATCTAAGATCGACTTCTCCGGAAGAGGCGAAATAGGACGGGCCAGCTTGGATGATACACCGGACTCGAGGTCAAAATCGAAATCAAGCATTGATGGTCGAATTGGTCAAGCGTTCAATGCTCAGCACACGCTACCGTGGGACTTGAGATGCATCTGTTTCCCGTCCTTTCCCCGGTTACCACCCTTCCATGTCAGTGCCATTTATACTCGGACAGCAGTCATCTCACACACTGACACAGAGAGATAAGACTTATATATATATATATATTTGCTATAACCACAACGTAGCACTGAAAAATATGGCACAGTACAGTCCACTTCTCTGACTACATATATTTACCGAGTGATCTGACATGGATGGATGGAGATAAATATATTCATTCCAGATGAGAAGACAAGAGAGCAGTAGTAGCTGAAGAGGCTGATCTTTTTGATTTTATGGCATTCAAATATAACAACAAATTCTTTTTTCCTTTTTCCCAGCAGAAGACTCGAAGAGAATATAGCTGAAGTTGAAATTCGAGTGTATGATGTGATCATCTTTGATCTTTCATCCCAGTTTGTGGTTCATGAGATCCATTTTCTCCCGCATCATAATGTAATTATTTTATTTCCTAAAAGATTGCTTGTTTCCACCAGAAGAAAAAGGTTAATATGGGGTACGATAATTCTTTCAGAATCAATATCACCAAAAACCCAATCAAAAGAATACATAATCCATCATGACCGATACCAACTTTCACAGGAAACATCAAATTCAATCCCACTTTCTTTGTTTTTCTTTTTTTTCTGCAAATAATAATGATCAAAAGCTACTGCAAGCAAAGGAGCCAAAGTTTTCATCATCCCATATGCCATCTTGAACATGGAGGCATCATCACCCAACAAAAATACACCGATATATTAAGAACTAATCTAATTATGGAGAGAGCTGTGTGTTAGGAGATACTCCGAAGTGACTCCCATCATTGATGTCGTCTTCCTTGCTCTCCGCCATGGCCGATGGCGCATAGCTGGCTGCCGCCTTTGGTCCCGCTTCCCATACCGTGCCGGGCTTCGACTGCAACTGCTTCCTGCAGGAGTGACAAGTTATCTGGAGAAGCATCAGGTTGATCTGCTTCGCTGTATGGTCCCTCAGGAGGTAGGCGTTCTCGAGCTCGGCTTGCGCCTGCCGCCGGATCGTCTTGGCGTTGGCCAGTTCCTTCTCTGCCATCTCGACCTGCTTCAAAGCTTGCTGCCTTGCATCACACGCCAAGGCCTTCTCCCTCGCCGCCTGGCGCAGCTGCTCCCGGGGATCACCACCTGCGTTCGACGAGGGGAAGCCACCGACGGGCGGCCCGATAGATAGCTGCAGCACCGTCGCCTGGGCCTCGTCGGAGTCGGGGGAGGAGGTGGATGTTGGGAGTACATGCAGCGCGAGTGGTAGGGATGATGCAACGACAGCGGCAGCGGCGGCGGCGGCGGCGGTTGAGGTTGTTCGGCCGGAAAGTGTTGGCTCAGTCGACGGACTTGTGCTCGACGTCGTCCAGGAAAGGCTGGAGGGCCGTGGGGTCGCAGGCTCGCCGAAGGTCCGAGTGGCGCTGCAAGAATCTTGGTGCTCTATGAAGCTTTCGACTCTGTCGTCGATCAAAAGAAGGATCGATGTTAGATGATGTGATGGATTTCTTGCGCGCACACATGGAAGGAGACATGTAGGTAGGCATTCAATTGGGTCGCAGACACATGAACACAACATGAAACCAACCAATCGAGTGGTAATAGCATTGGGAACCGTGTGCAGTGCAGAGGCCATGAATGTAGTAGACCTACACTCATTCATGCTCTCTCACAGAAGAATCTAAAGAAGCCCCAACAGACTCCCATCTTGAATTCTTGGATCGTTGGATATACTACTCCGGAAAACTAATCAACAACTTGGAAGAATTCTAGCTTGATTGGACCCTTAGTTGATGATCGTTCGAACACCAAAGAAATGATCGGCGCAACAAAGACGAAGGATCATTTCCCAGAAGATTAAAGAAGGAAAAGATCGTGACCTTTGACCGGCGGTTTATGAAAAGAAGTGAGCACTAGCGTTCGATGTACCCACCGAGAGAAGACGCGGCCGCAGTCGCAGGAGTGGCCGCGGGTGCCGCAGGTCTTGAGGTGCGCCTTGTAGTCGGACTGGACGGCGTAGGCCTTGGAGCACCGGGAGCAGGCCCACTGCCGACGGTCGCTGTGCTTCCGGCGGAAGTGCTTCTTGATGCCGACGAGGTCGCCGAGAGCGTGGCGGGGGTCGTGGTGCAGGCAGCTGGGCTCGGGGCACACGAACACCCGCTTCCGTGCCTCCGCCGCATCCCGCCTCAGAAGCTTCCATGGCACCTTGTGCCGCCGCCGGTGCATCTGCAGATTCTGGTCCCTCTGAAACCCCTGGTGGCAGATCTCGCACACGTACCGGTCCGACTCCAGCAGCGTCCTCGGCGACAGCGACACCACCTCCGCATCAGGATCTGCCCACCCACAATTTCCACAAACTCGATCAGCCATGCACAACCCGTCGGACGACAATTCGCCATGGCCTCAAGGACGAACCGGCCACATACCTGGTGTGCCCGCAGGCCTTCTCTTCCTCTTGCCGGCCTTGTCATCATCCGCCGAGGAGATGGGAGTCCGTGGAGGGTTGGAGGCGGTAGAGCAGGAGACGCTGTTGACAGGAAGAGCAGAGACTGCTTGCTGAGGGGAGCTCCTTAACATTTGCTGCCGACGCGTACTGTCTCACCGCGGTTCTTCTACCTAGCTTTGGGATCTTAACGAGGCTTGAAGTGGGAAAGGAATGATAGAAAAAGGCTTTAAGACAGCAGATAAAGATAAGATGCTCGTGTTCTTTAGCTGAAGTGTGCCTGTCTAATCCTTGATGGGAGGCAGCTTCCTTTGGAGCTCTGGAGAAGCTTGAGAGAAATGTAGAATCCAGTAGTACTGGTTGCAACTACAGAGAGAGAGAGAGAGAGAGAGAGAGAGAGAGAGAGAGAGAGAGAGAGAGAGAGGAAAGGAGGAAGGAGAGACACCACTGGAAACCTGAGCCCACCAGGTGAAGGAGTTGGGTGGTGACAGAGAACAACAAACAAACAAACAAAAACACTCATAATTTCATGTCATTACCACTCTCCCCATCAGTCATTTGCATGAATGAATGCAGTTCTGATTCCCAAAACCACGTGAGAGCCCTCCTCTTCTTCCACCCTAAAACCCCCACTCACTGTTCTTTTACTGCAGCACAACACCGCCATCCTCTCATACGTATAGGTGAAGGACCAGCATTCCTTCCATCCTTGGCTCTCTCTCTCTCTCTCTCTCTCTCTCTCACTCTCTCGCTCTCACCAAAGCAGTCGAATCTGTATCACTAGTATGCATTCACAGGGTGCAAACACGGATTGATTCGGCTGTAATTGCGCCACAGAGACAGGATTAAACCTGCTGCGAGTCGAATGAAGGCCAAGGACCCACTAAAGCTCAAAGCTATTATTCCTCCACTGCATTGTCACTGTGGCAGATGTATTAACTTAAACCCAAAAGCCTGGGGTTTTCTGCCACTTTGCTCATGCTTTCTGAGCGATGATGGGCTCACCGATCTTTTTCTCTAGGAGTAGTGCTCATTGCTGGATGAACAACTCGAGTTACCTGAAGTCACGCTGCATGTGAGGCATACAACTATCAGCCATTCACCCGAAAGGGATCGCTCGGAAGTCTGATTCTTACTGCCGTTGCTCATGAAAGGTGAAGCTTTGTTGACCTCGGTGAACTCCTACGATGTCGTATGATCAGAGAGAGACCCCCCCCCACACCCCCTTCCCACCCCTTGGAATCCAGTACAATATAAAGAAAAGAAAATATCTCCTCGTTCAAGTTGTAGAATTGAGGCTTGTGTTTGTCATTTTGTTACTTCGGCATCTGTTTTGGTCTGTCTTAATCCGTTAAAGCTTTGTTGAACGAGTGCCATCTTGGAGCCCCCCATGCTTTCTTTCAAGACGAGAAAGCTTCCTTTGGCTTAGACATGCACTTCATCAGTAATCAAGCTTTGTGTTCCCTTAAAATTCTACAGCATCAGTGATTCCAGCGAGGGCAAAACCAAAGCTACTACCTAACTGGCTTGGTTTGGCTTTTGGGGAAGAGAAGGGATGGTGCGATGATGCGAGGAAGGTTCTTCACGCATGCAAAGAGACTGTTGCTGGCAATCATCCATCAGAAGGTTCCTCAGTTCTCCATCTAATCCTCATCATCATCATCGTCGCCAAACTAAGTTTCTTTGATGATCCCATTTGCTGTATTCCACATTATAATATGCAATGTTCATTCCTCTTTTTTGTTTGCTTTCCTCACTCTCTTTGAACTTTGTATTATTAAGATGAGCACATGTGTGTCCAATCACCAGCGCTAGGATCTTTATGTAGTTAATTAACCTCAATAAGACCACATGCCTTTGATACAGTGATGAGATTGTTTCCTTGGTATGTATGAAAGATGAGTTCATGGGAACAACAATAAGATCCTCATATTTAACCAAATATTCATGATCAAACTCATCCCTTTTGCATGGACACACACATATATGGATCTCCACTGACTGGAACATCGAACTATTTGCCTGGTCATCGAGGATCATCACACACACCAAAGATGTTCCTGGTCTAAGCTTCAAGAGTACGGTGAAGAGAAGCGAAAGGAAGAAGGGAGGAGGGTTAGGGAAAAGTGATTTGATGCGAGCTTTGGGCACTATTGGACATGGACAACCATCATCATTTCCACTTTCTCATGAGATGAGTCAAGAAACACCTCCTCAATCCTGCCAAAAGACAAACAAATGATGTGTTCTCGTTTCGCTTCGCTTTTCATCTTTGTCTCCATCCATCCATCCCCACCACCTTCATCCTTCACTGACTGCCTGCCTGCATCGAGAGTCCATAGCACAAACCCAAAGATCTTCTCGATAATTCCACACTTGTATTTTCATTTCTTATATATAGAATTAAGGATTAGATGCCATCTAGAAATCTTTTTTTTTTTGTTTTCAAAATATATAAAATATACAACTATTTTTTATAGAAAAATAGATGCTGTTAATATTAGGGTCACCAATTGCTATCAGTTCTCATGATCTGTATGATCTGTATTTCATTTATTATACTACCAAAAGGATTTGAGAAGATTTAGAAATTCAAGAAATGTCATAAACACTCAGAATCCCTACAATTTTTTACATAATTATGTTTGATTTAAAATCAATTGCTTAATCTTTTTGATTGTATATATACATACATATATATTAGTATTAAGATTACCAACTGCTTATCTGAATCAATAGGACTTTAACAGTGCATCTCAATAGCTAAAGCAATTTCTAAATCACTAGGCAGAAGCTTGGCATCAGCTCTTCAACTTAGGGTTCCAATCCCAATTCCATCTGCCATGATGTGATGAGGGAATGTCGAGCATTATCCTGATAAAAATATCCTGCCTCTGTGGCTTTGAAACTGTGAAATGCCTTCTTTCCACAATGATATGTTAAGCTACATTCATCTTATCAAAAACATACATACCCTTGATGGTACGTGTGATGGGAAGAGAACAATAAAACATAGAATACTATTTAGGCACCAGTCGATGAGGCAAGTTATAAAGACTCATCCACAAGAATTGTGGCATATGGTAAGCTTTTCATGAGGAACTAATTGGTCATAGGAGGTACCATAATATGCATATGGTAAGCTTGTCATATATCACTTTCAAAGATCCCAATAATATGCATATACTTGGAAGGTAACTTACCTCTTCTGAGTGATTATTTCTGAGTCATCATACAAATGAGATGTTCATGTGTTTATTCATTTTAGTTGATGAGTTCATAATGGATATTGAATTGTAAGATTAGGACACCCTCTCATGTGTTATGGATTAGCTTGTGCATAATCGCAGAGAGAGAGAGAGAGAGAGAGAGAGAGAGAGAGAAGGCATGTCATTTGCCTTAACCTTGACAGTGTTTTTACCGAGTACCATTCACGGCCTAGAATGATTTGTTGGGAAAGCTCAATCAACATTGGTCAAAAGTCATGCAAGACTAGTAGCATAGGGAGAGGGTTCCTCTTCCTTTCTACCTTTGCCATGGCTTCAGTACCCCTTCCCTCAACTTTTGGCTGACAAGTCCCTTTTGGGATGAGCCCCCATTCCATGTGCTCCCATCCCTCCCTCCCTCTCTTCTTGGTGGTGGATCAACATCACATGAAAGACAAAAAAAAATGAAACGAAAAGTGATGTGAGTAGTGTCTTACAGATAGAGAGAGAGAGCGAGAGAGAGAGAGAGAGAGAGAGAGAGAGTTGGATAAGAAAGGATCCACAACACCGCAAAAGCATGTCCATGTTCAACAATGACAGACCAAGGTGCTCTGAGAAGAAAGAAAGAGAGAGAGAGAGGAGAAAAAGAAGGATCCAATCTAAAAAGGATGTCTTTTTGTGTAGTGAGTGCATTGCTTCACACAATGGTGTGTTACTCTCTCTCTCTCTCTCTCTCCTTCAACCTCTAAGCCTCATGAAAAAAGCTCATGGCTTGTGTGGTTGCTTTATGGCAAAGGGAGATGGAAAAGCAGAAAAGGAACCCAATAACAGGCCATGTGACTCCTGCATGTTGCTAAATGCAAAAGTCAAAACCATGGAATCTTTGGCCAAGTCAGTCACTCAGCTCTTCTGTAGCTTCCAACCTACTTCAACACTTGCAGCAGATGTGATGCCCCCTCTGGGCTTCTCTGACAATGTGGCCTGCCCTCTTTTTGGTTTCTTTTTGTGCATGTTTAGTATGCCTCACAACATTCATGGATTGCATCCTTACATACAGTAAGTTCTTTGTTGGCTTCACATCTTTACTTACACACAAAAACACTATATATATATATATATATATACATCATGAATGATACCACCTTTGAGGAAAATATCACAATAGTACCACCTTTGGTAGAAGATCACAAGTCTGAATCCTGCTGCTAGTGTCTGATATGTATTTGACCACAGGAATCATACATGAAAATGGAAGGGAAAAATATGAGCCATCATCATTTCTTGTAAGCAATTCAAGGTTTCTACATCAGCAGCTGATATTTGTCACATATAATTATCATATGAGAAACCAAAATTCTCATCAAATTGGTTTTCACATGTTCCATGTTAATTCCATCCGATTTCACCTCAGATTTATTTGCAAGACATGACTTCCTGTAGTAAAACAATAATGACTTTGAAAATTGAAAGAAAACTGTGACCAGATTAATCTCTATACTCTGAATGAATGGCAGTGAGTTCAACTCTTCTAACATTTATAGGTCTTGTTTATATATATATATATATATATATATATATATATATATATATATACACCCATCAAGTCATAATAAATTAGTTCAAGTCTTTTCCCATTTTCTACATGAGATTTGAAGTTATAACTTGATCATCCCACAAAGAACATTTAGTTATCTTATGTGGGTCATTGCCAGTAAATAATAATTGAAATGAAGAAAAAATAGGTGGATATGTCATCAAGCTCAGTTTTTTACCTCTCCTTGGAATTTGGAATTTGGAGACTCCTGAAACAATAACACCAGTTATCATCAATGCAACATATGCACTTAAAACCCATCTTTGAAGAAACTTGAATTACTTGTTAAACTCTACCATTCCTATCATTGTGCACATCCCAAGAACAAATCCATATGATCAACCTTCATGTCCCATCCAATTTTGTTCCATGAATTTGACTGTTCTTTAATGAACTCTCTGATCCCACTGCATAGCTCCATCAGAGTATAACTCATAATCAGCCATCATTAAGTCCAATGTTTTGCAGCATCACAAATACTGAGCCCCTTTTGGTCATAACAGAAAACATAGAGAGCAACACTGCACATCCACAGAGAGCCAAGTCTTCACTGCCATAGAAAACACAACAGGGCAATAAGGGAAAACCTCTGAATGATGCAGTCTTCATAGAACTATGGAAGCGGCACAACCATGTAGAAAATGTCTCAAATCTTCTAGCAAATGTATAATAATCTACTAATCTTTTGATCTTCTTTAGAAGAGGACAGAAATTGTGTAAACACCCTAAAATTATTCATAATTCAACTGAATAGCAAAAGAAAGTAGGTCTTAGATTTTGACATCCAATTGGTGGACACCATATATCCTAGGGCAAATCAATCAAAATCTGTTAGGTCAATACACTACTTCAATGACAATGAGCAGCAGTCACTACATTCTCGCAAATCATTTAGCGTCAAGTTGGAATAACATCAGCTTACCATCTTTGGAAATGCTTACACCTAATGACTCATGCTGCTATTACCATTCCTCATTGACCCATCATTTGAGATACAGCACTATTAGATTGAATTAGCTTGCATTCCATTTCATCGTTCGAATCGGTTCTCAAGTTCTCAATTCCACTCCCCAACAAGGGTTTCCCACTTTCCCTTCCAATTATAAGACTACTCCACTTAATTTTCCGAAAAAGAGCATTATAAAGATATGACTAATGGTTGACTAAACAAGATCAATAGGCACATAGACATGTGCAAAATAAAACTACTTTACCTTAGTACACAAGCATTACAGAGTCCATACCATCATTAAGATTAGCAAGACACCCAACATTCGGTATAATACTGGTTATTCCAAGCACAACATTCACTGCTTTCAAGTTCATCAACTCATCAAAAGCACCTTCCACATATCCATCATACTCTTCATAAGATAAATGAACTATATCTGGGTTTTCATGTTCATGCCATTTTTCCAATACTGTATTCATGACATAAAGCAAGGGATCTATTGGCGCTTCACTTGCTGTATGTTATTCTAGATAGCCTAAGCTTCTAAAGAAACTGATTATGTTCTAAGTAATGTCACACATGAAATTAAATTAAGTTCAAAAATTACACTAAACAAGGTACTTGACATTAGAGCAAGTCAAACTAAGCATCATCTCATTGGTTTCAATGGTTAATAGAAAAGAAAAGGGACCCTATCTAGGCCATAGTTTATCTCTCTGTCAATCTCATTCTGTCTCAAAAATTACAAAGAGGATTACAAGCACTACATGACTCAACAATCTAAAAGGATACTGTTGATAATGATCTAATTCACAATATTATGTCACTCGAAGGCACTTTCATTTGGCACAAAACAAGACGAAGATTAGTATGAATTAATGGCATCTTAACAGTAAACAAATGAGAAAAGTGAAGGGATCATGAACAGAAGAAAGAAAAGGACAACAGAAAAGAATCATCACTGGACCAGTGCTATTAAATCTATGTTAAGAAGCCCAAGCTAATAACTTCCAGCATGGCATGACACCTTGAAACTACATTCTGCTAGTGTGGAGTGCAAATACAGAATCTCTAAACTTTGTGACAAAAGGAAAAAACCATAAACATAAAACTTTGTGGGTACAAGACAACCGTTAATGATGACTTGCAAAAACATTCATCTAAGGATATAGATTCTGATGAGTAAGAACAAAGTGAACAGATTTTTCTAATGCATTAGGCAAGAAGACCATCTGTCCTAAGCAGCACAGTTTCCCTTAAAACAAAAAAATTCAGTGAAGGGAAAAAGACAAAATACCCATATAAGCTGAGTGTCTGAGCCTCGAAACCTTGTTAAAGTTCATGATACAAAAATTGCACTCAGACTATTTCAAAATGATCTCTTCAGGACACAGATTAATATAATACCAGGGAAGCAAAGATGAAGACTGCCAAAATCATCCAACACTTTATACCTTTATCTGATTGTCACAAACTTGTTGGTACCGTGCTTGGCCCAGAATGTCCTCAAGTCAATTGGATTTGAAAGGTTATATCCTTCTCCAGCAAGCTTCTCCAGCACCTTCTTAAAGGCACCCTGGCTCATTTTTCGACCAGCAATGCGTGCACCCCGCCTCTTGGTGCTCATTGGTAGAGGGTACATTGACATGTTGGTGGTGCAGCATGCCGACTGCCACCCTCCAACGCCCCACCGGTAGCACGGCTGGGGCTTTCCTGTACAAGAGCACACCGGAGTTGGAATCCTTGAGATATCAAAATCGATCCCGTTGATGATCATGCCTGTGCTCTTCCTTGCAGCCTTCCCTCGTGAAACTGAACCATTGGGAACCTCATCACTTGGCGCTGTGACTTTCTTAGGACTCTTGGGCTTCGAGGATTTCTGCAGACAACCCCTGGGCCTCTTCTTCAAAGGTGGCTCATTTTTACCAGTGGTGTCCTCCGCCATCAAAACCTTGTCGTCCTTGGGTTGTGGCTCCGGATGCTGCAGCATCTGGATGTTGTGGACGGTAGGGGGATCAGGGAGGACGCCGTAACTGGGATGATGCTGATGGCGCACCGGAAAAGTGTGGAAGCTCTTGCTGCTGTCGTTGCCCTGGTGAGTCCAACCGTCTCTCATGAAGTCCATTGAAACCGATGGCTCCGGGAAGCTGCAGTGCCGATGAATGAACCCCCCATTTGATAGAAGGGGCTTTGCATTGCGCTCCACCACAGAGGACATAAGCCGCAGCCCAAGGTTTCCCTTCGATGGTGGCTCATAGTAGCCCCAATTCCGGATTCCTAATCCGCCATCATCATCCATGTAAGCCGGTGATAGAAAAACCAAAGGGGATGTTCGACGAAATTGTCAAATGGGCGAAACAAAGATCAGATTTTTAACCAACTTCCATAAACACAATGCCTTCATCTCACCATCGCCACCGTCCACTGTCATGGAAAGATCAAATGCATGAGAAATGCCAACACTGCTGCGAAAAACAAGCAAAAAGCGACACATTTCAAGAAACCCCAACTTCCAAAGCCGGTCGCAAAACCACGAAATGATGAAAAGCAGGGTTAAGGTCACAACAAAGACGAATCCCCACAACCTTGGTAGCAGGATTGAACTCCTAGGGTTTCAATTTCAGATCTTTGCAACGGAAACTGCTAGGAACCGGCAAGACCTAGTGGAATATCGGATGAAAATGTAGAAATTTTGAAGTCGAGCGTCTACAGAAAAAACGTTCCTTCCACTCGGAAAAGCAAAGAGAAGGGCGAAGGAGACAGAGAGACGTACCTCGGATAGCGAGAGGGGGACCGGGCTCTCGGGTCTAGGGTTCTTTTGCTTGTGAGAGATGTGGGGGTGGGGGGGGTCCGGAATACGAAAGGGAAAAGAGATCAGACTTCCAATAAATGAAGAAGGTCAGCCATGAATGAATGAGTTCAAGATGCATTAATATGCTTCCCTTGCACAGTATATAAATATATATATATATATATATATATATATATATATATATATATCTTCTTTATTCTTTTAATTTTCCTTCAGATATAAAGACCAATATAGGTTATGTTATTCTAGAAAAAAACCCAAAATTAAATTTAAAATAAGCTAAAATTATCTAAAAAACTCTTCATACTTAATACTATTATCATAGTTTATAATCCTATAAATATAATAAATTAATTTTTGATTGTATAGATATAAATTTCTATCTGCAAATCAAGATTTATAATTTCGGTTACAAGTCGCGTATCAGTTCGGTTGCGGATCAGTATGTGTCATGTTCTTTCTTTCTAGGAAGAGGAAACAAAGAAATAATAGGAAGAAGAAACAGTTCTTGAAACACCCAAAAGACAACACCAAACACACTACCATTCAACACAACACAGATTACAAAGAGATTACATGAAACATACACCGTCATGCTTCTCAAGAGGCACGAAGCAAGTGCAGCTCAAAGGAAACCTACCAGGCCCTGCAGGTTATTTCATGTATCCACATTCTCATTGTTTCTGTACTTTCATTGGTGAAGTCTATTGTTCATGGTACCTACCAAATCTTCTAAGGAATACAAATCAGAACAAAAAGTGTACATTCATTGATTGTTACAAGTATTATCCTAGATTCTGAATGCGAAATTCGAAGCTAATTACCAGCATAAACTTGCAGACCGTCGCACGCGAAATGTGATAACAATATACTCCGGCATCTCTTATCGATTAAGACCTGAGAGTTGACTCAGAGGTGGAGACCCAGGTTCTGAACTGGTAACAGATGCCAAAGAAGACACTCTATCGTCTTTAGAGATTGAAATGAGGTTCAATGATGTGGTGGACAACCGTCTTATCTCCTTGAAGCATCCGTTAGAATGGCCAGAGTATGAACACTGCATGAGCAAATCAGGTGTTGCACCACCAGCCGAAAGCCTCCAAGGAGTGGGGGTCATGAAGCCATTTTCATTTGTTTTTCGGTTAAAATTGTTGCTCCTTTTTGGACTAGGTTTTGATCCATAAACTGTTTCCTTCCCTGTGAGCAACAGATTCTGTAATTTTTTCTGGTCCTGTAAAGAGTAGAGCAAGTTAATAGCTTAGGATAATTAACTGAAAATGAGGCACTTAAAACAAAATCGATATCTACTCGATATCGTCTTTTTAACTCTTCCTTCTTTAGCCTTATAACTTTGTATTCCTCCAATAGAGACACCAATGGCACCTATAACAACAGCAGAACAATGCATCAGAGCTCAAACGAAAGTGATCGGTCACTATATATTCCAAGAATCCACCAGACAAAGAAATAAAATATTCTCTCACCCCATCATACAAGAAAGGCATATTTCTTTCTTTCTCCCACACAGATATTTTGTTCATCAATTTGTCAACAGTATCTGCGATAAATATTACAGAGTTCAAAAAATTATAGAAGAGAGTGACATTGGAGTTAATCAAGATATACCTGGAATTTTGGTGACAATTGCCCGTGCTTTCTCGGCACGCTTTAGATTCAAGTGGGCACCTCTTCCAGCACTGTACTTGTTCTCATCCTGCACCGGGCAAAAGCCATTTCCAGTTATTAGGTAAAAGTTGAAATCACATGTCCTGTGTCATCTCATGATAGCAGATATCAATGACAAAAACAGTCTACCTGGTCATAATCTTCAAGCCAATTCTCTTCTTCACATGCTGCGAGCCATTTGTCTACTCTCTCCATGATTTCTTTCCTGATCATGGATTCTTCTCTGGCTTTCACAATTTGCATCTCAATTTTAGTCAGAAGCTCAGAAGGATCTACAATACCTGGACATAGAAAAGGATCCAAAGGACAGGTGACAAAATCCCAAATGTTCTCCGGTACTCTCCATTTGCCTTGAATTATGTAGACTTACCGGAGTCTATAAGTGCGCCAATTTTCTCCGATGCTGTGCTCATATCGGGTTCAATGTGTGCAGTTCTGCATATCTCTTCTAGTTCCATCCTTTTTCTTAAAACAAGTTCTTTCATTCTCCTAGCTTTAAGGTTTGTGAGTCTCTCAACCTCGGCTTCCATCTGATAAAAAAACATTAATCCAATTAACTGCTTTTAAGTTGGTATTAAACTGATAATGAAGCTCTGGCAATCCAACCTGTTTAATCGTATCAAGTGAGAGTAGACCAAAGCATCCAATATCATGTTCAGGTAATCCAAGAATGCACGTTACTCTTCCAAAGTATTTCCTCTCCTCAACAGGTGTATCCATTAGATTCCACAGTTCCAAAAGTGACTCCACTGCTTCTAGCAACTACAAAGTGAAAATGGATTTTTAGGCATTTGACAAGGATTATTCAAAAGTGTGCTTGCAGGACAATATTAACCTTTTGAGTTCGTATCTTCTTTTCAGTTTTTAGCTTTAGGATTGCTTGAGATAGGCCCTCAAGTGCTGTCTCACTTATGTTTGGAGAATGTCCTCCACCAGTGTCATGCAGACTGGGGTGCACAGTTTCCACGGTCTTCCTAAAGTCCACTTCAAGATGTTCACATAAAGAATGCATCTCATTTACAGACTCCAGTACTTTCTGAAGGCGATCAGACTGGAAGCAGCAGAATTTATAGTCAGATCATGTATGCAATATGCATTATGTAATAATGTATGTAACAAACATGTATGTAATAATGCATCTGCGATCATCCTTTGCTCAAAATATCTAGTAGGGAATTTCTAAAACTACCAGTGAATACATGAACAAGGTCCACTTACAGATTATCCATGATTCCATTAGTTTCACGTGCTCTCACGATGCGGGTGGCTATCTCATGCAAGTTTAACTTCAAAAAGTTATATACCGAATACCAATACAACTCATAATTCTAAAGAACATGAATTATAAAGTGTACAGCAAACAAATGAAAATTATGCCACAATAACATATCAGACTTCGAACAAAATTGAGGCACAATAACAGACTTTTAAAGAAATAATCTTCGGAGCAGCTTAAAGAAATAAGTTCAGCGGTCGTGCCCAAGTTACCTTGTTGGTTGATGGACTTGAACATTTCTTGTAACATCAGTTCCGATACAACCAGAGGTAACAGCATTTAGATACTTCTTGACGAGTATCAGTTTGCACATGATAGACAGATGAAAATATAACCTTCGTAGGTTTCTTTTTCAGGAGATTGTGGCTTATTTTGGACCATCAAGCATATGCCTCCTATGTTCTCTACGCTTAGAGACACATGCAATCACATGACAATTACCTCATTTGTAAGGAGGAAAAGAAATAAATATATCACCATTAATATGTACATTGTATCTCAAACTCATCATCTCTCTGTAAATTGAACAGATATATCTTGTAGGCTAATATGTTGAACTTACAAGCAGGGCTGGGAAGAATTAGATAGGTTCTAAAATGCCACGTCTCGTTATTCTAACGATTCACAAAATAAAATTTTTAGCTGTGCTTCATTTGGTTCTTTTGAAACTTTTTTTGGTGTTTCTATTCTCTGTCATTTAGATCAGTGATCTACTTTCTTTATTCATATATACAGGCTTGTAAGTAATTTGTATGCGGAATATCTACCACGGTATCGACTATCACAGTTTCAATCTTCTATGTTCAAATGAAGTACCAGAGATCATCATGTTTCACCAAGTGGATGAAAGTTAAGGGAAATTTGAAGATGTCAGAAATGCAGGGGGACTCATGGTAGACTAGCCATCTACTCCAGGACACAAGTTAGCAGCTCAAATAGTAACATAAAGGAACTTGTTGCATAACCAAACAAACCTTTTCCTTCTGGAGAATGCGTAGCTGTGATTGATACTCAGTGAGTTTTCTTATTGACAAATCATCTTCTTCAATCTTAACAGGATTAGCTGTAGAATGATCATGGTGACTGGATCCCAAAATCTCTACATTGATCTTCTCAATCTGTGACTTTATATCAGCAAACTGTTTCAGCCGTTCCTCTTTCTTTTTTCGTAAATCTTCCAAAAGAGGGTTAACCGATGCAAGTTGCTCCTTCAATGGTAACCTCTTCTCCATCTACATAATGATGGCAGAAATAATCACCAAACACAGAAGGAATTGGCAGAAATAATGCAAGTTTCAACATAATGGCAGGAAAAAGCATTTTTTGGTGCAAGGAACCAATAAATCCATATAGACTTGCCTGGAACTAACTGCTGACGTTTAGGTAGAAAATAGATAAAAGTCTAATTAACTTTGACAACCTATCAATAGCCTGGTGGTAAGGTTTTCAATTAAAATTTGTAAAGCAGATCGACCATAGGTTCTATAGACCCAAGAATACCTTGTTGATTTTATATTCATTACATGTTTTTATCCACTAACATTTTGGTTTGGAAGTGCATGCCACCAACTTGTGTTTGTGAAGCAAAATAAGAATCCAAGTCTTATTACATTGACTCGAGAATTGCTCATTACAGTCAGATCTATAAAGTATAAAAAAGAACACAATTAGCTGAAAAACCAAACAGTAAATGGTACTTGGAAGTTGGAAAGCTACGAGGACTACAATTCTGAGAATAGGAGCATTCTGCAAAGCAGCATTAGTAACTTAAGATATTTTAATTGATAGCTAAAACAAAAATTTTAATTGCTATCCAACAAATTGGCTTTACTAGAAACAAAACCGGTACTGCTTTAGTATTTGTCATTTCAAAATTTCAATTTAGGTTTTTCTGAAACCAGTAATTTCTTCCAAGTTTGAGCAGTCCATGCAACTTCTGCCAAAACTGAGACATCAACCGGCTGGTTGATTCTGTGCAAATTAAAGAAGATTTAAGATTTGATATGTCCACAACATTACATGAAAAAACGAGTATAACTGAACTTGGATATGGTTTAGCAGTTTTTTGACCAATTCAAAAACATATTCAAGAAATCATAATGCATGTGATATAATGTTAGCAAAATTATCAATCGATCAAAGAAGCAAAAAAGAGTAAATCTTGAATACCAGTAATATCTATGAAAGTTCAACATGGTATTCATTAAAAACATCTTCCGTAATGTTCAATCAATGAATTCAAACTATTTAAGCTATTCACATAGTCTTTTATATTTTAGGTTTCAGCCAAAGCCAGTGAAACCATAACAAATATCCTACAGAATATACACATGTCGTCCGGAACACGGGAAGCTAGACTTTTGTAATGCCTTGCCTTGTTGAGAACTAAAACTTTATTTTCTGAAATTCTAAAACTGATCTGAAACTTACGAAGCAAAACTCCAGGACTAGCTGAAACAAAAGCAACACTTGTAGACCTTAGCTACAAAGAGTCAAACTTGTGGATGAAGAAGACTCCGGGAGATTTATATCCAATATGAATATACGATTACAAATATTTCAGAATAATTAAAGTCATTTAAAGAAAGTCAAAGAATAATTGAACTCCTTCATAACAAATGTACAACAAGTGAATATATCAGCACTATTGATGGATATGCCGGCTTTGCAGCCACATGGATCAAGAACAATACTGTATCCAGAATGTGTTGTGAAGGCATAGGGATATCACAAGTCATGGAGAAGAAAGGGCACAGAGAGTGGGGGAGGTCACCTTTAGCTGGAGACTCTGCTCACCGAGGGCAGACATAAGAGCAGTAACCTCTGCTTCTTTTTCTGCTAGCGATCGGTGGAGATGAGCCCTGTTGCTGCCGGCTTCTTCGACCTTCCTTCGGTACACTCGAATGCACTCTCTCTCTAATTCCACCAACATGAGATCCTTGTCCTCTTTGCTCTCCCCAACCTCTGTCCATATTTGCTGCTCCCACAAACACAACACAATTTCAAATCCACCAGAGAATTGAATCAAACCCAGAAGGAAATATAACCAAGCAAATGAACCAAGAACAATCAAAAGGAAAAGATTTTTCCGAAATGGAAGCATCGGAAAGAAGAGATCTTTTAGGACAGTTCAACCTTAACAGAGTCTAACAAAACCAAATTTAGAAACTCCAAGATTGCAAATTTATCCACCAGATATAACCATTCTAACTTCGTAGTCGTTCATGCCAAGAAGAAGACTTAAAATTCAAGAAATGATGCGCCGCATCAATGAAACACAAATCCACAAAGGAAAGGATACTAAGAAACGAAGAGATCCGAGTATCACCTCGGCAAACAGAGATCTTTTTACAATGAATTAAACCGAGGAAACAAAGACCATCGAATAGAAGGCGAAAAAGAGAAAAAACACGAAAGAGAGAGAATGATTTGAACCTCCAGCTCTCGAAGCAAAGCACCGCATTTGGAGCCCATACAGACACCGGTCCGAATTCCCGTTTCCACCGCCATCTCTCCCTTTGTCCTCTGAGGAGGAGGAGGAGGGAGGGGCAAAGATCCCAACTTTCCTCCTCTTTTCTCCTCCCTTCCTTACGTCCCAAGAAGAGAAGCGTGTACAGTTGCCTCTTCCATAGAGAAGAACACCATGCTCAACTTTCCTATGGCTACGAGTTGGATTTTCCTCTCTCCTTCCTTTGGCTGCTCCAGAAGATCATCACAAATGGAAGAAGAGAAAGGGAGCGGTTGATTTGGATAGGAACGAAGAGATTTTTGGAGAGGAAAGGCAGCAAAAACTCCTCAAGGGATGGGGAAGTAAACAGAGGCAATGGGAGCTACTTGTACAAAGGCACCCCACTGCCATTAGGAAAGCAAGCAAGCAAGGAACAACATTTAAATAAACATGAAGAATAATCTTGGAAAAGCAAAGGCCATGGCCATGCTCTACCAACAACAACAGGGAAAAGACATGTAGAGGAATGCTTGGTGGGGAAAATGGTAATCAGAGGTTATTGCATTCTATTATGGTGATGTTCCAAGGGGAACAGAGTGTGTACCCTTCCAAATTGAAGTACACAGCATATGTATGAGATCCTCCAAATATATCTATTTTTAATAACATATGAGTATAAATTTTATGTTAACCACTATCCACTATGGTTACTGATTAAAAGTTTTAGACCATAAAATACTAAAAAAAAAGACTTTGGTAGTTTGTCAATGAAAAAGTACATATGGATTTTGAAGGTTTATTAATGTCTCTCTGTCTTTAACATTAACAACAAGGACATAGACATGTGTAATTTTTAAGGTAGAAATGGTACCACAATAACTTCAAATTTGAAATGTAGATATATAATTTGGTACAATAGTATAGAGATTTTTTTATAATCTCATCGTCTCCTTCATCTAGTTGTCAATTATTTAAAAAATATCTATTATATTATGTTAGGGTTAAAATTGATCCTACATTTATACGATGGAGTCAAGTCGATATAGTTATTTCTTGAACATAATCATAATTATAAAATTAGATCTTCAATGATATAGATAATCTATCAATTTGACTCTCTAGCGTATTATTCGTAAAAAAAATCACTTTCACTCGGTTTGAGATTTTATATGAATATCATAAATAAAATTTTAATTCGTGAAGTGGTGAGAATAGTACTCCAAAATATTCGTTTCCTCTGACTCATATTCATGTGATATGTTTAATTGAATAAATTTTAGATTAACCTAAAATGTTGATCATATCATATTAAATGATAATTAAAAAATTATTAGAGAATATCTCGTTGCCCGGCCAAAGGAAACCCATACCTCTCATATTTTAGTGGACTTTGTTTGTAGGTTGGCATGCCGTGATCTTGATGTCAACCATAGAAAAAAAGAGACAAAGAAAGAAAGAAAGAAAGAAAAGAAATCGATTGTGATGCCAATTTGGTGAGCCGTATCAAACCTCCAAATGATGTGGTTGTTCATTTGAGTTAGGAAGTCACCATCATTGAAGTCGTCCTCTTCCCTATCTGCCAAGGAATTGATTTGGCTTCCATTGAATGCATGTTTTCTCTTCGGGTGCAACATCTTTTAAGCTTCTTAGCATGCGTAAATGAAGGTTTCTCCTATTCCAGCAAACCCATATCCCTGCGCCGGCACCTCTTTTAATCTTCTTAGCATGCACAAATGAAGGTTTCTCCTTCTCCAGCAAACCATATCCTGCACAAGCAAAGTCATGTGGGAGATGGAGAGGAGCAAGAACAAGGTGGGGACTGTCTACGCTTGGCTTAGAAGTCGAGATTGCAGTGGCAAGAAGATGAGGAGAAAGAGGACGTGACTTGCCATCAGTTTCGGATACACTGTCTACCCAATCCTCCACCTTATTTTCTTAAGATTTATGTTATTTATATATAAATAAGATAAAATCATAAAATCATAATTATTTTACTGATTAAAAGTCATATTCTTAGTTAATTTAAATCTTCTTTTATTTATAATATGTCTCTTTTTATTATTTATTTATTTATTAAGAGAATCATGAGATTAATAATGATTGATAGATATGAATGTTAGAGAATCAAGAAGCAATGTATATAAAAATTTTGATGTTAATGTGATTAATGTTTGGAATTACTAGAAATGATAGAAAAAATATTTTTATTCATGAATAACTAAGTATGATTTCGATGGAAGATTATTTAAGATAGTATAAATATATGCTTTACTATATAGTAATTAAAAGAGATAAGATAATTAATATTAGTAATACAAGAAAATATATAAGAAGATATAGAAAGATTTAAAAAAAATTATAAATAAAGATTTAAGTACTCTAGACTTAATTAAATATATGTTTCTTTATAGATTTCAATGATAACAAAAGATTTATGTAGCTGTCCCTCATATTGTTGAGACTCACAATTTTATTATTATTATTGTCATCATCTTAATCTCCCATTTATCGTACCATTAGTATTAAAATTTTTACATCTCCTAACTATATTATCTATGGGTCTCCTTAGCATAATATATTTATATCATCTAAAATAGATTTATCTTAGCTACAATTATTTGATTCTAAGTAATTTTTTTTTTTTTGATAAATTCACATATTGAGCTCAAAATTTATATCTCAAATGATTGTATATGAGGTTTTTTAATCATATAATACTAAATTAATTTCTTAGATATATATAATAATAAGATGGCATTTTGACTGAGAAGATGTGGGAATTGAATGAAAAGAAATATTCACGTGTCTTTCACGTGTCAATGATTCCTTAAGAGATCAAGATTTGCGCGCCCTCGTCCGTTCCCCCCGCCGTCTCTCTCTCCCCTCCCCCAAACCCTGATCGGTCGGCCCCCTCGACGGAGCCCTTATCCGCTACCGTCGGCGGCGTGCGGGCGGAGTACGATCGCTTATCCTTCTCCTTGCATTGGTCTGAACTCGTCGCCGAGGCGTTTTACCTCCGAATGACCTTTTTTCTTTCCTTCTTCTCAGGGGATGGAAGTGAGATGTGGGAGATCGGGGGTCGGGAGCTGGTTACTTTAGTGAAGCTGGGAATTCGGTTTAGGCCGCTAGGGTTTCTGATGGCGCGAAGAGAAGCCGGTCGATCTTGTGGCTTGCCGTGAAGGTTTTGCGTTTGATTTTATCCAGGTACGTCGTCTTTGGGGTTGACTGCTGCTAACTAGAATCGCTGACCTAGTTTTGACTTCTCCCAGCCTAGACAACAGACATTGTTGGCTTACTTTATAGACAGATATTACAGCTCTGAACTGGATTTATGATTGCATCATGAAAGAGACTTGATTTTTATTTGATCTCACTGTCAATTTCAGGATCTGAAAACAACTGATATTACAGCCTACAGTAGGTGTCTTCTCATTGATTGGGTTTGGCAATAAATCCAATCCACCTTGATCATCTTTGTCACCTTATTTTAGTCCAGATTCCATCCAATCTGAGGGCCCATATGCCTACACTCGAGACATTAAAACCTTGAGAGTTTGTAGAGGGCAAAGGGACATGGAGGCCAACCTCCATGTCGACTAAAGACTGCTAATAGTGACCTTCCTAAGTGATCAACACATTCAATTCTTCAAGCACAATCGTAACTCCTTTACAAAGCCATGGCCCTATTGAGCTACCACCATAAAGAAAAGCATTCACTTGAATGCTGAGCATGAAGATTGACACTGTGCTGGACCAAGTGAAGGAAACTAGAAAGATTGGAAGAACAATATGATGAACAAAATAGACCCTGAAACAAGCTTTGAAAGACTTAGTTGTACATTTCAAGGTTGTTGGCAATATGGTATGTACTGCTTCATACTGGTGTACCGACACACGATATGCTAGGGTGTGTCGACGAGGACTCGAGCAATCCACATCTCAGTTGCTCGTCAGATCGATATGTACTGCTCATACTGTATCGACTCGGGCTATGTGGTAAACCTCAGTACATGTGTATGTCATTGAACCCATGTGAATCGACCCAACATAGCTCTACTCAAAGCTCCCCAAACTCCACACCAAATAAATTTGCTATACAACACCAAAATGCGTGGTACACAGGAAAAAAAGAAAAAAACCCTGAGAGTACATGAACCTATTCAATGTTCAATCACTTAGATTCAAAGAACTGCATCTACTGAGCTTCGGCCATAACGCCTACCACGGCGGTGGCGATAGTTGAACTTTGCCTCGCCTGATGCGAGAAAGTTCTGGGATTCAGGACCAACAAACATACACTCTGGTGGGGGTGTTGGGTAACGAATGCGATCATGACAGTAAGAGTAGGTCATGTGCTTCTTTCGGAACTTGGCCATTGCCGTTCGTTGATCAGCTGACATAGTGATGGCATCATACAATACAGCATCAGATCCCTGGCAGGCTGTTTTGTGATCACTAGGATCAACAGCACAGCCATGGAGGATGAGGTCAGCAAAATCTGCGACGTAAGGGGCAAGTTTGTAGTTGACCTTGTAGCGACCGCCAGAGGTGGCCCAGGTAGAACCATCCCATATGGTGGCATACAGGGACATGGGCTTTGAGGGGAAATCCCCACCCATGGCTTGTGTCCTCACCACCACCCTGATGGGAATGTTGTCAATGTAAAATCTGCACATAGAAGAGAACATGAAATATCAGATTGTTTGTAATGTTAAGCTTGTTGTGACTATAAAACTGTGCAGCTGCTAATCTATAGAAAATAGGTTGTATGTAGACTTTCGTTAATAAGAATGAGTGAGGCTGCCTTTTTGTTCTCTAATTTCTCTTGTCTGCGAAGGAAAGCGAAGATGTAGTACATTTAGGAAGCAACCATCCATGCTTCTTGTGACCAATTAAGTATGGAATATTTAAAAGCGTGTAGAGAAATAACTAGAAGATCCTAAATCAGAAACAATCACAATATCTAAAGACATCTGACATAATATATCATTAACTTATATATAGATGGACCTAAAGCTTTTCTCCATAAAACTACTAACATGTATGGAGAGAGAGAGAGAGTTGAGATTTTTGGAATATGATGTGTTATCTAATACTGTGAGCGTGTTTTCAATATTAAAATAAATTGGTCAAAGGAAGAGGGGGGTTGATAAGGACAGGTTATGATCTGGAAGTCTTTGTAGTTAACAATGGGGCTATACATCCACTGTCGTATAACAAGTAGGATGCATGTGACTTTCATTCCAAAAGTCATAAGAGTATAGTTGTCCTTTTGTTCCCTAGTACTTCATCTATTCTGCATTAGAAAGCAAAGGCAGAGAAATTTTCAGGAAGTAAGCATAACATAACTCTTGGTTGTAACATATTAAGCTACCTAAAAGAATATAGACCTGGTGAAGATGGTTAAAGAAAACAAACCAAAGACCCTAAGTAGAAAATTTTAGAAATAATTTAAAGATGAGCACAAAATATCATAGATACACTCTCTGTAAAAATTATAGACTTTCATTATCAAACACTCAATTTAATGAGCAAGATCCTGAGAAGAGGCAAATAATTTGGTATGTAAGCCTTACATGATTCTCTCATGGCTCCACAGGATGGAGTACTGGTGGTAGTCCTCTGTGGGATCGAACCAAAGTTGGTATCTCTCTTCCCTTCCAACTGCTGTGCTCCCGTTCCCATAAACATTTGTCTGAACCCTCCATTCCCTCCCCCTTATGTTCCCCAAGAATTCGAAGTCCAGTTCATCATGTGACTTCTCGAATACATCTCCATTCGACATCTACATTGTCATCAAAAGTAGCATTTTCATATACTGCAAATTGCAACTCTCTGAGTATATGAGACAATTACAAAAGAAAACTTCCAAGGAAGTTAGAGCAAGATCCTTCATAAACTGTTCTAAGCTGACTAAAACAAGACAAAAAGCAAGTAAAGAAAACTTGTGCTAACTATTAGGATTAGTATTCCAGGAATGGAAACCAGAATGACAGAAGAAATCCAACTGGTTTGCACAGCCAAAGTCCAAGTCAAGGTGGCAAAGAGACTGGGAAACAAAAAATTTTCCTCGAGACTTGATGACCCTTTTATCAATGAACGCAACAAACATTAGGAAAAAGAATAGGAGTCTATTTTAGTCAATGCAAACTTGAAATGTTCTTGCTTAACTGGAAGTGTTCCTAAGAAAATAATAGCAGTGAGTAGTAGAAGAATGTTAAACTTAGTGCGGAGAAAAGGAGCATACATAGAAGGCGACAACGACTCCAGCGGCATAATCTGAAGGTAGTTTGATGGAGGCACTGAAGAATCCATGCAGATAAAGATCTTGTGACGCAAATCCAGCACCTAAAAGAGCTGTATACGGTTAGACAGGCATCCATTTATCCTCTTGTAGAGGAGATAAAAGGAGAGGCTGAGCAAGAGATGAAGATAAGAGAAGTACCAGTTCGCTGGTCGAGAGCAAGATGGACAGCTCTACCATCTCGGTGTAGCAATAGATTAGAGTCTCCAAAGAGCTGCGTGTAGCCTTCCTCAAAAGAGAGGGTGGTGAGGTTGGGTAGCTCCGGAAGAGATGTAGCCTCATTGGTGAGGAACAGAACTGAACCCAACAAGAAGAGGAAGAATAAGGAAGAAGAAGAAGAAACCATTTCTACTTCTTCTCTTCAACTTTGCTTCTCTTTTCTTCTCTGCCTTGAGCTACCTTGTCTCTCCTTCTCTGTCTCACTGATTTATCTTTATTTTGTTGAGGCGAGAGCTCTCTCGTCGTCTTATGTTCCTTGGGGGAGGAGAAAAGAAAGGTGTGGTAGTGGAAAGGTGAGGACGAGGCTGGCGTTTTATTGGGAGCAGAGGGAGAGAGTTGTTTCATCGGAGAAGAGACCCCCTAATTATTTTTACAAGTGACATTATTTTTGTTATTACTATGCACATGGAGTGGTATTTAATAATAATATTACCAGTTGAAGCATGCAATGGAATCTTTGTTACCTCAAGTAGTGTTGTAGAAAATAGTAGTACATGTGGTGAAGAATTGGAGTAAAAAACTAGACAAGGGGGTGGGCATTAAATAGTTTCATCCCACCTCCTATGCATGTAGTTGGTCAGTCGCTTGCCAGTTATTTCTTCTTGATTCCTTTGGTTGAGTGCATGGCTATATATATTTTGGAAACTTCAAAATGTACACTGCAATCGACATCAAAGTCGGCTTTCTTCCAAAATTGGGACCGAGTGATAATTTTACTCTCCAGTGAGTTAACTTGTGTTATATAATCAGCTTAACTAATTGGTTTTTATGGGTGTGCTCATGGCTTTCTTGGATATGTTAGTTAAATTGATCAACTTAAGTTTTCTACCAAATATGTGCTGCATGAATTGGAAGTCGTAATGGTTACTATAATAGTGGTAACATGCAGAATGCAATTTTATATACAATATGACATGTGTGACCTACCTACTAATTTTCAAGGTGGAGTGGATCATCCATGGCCTACTACTGAGCAACTCTTGTGACTTTTCAAAACGGAATACAGAAATATGATTTTAATAACAAGCCAACCACCACTTTTGCTGTCTGAAGTAAAACCCTAGTTGTTTTGCACAAACGTACTTTTTGTCATCAGCACACATTTCCTGTGGTCTCAACTTTGATGCCAAATACTGTCATAATAGCTGCTTTATTTGAACCTCTCTGGCACAGACCCTAGTTCATTTGTTTGGCTCCTATCATGCAATTTTTTTATTGAGGACATGTTTCTCTCTCTCTCTCTCTCTCTCTCTCTCTCTCTCTCTCTCTCTCTCTCTTTTATAAAAGCACATTTTCACCTTAAAAATGAAAGATACAAATTATTATTTGAGTTGGAATTCTGCAAACTGTGGTCTCAGCCAACCCTTTAGCTGGGTCACATATCTGACACCACATTATCTGACTTCTTGTTCTTGTTGTGCCTGTTGCTGATGCAGGGCCTCATCCTCATCTGATCACATGCATATAGTGGCAGCTGATGCCCGCCCCACACACCAGTAGCCTCCAAGAACAAGGAACCATCTGGCCTTGAAAAAGCAACTGGGAAGTGATGTCACAAGGAAGAAGAAAAGCAAGTAATGAATGCCAGGGATGAATACAACTCATGTCTTTGTGCAATACGAGCCTCTATTGGCTCTGGACTTGGTTCTCTCTCACCTCAAGTGTTCGCCAGCTCGAACATCTAATGCATTGTATGCTTAGTGGCTATTGAATGCTCCGCAGAAGGAAACCACTCGACACAACAGCTGCAACCAGGGGCGAGTGGCTCATTTGCTGTCATGCCGCGGCCGTGGCCTCCATTTCGGTGACATGGCTTCTCCACGTCGGCAGACACTAGCCGTTGCTACATGACAGCGGAGGGCGGCCCCACTTCTTGCCGTCTGATCTCGATCAGTCGTCTGTGACCTCTCTCTCTCTCTATACAACGGACATAAGTAGTTTAACTTTAACCTCCCTTGTTCGCTAAAAATTGTTTTGGATTGTGAAGTAGGCTGCTGAAATGTTGCACTTTCTTCGGATTTGGGGCATTGAGAAGCAGGGAGGATGGCTGCAGTCCAAGGAGAAAGGCAAGATAAGCATTTATTTTGATCAATACTCTTGAATGCTTTCATCAACCTTTCTCCTTCCTGATTTCTGTTGCAGCTGCAGGCAACATTGTTCGGTTCGGCTCGACTTCTTTTCCCAAGAGAAGTAATGAAGGTTTGGTAATTACTTTGCTCGAATCATAGTTATATTTCTTTATGATCAAATGAGATGGTAACTGCTGGGATTTAGAGAACTCATGTAGCCGTCCGTGTGACGGAGGGTCCACCCTCACAGGAGGGCAGCTTGTCAGAGCCAATCGCAGTGCTCCGGTTGGATTCACCCCCCGTGACATATCTACTGCTCTGCGCTATGATCTCGACCCATGCTTACAAGCTCACACTGGTACTGTTTCTTGGCCAGATGCCAACCCTACTCTTATTCTACCACAATGGTCCGAAGCACAACCCTCCACCACACCTAGGGACCAGCTACCCACCTTCGCTTTTGACCCTGTGCTCCATGGCCAGCCTAACCTGTGACCCGGGGATTAATTAAAAGAGCTGTGGGGGTTGCAAAAAGTTCTTGGGAAAGGAGGTCATTTTCTATGTACTAATCCACAGCTGTTTTCCATGTGTGGAGAGAGAGAGAGAGAGAGAGAGAGAGAATCCAATTGGGTGGTGGTTGTAGCACTGCAATGCACGCAAAGGTTGGCTGCTTTTTTCACTATATTGTTGCCACAGAGATGTGCCCTTGGTGGGAATGAGAGGGTGACAAAAAGAGTGCACAGCTTTAAATGGGGATTCGGATTCCAGGAGGGGGGAGGGGGGAGGGGGGAGGGGCAAACTCGGCAGAATGTGGGACTCAAATAACATGCCGTGTCATGGACTAATTGTACAATGCATGTTTATGGAGGCTACCAATATCTTTAAGAAGCCTCATGGACTTGTTTTCTTCTATTCCTTTGTGAGGGAAATAGACGTCGTTGAAGTATGGTGAAACAGAGAGGGGAATTGGGGACAAAGTCATACCACCAAATAGTGTGTATTCCCTCACACCACATATGTGGGACATCTTTAGAAAACGAGTCTTTAGAAATTATGGCTCTAACAGCACAAGATTTTTACATGAAATAGAATCTCAAAGATGAGAACAAAATGGATTGGACAAAATAAACTATTAGTTTATTGTGGGGGTATGAATAAAATCCGAAAAATTTAATGAATGTTGATTTAGAATATGCTTTTGGGACATTTTTTTATTTTTAATTTTGTTTGAGATTTGTTGTTGATTTAGATAGCTTTGACATGATGATGCCACGTTTTTTCTCTTTTTGTTATGATTTAAGTGATTAGGATTCGGTGGAAAAGAAAGATTAGTACAAATAATGAAATTAGGTTCCTTGCGATATCATAAACGACAGTAGTCCTGATCAATTAGCACAAGCCTAATTTTGTACCTTTTGTCGATCTTACGTTGGATTCATACCTAACTAATAGTCCTTTTGGTCTGGATTCATTGAAAGTCAGATCTGATTTAAATCAATCAAACAACCATAGTAGTTAGGGTCTGAGCATTAAAAGAGGCCCAGTGCATCATAATTCTGGGTCGGACCTGATTGCAATGCAGAAGATTTAATGGGGGGGGGGGTAGAACAAGAGCTTTGGCTGGTATCTCCAGATCCCCAATTCTCTGATGAATCCAAGCTCATGATCTTCGTTGGGTCGGATTCACATATCCGTATGGAGTCAATCCAATCCAATCCAATCGTTTTGTTTTTTAAGTGTGACTTGCACTGGTAGGTAATATGTCGAGTTTTGATCAGATCGTGGTAATATGTCAAGTTTTGATCGAGATTGGCAGTTCGACGACCCAATCAGTCATTTGATCGATTACGGTTAGTCAGATCAGCTAATTTTCATAAAGTCTAGCGAGTGGTTCAATATAGTCCTACTACGCCCTTTAGTTGGAGCTTAGGAACTAATATTTATTAATGGTGTTAAAAGCATACGATGATGATTTTGATTCATGATACAACGAAAGGTAAAGAGTAAAACAAAATGATATTTGAATGCTATTAATATAAGTAAAGATCTGTTCATACAAGTCACTGTAGGGTTTGGAGGGGATGAATGTTCTATTATTGTAATGTAATGGATCACAACTGTGAATGAACAAAGGAAATCTACAAAATCCCAAGTACTCCTCTTAATCATAAAATAATAATAATAATAATAATAATAAATTATTATCATTATTATTATTATTATTATTCTCTTTCGGCGCAGTAATGAGCAATCAAAGTTGGAGGGTCGGTTTTGCTGTACAACGCAAACCGCAGCAGCCCATGGCTTGCTTTTGCCAGTTATACTACTTCCTTTTTTTTCATACGCTCTATCTGTCGGGTGGCAGAGCTGTCAATCGGTGGTGGGTTCTCCTGTTCACTGTACCGTCGCCCTTACACTAGTGGAAAAAGAGGGAACTTAAAGTCTGCTCCGACTCCAAACGCACCATCTCTAGCCCCCCTCAAGCATCCCATGGCATCTCCACATGTTCCATATTGCTTCTAACATGCATGTCATCCCATGGTTGCACATCAATAGAAACTCCAATATTTTTGCTCATAATTTAGCTAATTTTGGGAGGTTGAATAATGCTGCTTTTGGGAGGGGGTGGGGGGGAGGTAGAATAATGTTGCTCTCGATAAAGATATATAATTAATTATGATCATTCATTTATATTTATATATTTATATTTGATGTACGATTACTATGTTCATTGGTGGTGGTTTTACACTGCCATGAGCTTGTGGACCAAGCATAGTATTCTTAATCAACTAGAACCTTAATTGGAATAACTCAATCGATTTGAATCAAACTAAATTCAATTAGAATTTGATGAAACTAACCTTGAATTCTTATAAAACATATCTGGAATCATTCTAAACCGATTTGAATAAATCATAAATCAAATATGTTTGATTTTGTCGATCAACGAGCTCAAACTAATAATAAGAGAAGAAATTCAAGAGACATATTTATATCTAAATATTTTTTAAGTTAAATTAAATTTATTTTTGACTTAGTAATATAATTTTTCATATTTAATTAAGTTATCTAATATTCTATTCTTAGGATCTCATATTCCAATAGGTTTTTAAAATCATTACTCTAACATCATTAAATTATCATATTCTAAATATATAAAAAAAATATCATTTTAATATTCATAATTTATAGAAGATTATTTTTTTAATTTTTGAATTCAAATTTTTATCTTTATAATAATATTTTTTATTAAAAAAATAATTATATCTTCTTGGTAAGACCATAAGTGACGAAAAAAAATCTCTTGGTAGGGCCACAGTTGATGAAAAAATCTCTTTCCTTTAAACTTCAGATCTATCACAAAATAGTAAGTTACTATAAAAATAAATATAAAATAAAAATATATTAATACCCACACATGTTGATAGAAATTTTTGAAAAATCATAAAAATAATTTTAATATTTGTGAAACATATACAAATATCAACAACTTAATATAAAATAATAACATATCTGATGAGGATAGTAATTATGATAAGACTCGGCTGACGTCAGATGACGCCTCACGCAATAGCACTTGGTCAATGCAGATCGGAACGTCGATCGAGGCGCATTAACATCCTGCCAAAGTTCAATTCTTCACGTCACGCCAACACAAAGTTAGACGCTACCAGCCTGCCTCCTGCAAGCGGGCAGCTCAGGAAGCAGTATGCTTCCCTATAAATACCCTCTCGTTCATTAGAAAGAGGGGGAGAGACAGACACACAAAAACCCTTCTTCATTTGAAACCCCATCTACATCAGCTAACTTGATCGTCGGAGGGGTCGGGCCGAGCGCCTCGGCCCGACCTTTGTGCAGGTGCAAAGCCGAAGGTCCCCTCCAAACAACCGCCTCAGTGGGCTCGAGGAATGCCCCAGGGAGATCCCTATCATCCGGACCCGAACCGAGCCGCGACGGCCCTGAGGCCACGACTCAAAGCTTTTTCCTACAACAGATTGGCGCTAGAAGGAGGGCCCGGAATGTCGGGTGATTGCCCGCCTGTGTCGTGCTCCTCGGTCGCATGTTGTCCGAGACCACACCTGTGCGGCCAGCCCGCCTGCGTCGTGCTCCTCGGCTCAATGCGTCCCGAGACACACCTGCGCGGCCAGCCCGCCTGCGTCGTGCTCCTCGGCCGCATGTTGCCCGAGACCACACCTGGCCGGCTAGCCCGCCTGCATCGTGCTCCTCGGCTCCATGCGTCCCGAGACACACCTGCGCGGCCAGCCCGCTTGCGTTGTGCTCCTCAACCCTATGCTTCCCGAGACACTCCTGCGCGGCCAGCCCGCCTGCGTTGTGCTCCTCGGCTCCTCAACTCCATGGCTCCTTGGCTCTTCGGCTTCTCGGCCCGCTTGCCTCAGCTCTTCGGCTCTTCGGCCCCATGTGCGCGGCCAACCCGCCTGCGTCGTCCTCCTCAGCTCCTCGGCTCCTCGGCCCCATGTGCGCGACCAACCCGCCTACGTCGTGCTCCTCAACTCTTCGGCTCCTCGGGCCCATGTGCGCGGTCAGCCCGCTTGCCTCGGCTCTTCGGCTCCTCGGCCCCATGTGCGCGGCCAACCCGCCTGCATCGTCCTCCTCGGCTCATGAGCTCTTCGGCTCCTCGGCCCCATGCGCGTGGCCAACCCACCTGCCTCGGCTCCTCGGCCCCATGTGCACGGCCAGCCTGCCTGCGTCGTGCTCCTCGGCTCTTCGGCTCCTCGACCCCATGTGCGCGGCCAACCTGCCTGCATCGTCCTCGTCGGCTCATGAGCTCTTCGGCTCCTCGGCCCCATGCGCGTGGCCAACCCACCTGCCTCGGCTCCTCGGCCCCATGTGCACGGCCAGCCCGCCTGCGTCGTGCTCCTCGGCTCTTCGGCTCCTCGGCCCCATGTGTGCGGCCAACCCGCCTGCATCGTCCTCCTCGACCGCATGTTGCCCGAGACCACACCTGCGCGGCCAGCCCGCCTGCGTCGTGCTCCTCGGCTCTTCGGCTTCTCGGCCCCATGCGCGCAGCCAGCCTGCTTGCCTCGGCTCTTCGGCTCCTCGGCCCCATGTGTGCGGCCAACCCGCCTGCGTCGTCCTCCTCAGCTCCTCGGCCCCATGTGCGCGGCCAACCCGCCTGCGTCGTGCTCCTCGGCTCCTCAGCTCCTCGGCTCTTCGGCTCCTCGGCCCCATGCGCGCGGCCAGCCCGCTTGCTTCGGCTCTTCGGCTCCTCGGCCCATGTGCGCGGCCAACCCGCCTGCGTCGTCTGTTGGGAAATCATGGGGGCGACATCACATGCACAGCGGAAGAACAAGAAAACAAAATCCTCGATTCCCAAAAAGATGTTCGTCGTCGTGCGAAGATTGGTGCGCAAAATCTGCGAAACTCAAAACTGCGTATAAAGTAGATTGTGTTACCTAGGGAGATCGTATATCCCTGTTTCCTTACAAATCCTTAGGAGAGGGTGAAGGAGGTCAAGTGTCCTCCTCTCTAGCGGTGATCCACACAGCAGGGTTGCGACGACGCTCCTCAAAACTCCAGGCCTGCTCTGAGGTGGAGAGGGAGAGGAGAATAGGAAAGACAAGCAAAGACTCTAGCCTATGAGGCTCTAAATCCCTCCTATTTATAGAGGTCCCATGTCAAACCCTAATGGGTCCTCCCCTAGTGGGTATTGGATCTGCATCCAATAAGACAAGGGCTCCGTCCGATATCTCATATCCGAATCTCAACTCATCGCAATACCTACCATATGTGTGTGACGCTCTAGGCCCAATATCGAGCTGGCCGTGAGTCATACCCGTCAGAACTCCTTCTAACTCAGTGAATTATTATCTCTGTAATAATTCACTTGACTCATCGACTACGGACGTACTAGGCCACTACGCCGTAGTCCTCAGACGATACAGGGGAATCTAATCCATTGGACCTGTCTGTCCTCAGTTATCGTGTACCTATAGTCCCTTATCCATCTAATATCCCAGAGACCGTATATCGAGCATGGTGCTGTCAGACCCATACGGTTTCTACTCGAGTCTCGCTCTAATCGGATTCTCCCGGAGAACTCTTTCTCTCTCAACCCGAATGACCCTGGCCAGGGATTTATCTGAGCAAGAACACATGAGATATTCCTCTCATGACGTCAAGAGTGGATGATCCTCTATCGACACTAAATAGCCCTCGTAAGGTCGACTACCACTCCCAATGACCAGTTGTACTAGATCTGGGACAGCCAAACCTATAAGTCTGGTATCAAAGAGTGGAGCACTCATACAGGACATCCTTGGTGTCTCAAATCTAAGGACCAGATACACCACTAGGACTACGGAATCGCTGTCTGACAATAAGGCATCATCAACCATCCAGCATTTCGTAAGCGGATCAATCAGTGAACTCATTCTCCAATGAGCACCTGTACTGTATCCCTAGTGTCCCTACACGAGCAACTATGAGACCAGCTGCATCCATCATATGAACGGGTATACAGCACATCAGTCTATCCGGTTATCACGATGTCCCTCTCGAGTAACCTATGATTGGGATTATTTAGGATATGTGTTTAAAGGTGAATCGATCTCATTATCGTGATCTCATCACGATCCGATTCCCATTTCACAAATCCAAGGATATCACAATATATGTATGCATTTATGCAATAGTTATAAAGTGATATACGCCAAAATATAATAAGCAAAAAGATTCTGTATCAAGTCACATGTGCCATCACTCACGTGATTGGCTTGCTGGGCACCTATGACTAGCATCGTCCTCCTAGGCTCCTGAGCTCTTCGGCTCCTTGGCCCCATGCGCGCGGCCAGCCCGCCTGCCTCGGCTCCTCGACCCCATGTGCGCGGCCAGCCCGCCTGCATCGTGCTCCTCGGCTCTTCGATTCCTCGGCCCTTTGTGCGCGGCCAACCCGCTTGCATCGTCCTCCTCGACCCCATGTGCGCGGCCAACCCGCCTGCATCGTCCTCCTCGGTCGCATGTTGCCCGAGACCACACCTGCGCGGCCAGCCCGCCTGCGTCGTGCTCCTCGGCTCCATGCGTCCAAAGACACACCTGCGCGGTCAGCCCGCTTGCGTCGTGCTCCTCGGCCCCATGCTTCCCGAGACACACCTGCGCGGCCAGCCCACCTGTGTCGTGCTCCTCGGCTCCTCAGCTCCACGCCTCCTCGGCTTCTAGGCCCCATGCGCGCGGTCAGCCCGCCTGCCTCGGTTCTTCAGCTCCTCGGCCCCATGTGCGCGGCCAACTCGCCTGCGTCATCCTCCTCGGCCCCATGTGTGCGGCCAACCCGCTTGCGTCGTGCTCCACGGCTCCTCAGCTCCTCGGCTCTTCGGCTCCTTGGCCCCATGCGCGCGGCCAGCCTGCCTGCCTCGACTCCTCGACCCCATGTGCGCGGCCAACCCGCCTGCGTCGTCCTCCTCGGCTCAGCTCCTCGGCTCTTCGGCTCCTCGGCCCCATGCGCGCGGCCAGCCAGCCTGCCTCGGCTCCTCGGCCCCATGTGTGCGACCAGCCCGCCTGCGTCGTGCTCCTCGGCTCCTCGGCCCCATGCGCACAGCCAGCTCACCTACGTCGTCCTCCTCGACTCCATGCTCACCTAGGTCATACCATGCGTCGGCTTGCCCTACTAAGTGTGCTCGTCGGCCGCACGCTACCTGGGTCACCGCTGCACATCCGACCCTTCTTAGTTGCTAAACTCTACGATTCCCACCCCTCCAGCAAGGTGCTCGGCTGGGACAGTTTCTCAAAGTCGAAGCCATGCCTCGGACCCCCCTTTTTATGGCATGACTTTCTTCGGGGGGGGGGGAATATGATGAGGATAGTAATTATGATAAGACTCGGCTAACGTCAGATGACGCCTCACGCAATAGCACCTAGTCAATGCAGACCGGAACGCCGACCGAGGCGCATTAAAATTCTGCCAAAGCTCAATTCTTCACGCCACGCCAACACAAAGTCAGACGCTACCAGCCTGCCCCCTGCAAGCGGGCAGCTCAGGAAGCAGTATGCTTCCCTATAAATACCCTCTCGTTCATTAGAAAGAGGGGGGGGAATATGATGAGGATAGTAATTATGATAAGACTCGGCTAACGTCAGATGACGCCTCACGCAATAGCACCTGGTCAATGCAGACCGGAACGTCGACCGAGGCGCATTAAAATTCTGCCAAAGCTCAATTCTTCACGCCACGCCAACACAAAGTCAGATGCTACCAGCCTGCCCCCTGCAAGCGGGCAGCTCAGGAAGCAGTATGCTTTGTGCAGGTGCGAAGCCGAATGTCCCCTCCGGACGACCGCCTCAGCGGGCTCGAGGAACGCCATAGGGAGATCCCCGTCATCCGGACCCGAACCGAGCCGCGTCGGCCCCGAGGCCACGACTCAAAGTTGTTTCCCACAACAATATCTAACTCATGTATCAGAAAAATTGGTTTCTCTTCTACAGGACAAGAAGTCATATTCCTTTGCCTCCATTATGCAAAAGAGACACAGTTGAGCAACGAATTCTCGCTCTTCGGCTCCACCACCGATCTGTTCTCCAAGACCCGATGCCCGATCCCATCCTAGCAATGTCGATTCCTAATTAACGACAACTTACCATTGCCTAAACTCGGATCCTCCGACGTCGCCCTATCCACCACATTCTTTTACTTGTTCTTCTTAAAGGCCTCGGGATTCTGCCTTCGACGACGCTGTTCGAAATCAAGCCGTGGGAGAATGTTGTGCTCGACGAAGGAACTCGATCGGATGGAGTGAGGAAGAGGAGAAGGGGAAGGGACCGAAGGAACTGAGGACGATGGTGATCGCAGTCGCAAGAAACGGGTGGGCGTAGAGCAACGAGGAAGTGCACCAGAGAGAGACTAACACAGAGACAGTAACCGAGTCGGAGCAATCTACATCCGACCCATATGGCTCGATCGATTAGTTCAATTAGGGCGATCAATTAGTTCAATCAGGGCCCGATCGAAGGTCCAATTTTGATGGTAAAATAACTAATGAAGTTAAAATATATGTATAGATAAATACATACTAATTATAATTATATACGACCTAAAATATATGATTTCAATAGTTATTCCTCTAAATTTAAAATTAGCTTAAAAACTTATGCGGATTATAAATATTAGAAATAATTTATGTAAATAAATATCTTTTTTAATTCAAATTAAATAATTTTAATTATATGATTTGAGTTTTTGGATAGATTTTAAAGGGAGGAATGCATGGGAAGGATGTTAATATTTGGAGGAATATGTTATTTCCGAGATTTGAAGGGACATATAAAGATATTTCTATCTTTGAATCCTTCGTTTCATTTAGTACGAATTGAACTGTCCAAATGGACTTCCCCTGAATTAACCCAATTCATTAAGCCGGACCAATTTGGTTTTTTATACGTGGGACAATTATAGATTACTGTTACCCCTCGTAGTTAGTTAACTTTAATATTTCGGTCCTTATATTTTAAAATTTTATATTAACATTCTTATAGTTATGAAAATGAAACAACTAGGTCCATTTACCCTAACGTTGTTGGCTTTCTAACGAAAACATAAAAATAAAGGGTAAAAAAATAATTTTAATATTTCAGTTGGTGAAAGCGGACAACGTCGATGGTGACGGACGACAACACCACTAAGAGGTCGCGGGTGACTGTTATGGATATTGAGAGTGACAACAAAAAGTGAAGGTCGCTTGTTATTTGCATCAAGGCTAATGCAGATGTAGAGCGATGTCGTTCGATAACTACGTTGGCGTTGATGTAGATGCGGAGCGACTCTCACATCTCGTCGTCGTTTTCCTTATTCACAACAATCACCCGCTGTTCAAGCGGCATCATCGTTTATCACCACCGACGTCGTTTGCCACCATCAACTAGAACATTAAAATTATTTTTTTACATTTTGTTTTCGTATTTCTGTTAGTAAAACCGACGTCATTAAGATAAATTGACCTAGATGTTTCCCTTTAATAATTATAGAGATATCAATATAATTTTTTAAAATATAAGGATCGAAATACTAAAGGTAACTAATTACGTAATTAGATCATTCTTCAAAGCCTATCTAGTACGTACCCCAAAAGAAATAATTTTTTTTTATTCCATCGTACCAAAACCTAATATCCATGAGAGCCAAAAACAAACCATTGGACTCAATTATATAATACTATATCACCTCGACGTTATTCCAGGCTTTGTAATCCGTAGTCAACACCGTTCAAGCCTTGCTTGCCCCCATGAATAAGTGTACTATTAATCCCATCCCCTCGAGTCATAATCATGATAGGAAAAGACGTTACGACTCTCCATCGTTTACTTCGTTATTGACTTCCAACCAATAGAAAATATTTCCAAAGTCCATTACATCTTTCTAAAAACTTTTTTGTCCGATACCAAATTATTAAAAAGTCAAATAATCTATCTAAGCCTTTTCTAAGTAGCATCAACATGGAAGAACTGAAATAAGTAATTAACACTGCTAGGATCTTTTAATACTTAACCCTTTCTGATCAACATCAGCAAGGAAGCTGAAATCAGAAATTATTTCAAACACCACTATTGGAGAAGTGAACCGAGTATTGCAGAAAAAATATAAAAATAAAAATCAATGTCTTACGATAGATAAGCAAGCAGAATGAACAAAGGTTAGGTTGATATGAATGCTTTGAATGTATTACTCATTCCAACTAGGAAATCATGTCTAAGTCAACAGTAGACGTAAGATGTAATATGTACTGTTTGGTTTTAACTGTAAGTATTAGAAATAATCTGCGGTAATTGGAAACTGTAGAGACAAGAGCAAAAGTAGAACCACAAAACCTGAGTAGCTGCAAACATGAAGTACTACCATACAACCATGTTGTTGCTGCCTTTTTCCGATGTTAGATTTCCCATATATCCATCAGTCTCCTGTTCAGTAAAATCAAGGCTCCTCATATACTCTGCTAAAGCTCCAGGTTCGATTTGCTCACTGTTCTCCCCTGCCGAACTGGCTAAAAGTTGCTCCAGATCTTCCAGATTTGTTAGAGACCCATTTTCTTGGAAGGGCAAAGCGAGATCATCTCCGACCGTCATGCTAACTCCATTTGAGTGCAAATCGTTGAACACACTGCCTGATTCTTTTGAATTCGCTACAGGCAAAAAGGATGATTTCATGATTTCTGGGGCAAAAGGCTGGTATTTGATCATTTGCCCATCGGAAACTGCTTCTGTACCCTCTAAAACATTGTGTTCTGGTGGAGGAAGCTGCCTTCTTCTTTTGTTTATGTTACTCCACCTGTCATTGACGTTTTGCTGAACTAGTTGTGCTATAAAATTAGGAGTTTGAACGACCATAGCTAGAAGCGACATCATTTCTAGCTGCTTTTGTTCCATGCAGCGAATTCGTCGGACCAAGCTATGTAGTTCAAGTTCAGAGTTCTGCTGGTGCTGCCTCACTTTTATTAGCTCCTGCATGAGGGCATTCTTATCCCTCTTGAGAATTTCAATTTCCTCCTCGAACCCAAAGTTCCCAACCTCGATGATTCCATTTACAGATTCAGTTTTCGGATGGGGCTGCTGCTGCGGACTAACAATATTATTATGTGCCGGCTTTCTTCTTGTAATAGTCTTCAGCAAATGCTTTTGACCTCTTAGAAATCCTTCATTAGCGAACTCCCATCTATCAGGGTCAACTTTGTGGAATCCCTGATCGATAGATAGAATGGCATAATGTGAAAAACACTTGTTAAGCTATTGCAATCTAAAAATGTGAAGTACTGCTATGCTAAAATAAACATATCATGTTTGCTGGTCACAAATAAAAAGATTGTGGTTTATTTCAACTAAATATACGATGGTGTAGGATGAGTTCTCACTGTGCAACTGATTATTTATTACGATGACATGGTAAATATCATATGCTGGTGTTTGTGTTTATTTAAATGCATATCTTTCTTTTACAACCCATCACTTTTATGTGTGTCATCTATTTGAACTTCTCAAAATTAACTATGCCAAAAACATGATAATAGCATGAAGGAAGCAATGGAACATTATATTTCACAAGATCAATAAGCTTATCAACTTGCAGTCGCTCACAGATAAGTTGACTGTCTTGCACCAATTCCCAAGTAAAATTAAAAGGAAAAAAAATACACAGAACATACCTACTAACTAATGAAACTATTGTGCATTTAGCATTATTGTCTGATCTGGTTTATTTATTTATGCGGATAGAGATAGAGTAACAATTTTTAGCAACAAGTTACTATTTTCTGTAAGTCGAATAATTTCAACACCACAAGTTCTTGTTACTGAATTTTACAAGAACACACTATTCCAAGCTATCACAAATCATAACCATACTGAGACAAACCTTTGCATTCACTTAAGATATAAACCCAGAAAGAGGAAGGGGATTCTGAAAGAACATCTCAATCCGCAGATGATTTAAACACCTGAGGTAAGTATCATCCGGATCGGTTGAATTCAAGAACAAAACACCAAGACCTACAACTGAATCAAGAAACCAACCCCCCCTTTTTCTTCTTCTTCTTCTTAAAACAATACACTAAAAATAAGCTAATAGGAACTCCGCAATAATCATGGATCACATTCAGCTCTACATATCATCGTATCACGATAAAGTAAAGCCGTCAGATCTCAATAATACACCAGAAAACAAAGGAATCGTGCGGTCTCCTAATAGGACTTAATAAGCAAGTAAAGCATCAGCGTAAATGGAACCCCCAATTTGAGCACAACACACCGCGTATGCTGTTCAACTACGATCCATGGCGTCTTAAATTCGGTAAAGAAATCAAGAACAAGAATTGCAAGAGCATGCCCAACCTAAATGATGCGCGGAAAACAATCCAAGAAACGAGAAAGAAGAAGAAAAGGACAAGAGGAGGGAGGGAAAGGGGTCATGGCGAGGGACTCACGTAGGTATTGAGCTGGCGGACGAAGCTCGATAAATTGCTGTGCTTGAAGTACTTGGGGAGAAGGTCCTGGGAGAAGGCGTGGGGGTCCCAGATCACGAAGCTGTTGCTCGTCTTGCTCCAGGAGACCGTGTCGTCGGTCGACGGATCGTCGACCATGTCGTAGCACTTGGTCAGGAACGGCGGCAACACCGGCACCAGCGAACTCCCGCCGCCGCTCGCCATCTGCGCTTCCGTTGCTCCTCCGCCTCGATCCTGTTGGAGGGAGGGGGGGTGGCGGGAAAGAGATTCGAGCGAGGAAGAATAAGAAGAAACCAAACCCTAAATTTGAGATGGGTGAGGGAAAGGAGGGAGGAGAGCAGAAGGGCGGAGCGAATTACGATGACGACACCGCCACGGAGAGGGAAAGGAAACCAAGTGTATTTTTGTACTCTTTATTTATTGTTTGGGCTGGTGTCTGAACTCGAAGACCGTGCGGCGTCCGCCGATGTTACGCTTTCGCTGGTTCGGGTTGGCGAGTGGGTCTGAGTCCCACCCAGATTTTTATCAGCCAGCGCAGCGCGGTTGCGATGAGAGCATGTGGTCGTCGACTGATAGCGGATGTGGGTCCCAAAGTGTAAGTCCGTCCAAATCTGTAGTCCATTTATCACAGAATTAGGTACGATTGTACAATAAATACACACATATATACATATATATATAATATTAAATTTTAAAAAATTCAAAATTTTATTTTTATCCATAGAGTATCCCTTTTAATTTTATACATATGACATTTTTTATTTTCTAAAAGATAAAATTATCCTTGTACAGTTAGCCTCCACCTAGTTATCTCCCTCATGTTTTAAGCAAATATGACTACAAGTTTTAGCATAGAATCACAATCCCTAACTTGAGAGGAAAAGCCTTCAATATATATATATATATATATATATATATATATATATATATATATATATATATATATATATATATATAGAAAGAGAGAGAGAGAGAGAGAGAGAGAGAGAGAGAGAGAGAGGTCCTTCACCTGTCAAAAGACATTACCCAAACACAGGATATGAAACAAACTGTAGTGATCAGGTCATCCCTGTTCTTTGGACGAGTTGTCCCTCACTCTTACAATAGAAGCACAACTGTTTTGCTGTCACTTCCCACGGTAGCCACCAACTTCACTCTGTCTAACACTGCATCTAAACCAAAATTCCAAACAGAAACAATCAAAACTGTTTTAGAATAACATGACTAGATCTGCAGATAACCTCTTTTTTTTCTGCTTTATTGTGAACAAAACTGATCAAATAAATAACTAATCAATCGAGAAGTAAAAGATCTTTCTGCGTAAAAGAATAGCAGTAAGATCACAAATCAACAGTACAAGAAAGAATTGAGGACAAAAGAAGAATAGCCTGCATTCTTTTTTACTTCATAATGCCTATTCTGCATATGCTCATCAAGCCCCGTGAGACTGCAAAAACAAAAAAAAAAGGGACTTATGATGGTCATTGTCTTTTGTTGCATGATGTATTCCAGAGTCCAGACTACCCATTTTGTGACGGTCATTTCCATGCGACCGAATCAATTTCATCTCTTGCAGAAGTGTATAATTGAAGTCGCTTAGCTATGGCATCTCTCTTCTCCATGAGAGTTGGATCCTCATCCAACATAGCGCCAAGCTGCTTCTTCTGCAGTTCACAAGGGGGAAAAGCAATTCAACAACATGCTTCTATCAGGCTTCACCACAAATTTGTAAGCAGGAAAATGACCCATTAATTTTTTTCTTAGAAGCTCCTAAGAAGTGATATCTTGTTTATTCCTAGCAACAGAGACTACTTTTCTGCTCTTAACTACAAAATCTGTCACCTATTCATTCGTTCCTGTTAGTCTATTTCCAAACGCAAGCACGATGGAGATCAAAAAGTTAGGTGCAACATTGTTCTTCTTCAACTGTCTAATGATGTAATGCTTTTCTTTTCTTTCATCCTAGTGCTTCATCCTGAAGTGGAAGCAAATTGAACAGTGGAAGGACCAAAGATGACAGGAACATGTCAGACTACATAAAGTTTAGCACGATTTGTTAAATTGGAAGTCAAAAGATTAATGTTCCATACATATGGCAAAAGGAATAATCTACCATCACTATTTAATCTACAAACACAAAAGACCAATCTAAAGATCATTCTTTACAGGTTAGAAATAATTTTAAGAAACAAACAAGATGAAGGAAGATGCTACAAGCAATTTGAGAATACATGTAAAAGAATTAAAATGCTTTAAACGCATGGTTTAGAACAAGTAAGTTACTTTAATTTGAAAGTTCCTCTGTATACGATCATAAAGAATCTCGGAAATGATGCTTTATTGAACAAAGCAAGGAGCAATATCTTCCCTATGGTAAAATTCTGTGTGCTCTTGTGCTGCACCATGCTATGATAGTGCCTGGACCAGTGTGGTCATTTCATAATTAATTTCACATTGGACGAGTATGGTGAAGTTCTCTCTGGTGTCATGGCCCATCATGCTACGATCATGCATGTCATGATCCCCCATGTACACACCTGATTTTTATATGAACATGGCAGGTGGCAATCATCCTTGTGACATGCCATTACCTCATTGGAAAGATGGAATGGACAGCATGTCATGGCATGGACAATTGAAACCAGGCACTAGTGTTATAACTTCTAACTATCAAATTTCTCATGTCCTTTACTGAAAGTAAGAAATGCTCCTATGTATGTGCAACACACAGAATGTTCATGAAAATATCTCACTGTTGAAACATTTTCTATAGAAAAAAGAAATCGTGCTGCAAAAAAGTCACAGGCGCAACATAGAGAGAGAGAGAGCAAATGCATTTTGAACAGCAGTAGATTCAGTTAGAATGAAATAATTAAATAATCATTTTGGGAAGTCTACCAGATGTGAACTAGCTAAGTGGGTTAATTTTTCTGCACAAGAAATCATGTGGCAGCTCAAACAAACATTCCCATAAAGTATCACTGCAGGAAGAATTACCTCCCTACTGCCAACTTGGGCATAGAAATGATTAAGCAGTGATCGCTTTGCCTCTCGGACTTGACTATGAACAATTGCCTTTGGTATAGTATTCTTCAGTGTATCACATACCATACCAACATAAGCTGACACATTGGAACCTAAAAGGATATATTTATGAGATATACATTGAAATAACGTGCATATCATAATTTGTGATAAAATATAGCATTGGCAGTAGCTCTTAATCCAACATTTTAGTACTGAAAAAGTGGGCTCTTAAAAAAAAAAACATAATAAAAGACAACTATATGGTAAAGTATGTTGCTCTCGAGCTATAGAGAAAAATTAGCAATTGGCCTAGCCAAATTACATAATCCTGTTCATTCAGATTCTACTTCTGGGGGTATTTACATACTTTGCTTCCTAGTTCCATAAGTTCAAAGTTAAACTTGTCTAATCAATCTTTTTTGCCTTCCAACTAGTATGTACTTGTACAAGTCTCCCTTTTACCTAGATTTCTCTTGGTCAGGAATCAAACACTGGTTTTAAAGGGTTCACATCATCTGGATAAAAGTTACTACATTTTTGTCTACTCTTCTATTGTATCTTTTTTCAATTAATTTACAGTCAGCCCCATACAGCTGGGAGAGGACTTAACCAAGAAGGATAATGATGACGATGATGACAATGCTGTCTAAATTCTAATAACTTAAAAAATTAATTGAAAACAAACACATGCATGCTGAAGAACAATTTGAAGTAAAAATCTACATACCAATCTTCCTTAGGTGGTTGTCACCATATCGATCTGTTGCTGGAGTAGAAGTGGGATTGGAACCTTTCTCAGGTTCATGTGAAAGCTTGCGGAAGAATTCCACTGTAAGGTAGCTTGCTTCCATATCTACTAGCCGAAGAACTGTTTTCCGACTGTCATCTCTGAATCTTTCCAATGCTTCATTTGCCGCAGCTGATATGTCAGCCTGAAGCGTTGGGAAGCGCTTCAATTCCTACCAAATGCAACAGCACCATCATTAATAGGTGGCAAGGGGCTTAAAGTTATTTCAAGTTGATGCAACGAAACGAAGCTATGGGTATCTCAGCTGTAGACTGATTAGTTGTTTTACCCAGAACATAAGCAATGTTTTAGATTGTAAAAGGCAAAATCTAATGATTAAGAAAGTTCTCATAAAGAATTTAATTACTAAAGAATACACTATCTATACAAAAAACAAGCAAAAGGGCCTACTATTAAAGCAAAAGAGAACATACGATGAAAATCTAAAAACTACAGAGATAGTGCATGTGCATAACATCAGGACACAGGAATCTTCAGAAATCAGAAATGAGGAAACACGTTTGTGTTGATGCAATGAACACATGTTCAGTGCTTCAAGTCATGTTGAGGGCATGGCCACACTCTTTTTCCAGACTGCGGATAGCATATACAAAGTTACCATGTTGCCAACATGGTGCATGGTGGCAAAATTGAACTTTTTTTCCAAATGCCATGTAGTATTTTCTTATGAGAGTCCCTATCGAAAATAAGTTAACTAAATGGCTTCATTACCTAGATAATTTCTTCATTTTTTAAGAGAAAATTATTCTGGGAAACCTTGAAATGATAATGGCATCATAATTTTGTTTGTCTGAAAAGTGAACCATCACATCACTATAAAGCCTACAAGGCTCAAGGGAAACCTTGAACAATGTTTCTGGGCAACAAAGAGACTATCCTTATAGAAATATAATTCCATGTATGCTATAAAGAGAACTCTATAAGTTTAATCCTCACTAGGATGTTTGATCCTTAAGCATCATGTGTTTCTGCATTTTCATAGTCGATTTTGTAGTGGGTATTAATTAGTACGAACAAAAGAGAATATTTCATAACATTTGAAATCCTCCATTTCCTATAAAATTGCATTTGTCTATTAAAAGGTTCAATAGAATGCCAAAGTGTTTTAACCATTTCCAGTGTAACAGTGTTGACCGTCGTGACTATTGTTGTTGTAGTCATATGCATTTGTAACACAGTAAGGATAATCATAAGAAGAATAGTCTCTCTAATTGATTGTTACACATATTGAACTTAATTATGCATCTACTTGAACTTTTTATTAATGTGTTAGTGAAACATTCTCATATGGTGATAACAACTTAGAAAGGCATTCGGCAGCCAATACTGATGGTTAAATATTAAACAATATAGATGTTGTCCTAAACTTTTAGTGCAAGAAATTGGAAGTACAATTTTATAGAAAAATTCTAACCTCTGTTTCACCAATAGACTTTCTAACAAGATCTTTCAAGACAAAGTGCACCTGGAAATATACAGACAATTAATTTGATGAGACTTTGTTGAAATAAAACGAATGTCATAAAGTGTTCTTATCATGTTAAGCAAATGAATCAATGTAACATATCAAATGCAAAATAAAGAAAATTACAATATTTATGACATTATCAATCTGCTTGAGGTGAAGCATGGCAGAAATTAGCTCACTGATTGTTTGACAGAAACAAAGTTTAGGAAAACCTTTGACACTGTAATGAATAATGGAATAAAGTTCATCTTTTCAACAAGGGGTAACAATTATAAAGATTTAGCAAGCAAAGAATGCTTGAAAGTTATCTAGTATAATGTTGTCTGGTCAAGCTAGAGAACTCCCTAAATACCTTTAAAACTTCTACTTATACTTTTTTTTTCCAGCAACATTTTGATTTTTTTGATGTTTGAAGTGCTCTTTCATAACAACAACAATAAAAACAAAATCCACAACAAGATATAGGGTTCCAGTTACTCAGATTCAGACACATGCATCTTTCCCACCATTTACCTCTATTTGGCAGTATCACAAGTCAAAATGGGAGCCATAAAATGTCAAAGAAGCATGTTTAGATCCCAAGTAGCCCTAACACAGCATTTGTTTTTCCTGGGTAAATATTCTCAGTCTCAGTCCAATGTGAATGCTTCATATCCACATCTCAAGCAGCACCTTAGAATCATTTTTATATCTTCGAATGTTCACATAACAAAGGCATACGTAAAGGTAAGCATGTCTGTATCAGTGGTATGTTATGGCTGTCGTATTGTCTAGTAAAAGAAGAGAAGTGATTTCTTAATAAAGTCAAACATCCTTAAACAGATCACAGGATGCTCATTTATAATGCACAACCATGACATCATAAACAAAAAAGACTAGTAGATCAGAATCTCAGGTGAAGAAGTATTACAGCATCAACTGAGGCTTCGGCTGGACCCTTGAAATAGCTCAAGGAGCTATCTATGAGCCTCCTATACCCTTGTTCTGGAGCAATTAAATGGGGTTGATAACCGTCTGCTTCAGAAATAACTTTCCGTACATTGTGTAAAGATAGATGTCTATCAAATGGGAGCTTTTTCAAAGCTGCTGGAAGTTGGTTGTCAAAAACTCCATATATGCGATCCCCACCAGGCCGCCTAAAGTTGAATAAATAAGAATATGATCTAAAAAATGTCCTAAATTGCATAGAATCATGTCAAGAAGCTAAAAACAGTTGTCCACTAGAAATGAAATCGACTGTAAAGTACAAAAAATCAGTATATCATGCAAGTCATCCACCTCTTTATTAAGCCAAATCAAAATGTTTGAACATGCAGCACTTCAACAGAAACGAGATTAAGCTGATATTTTTTTTATTTTATATGATCACTTTAAAAGTATTAGCAAGATATAACTGTGAATTATAAGGACTTCATTTGCATTTGAAAAGGGTCAGGCTCATGATCTTTAAAATTGAACTTTTAAACAGATACTGGAGCCAGAATCATGTTCTTGCATGAACAGCCTCAAGCAAGTTCTCATTTTGCAATAACATGCATAGCTATCGAACTACGTTCTAAGTTAAAGGAGTTTGTGCTTACCCTCCATCCAGATGCTCTTTAAAGATGCGATCAAACGCACGACACATCTCTAATATTGTGTATAGTTGTGCCTGCAAGTCATAGAGTTACATACATGTGACAACTCCACACTTCACAATCTAATAAGAAGCTTTCTACTGTACCCCTGAATCAACTCCAATGGGTCTCCCAAGCCGATCCAACTCTGCATCAAGCTCACTGATTGTTTTATTAATTAAAGCTATTATGCTTGGTATGCGTGCTCGTATCACAGACTCCAGATGCTAGAAAAAGGATATGATATAATTTCAGTGCCAATTTTGTTGTGAAAATAGACCAAAATGAAGAAAAATGAAACAGAATGCTCACTTGCGATAATAGCTTTGCAAGATACTCTGAACCCATTTTGTGGGCCAGATGTCCATAATCAGGGCTTGTTGCAAAGTACTCTTGTTCCTTGCGCCGTGCAGCAATCATGTCAACATTCTTGTTAATATCAGCTTGTGAGCGATTGACAATTCCTACCCAAGGATGTTGTAAACGGTATGATCTTCCTTCAAGCACCTAGAGTACATACAGAGAATGCTCCACATTTATAGATCACATTCTTAACTCATATGCACTATAGCAGATAGAAATATTAAGTATGGTGATCCTACATCCAGAGCATTTGTACCCTTATCCATCAAATCAAGCTTTGTTAGGACACCAAAGGTTCTCTCACCTGTACAAACATATACAATGACCCTTGTTGGCATATGATTGTGAGAAAAATATTGTAAGGATTAATCAAAGAAAGAAATTCTACTGCATAAACCAAGTGGGAAATAGCAGTAACAAGCATGATGAAGGGGTGGGAGAAAGTTTGCATCACAAACACAAAATGAGGAAGAAGAGTATAAATGCATGGTCTTTCCCAACCCTTTTGTGTCCAATAAATAAATAAAATTTCTACCTGCTGGATCGACTTCCCTTCCAAGCTTTATAGCATCTGAAGTAGCAATGTCTTGATTAGCAGGAGAAATGGCTAGTATGATACAATTGGGCTAGAATTGAGCAGAAACCATTAGCAAAGAAGAATTTAAGCACCTTGCTTGTTAGAATTAAACACGATAATAACAAATACACAACCAGAACTTTATAAGAAACCATAAACAAACAAGTTGACGAAGAAACAAGTACAAGGAAATGAAATTCAAATCAACAAAAATAGGTAAAATATTGGTGGGAAAAATAGCATATCATTGAACAAAGCCTCATGACAAACAAAAATTCCCTTTTGGCATATCAGAACCATGCCAACTAACTGATGGAGCAGGACAAGTGTCCAAGTTACTGAGCTCAATCTTGCAAAACACTAATTATATATTGGCTTAAGCTCAGACTGTAGATGATCTTTTAAGGTCTTGGCATAGTCTGGATAAGAATTTTGTAACATGCATGAAATGATTCAGTACCCAGGCTTGTGGTCTGTAAATTGGATGGTATGCAATGCATATGCACAACATCACACCACGGGATCCAAAGATACTAAGGTATCAAAGTGTGACTGTATCAGAAAGAAGGCCCAATGCACGTTTATGAGAACCTTGCCCATGCAGCATGTTACAGAGCACCATCCCTCTGTGAGTATCATTCAATCAGTGTGCCAAAAGCAAGATTGCTACATTAAATAAGAGTGATATAAAGTCAATCTCCAGGAAGAATCCAACAAACACAACCATTCAGAGGGCTCATGAGAATCCTATGCCCACTAAGATCACATCAAAGAAGACAAAGGAGATGAACTAGAATCCAATAACTTTTTTATTTAGTAGAACAGGAGTCAACAACCCTGATTGGATTCCCAAGCACATTATCCTCACAGACCGTAAATCTGTACAGCCTGTATAGATGGGTCTGGGAACACCTCCCTAATGCTTTAGTTTGAGAGATATTTCAGTTTCTACAGTTTTCATCCTCTAATATTATAATTAAAAGGCCTTTATGAACCAAAAAGGATGCAACACATTTCTCCAATATTTTTAGAATAATATCCTGAGTTCTAGTTAGATTCAAACGTTGGTAGATATTTCCCTGAAAAAGAGAAATCCCAGCTGAAGTGGCTATTCCTAACAGTGCTATAGAATAGTTTAAAGAAACCAAGAATAAAAACATACAAATATGCAGTTTACCTTTTCAACATATGACCGGACCATATTTTCAATATCTTGAACAATTGATTCAGGTTGGTCCTCTGCAAAGGCCATATGTATGAGAAACTTCAAAGAACAAAAGCATCAATTTCATAAATTGCAAGATTGCTGAATCTTCTGCTCCTGAGATGCTTACCTACTGCAACCTTTGTCAATCCAGGAAGATCTATGAGTGTTAAGTTAACAACTGTAAAATATATGATGTTAGCCAGGAAAACTCTAAAGCTGTTTAGTTTGCTAAAAAACAAAGAGAACAGCAAAACCATCAACTGATAATTTGTAAGTTTCTTTTCCTGCTTTTGACAATTTCTAAAAAAATCTTTGCAAAAGCATGTATGCTGATCAACATGTATAAATCTTGAGAAACAAAAAAAAAGTGATCTGAAATATTTGAACTGTTTGTAAGAAGAAATATGCATGCAAGAAACTGTCACCATTGTTAAGTTATATCATACACCAGATACTATCTAGAATATAACATAGAGACAGGTTTCTATGATAAGGATGATGAAATTTGGCTCCACTAGTGAAACAGTGGGAGCACATCGAAATAATAATGGTTGATACATTGAAATAGGTCGTTTGCATGCATGAAAAAAAAAATGAACATGATATATTGAAAAAGAAAATCATATATCATTCGGACAAGTCTCCTAAGTGCTCTTGGACTATCAAGTCCCAGTCATTTGAAGAACTTCGTCGCCTTATTCAATTGCTCATATACTGTGGCCCATATAAATTGCAAATGATGAGTCTTTAGAAGAAATCAGACAATACACAAAAATAGGAAAACTCCAATTTTTGTTCGAAGCTTTTTCTATGACAGATGAAGAACATAAAGTTGCAGATAAGTATAACGCCAAGCGTTAATATAAATGAAACTTAAGGAAGATTACAAGGTAGCCTGACCCATAAATCATCATGATGTCAACATTTTAATGATTAAACAATATAATTAACTCTCTCTCTCTCTCTCTCTCTCTCTCTCTCTCTTAATCTCTTTCTTTCTGTGAGAATATGACAGAGACAAGGGGTGGAGGGAGGGATGGAGTGACAGTCTTGACCAGACGCTAAGAGCTGAATATGTGCTTGAAGGAATCTAAGAGAAAGGTTTTGTAGATAGGCACTGAAACTCTGATACAGAATGTCAGCAGGTCTATATTATTATGAACTCGAGAGCCACCACTCACTATTACTATTTCTTTTTTTTTTCTTTTATTTACAAGGCAAGGTCCATTTGAATCACCAAGATCTAAAGTTTGAATGATGTTTGCCACCTCAAGAAAAGAATGATATCGACTTAAGAGTGACAACACCTTGGTCCAATCAAAATAGATTTAGAAAAACCTACATTATGTTTATATTATTAAGGTTCACACAATTAAATTAGTTTTCCCTCTAGCAAACCCTAGTAATAAAATTTATCTTTGCTCAAACAATTGATGAATAATTTCTTGATGAGATTTAAGATTATGTAGATAATGCATTATATTAAGTATCCACTATCTTACAAGGTTACATCTACCCAAAATTAATGATAAGCAACTGTTGAAGTTTGAAGTAAAAAAGGATAAGAAATTGACTCATATTCATTATTGACAAATAGATAAGCTATTCACCAAATGGAATACGAGAAATGACATGGAGAATAAATGCTCAATTGGAAAATTGGAAATGATTGCTTACATACTTCTTAACAAATACATAAACAGTTCCATCCTAAATTTCTTATGTTTACAAATACATAAAGATACTTTTCTATAATGCACCAATTAAACATGAGTACTCCAATGCTCAACTTCTGTTGATACATATTTCTTCTGAGTGTAACAAGGTAGAAAAGATACGGTAAATTACTTTATAGAAAACAAAGCTAACAGCAATAACAGAATATCCACTTTCATGCCACAGAAAGTAAAAAGGTAAGGAGAAAAAATGAAAAAGAATATAGGGAATTTAAAAGAAGGAATTTTATATAAGTTTATGTTGATACACGATCAACTATATGCACTTACCATGGGGTGAATAAATGCTCAAATGGATTGGGACATTGGATATTTGTTTTGATTTTCCTGTTATGCGATCAGTCTCATCCTGAATCTCCTTCCTCACAGCAGCTGCACATGCACATGATTTGGAATATACTTTAACTGCCTCGATTTCTAGCACATAACTAAACTGAAGAAGGATAGACCAAAATTCTTGTAAGTGCACCTGAGTTCTCAAGAGAAAGAATTACAAAACTTGACAGAAAATATAACAGAAAATGAACAAGACGTCTATGTGCATATAGCTAATATCAAGAATATGTGTATGAAGGTGCCTAACAACCAAAAGAGAAAAAAATTAACATCTTTAGGAATATTGTTGACCAATATATTCATGGAATGGGACTTGAGGCACTTCTGACATAAATTAACGCAAAACTACGATAGGATTAGGAAAAGGATATGTGTGGAAGTTACAAGAGAAAAGAATATCTTCGTTACATGCTGGCTTCAGTGGAGTGAAGTAAACTAACTAAATTGGGACCTAAATAAAGCCAATATGGTCTTCTGAATATTATCATGGACAAAACAAACATGGAAATCCACAATACCATTGAAAGAGAGAAAAGAAGCATCCAGGCTAGCTATCATGCAGTCATGTGGTGCTTTAACAAGGAAAGAAGAAGAGCAGAGGAACTTTGAATCTGATCGTCTACATAAATTTTACTAAAAAAATTGTCTTCATAAATTAAGAAAAGGACATCAAATCTTGCAAATACTTCAGCACCAAAAAACATACACTAAATAAAAACCATTGAATGGTAGGGTCAAACGCCAACCTGCCAAACATTAGTTGTTTCACAAGGCATTGAGGTTCATTAATATCAAATTTTTGCCAAATTACGGGCTAATTATCAGCAAGGTAGAAAACCTCCAATCTACTTCAAGTAAGGAGAAAAAAGAAGGCCTAAATCAGTAAAACGGTATCAGATATTTTACCAAAGGAACTCAAAGAAAGAAAAATTGAAAAACCTAAGCAATACGACACCCTAATAAACAGAAATGTTTGCAAGTTAAATATGACGTAGATTGCAGCAACAAGGATTAGAATAATAGATTAAGACCAACAATATCTTACCAAAATCAGTAAGCTTCTTTCTGGGGGCATGAAGGAACTCTGCATACTCGGTTCCCGCGTCGGTCTTGTGAAGTTGCAAGACCAACGGCCGCCTTGTCACGATACCTATCATACATTTCCAATCGAACACATGATCCGATGCCAATGAGGAAAGATTGACACCGAGAGGGGGAGAATGCAAAGGTCCCGTTTCTCTATCGGATTACCGGATCCACGAGGCAAGAAGTCCCTTCCGACGACGCTCTCCAGCACGGACGACTTCCCCGAGCTCTGAGATCCAAAGAGGGGGAGCAAATTAGGAAAGACCGCAAGATTTCACGTGGTCCAGGAAAACAGAAGAAGGGGGGACGGAGACGTACCTGTCCTCCGACGACGGCGACCGAGGGGAGGGCTTCCCACAACGATCCCTCGCCGCCGTGATCGCCAAGGACGGTGCAGGCCCTCTGGATGCGGTTAACGAGGCCGATCAAGCTCTCCATGGTCGCCATTCTTCTACGGCGAAGAGGCAATAGGATGACTCTGTGGAGGGAGGCTGCGAGGGGGAACTAAAAGAACGGTTCTTCCTCGAAACGGGGACGAGGTCAGGTGACCTTATATACCATGTTGAGCAAGCCGATGTGCACGTACTTTGTTGCGATGCTTCACCAACCAAATGTTTTCAATTATATATATATATATATATATATATATATATTATATCCCTGTGACTATTTAAATATTATATATATATATATATATATTGAAATTTTTGGTAATTGCTGCTGTTAATCATGATTATTAATGAATTTAAAGATATTGAAAATTTAGTTTACCTAAAACATCCCTAATTACTTTTGGTAATTGTTTGATCCTTCATACTTTTTCGATGTCAAACAACTTGAAACTAATTTACTACAATGATATATTTGAGTGTTTTTAAGTTTCGTAGGCAGTTATACATCAAACTTCAATTTAGGAGAGCAAATATAAAAAAACAATCGCTTTAGAGGAATGTATACACATAATTAAAGGAATCAACTTAAGTCGATGCCATTGCAATTGGGCCCTCTGGTGGTTCCCAAATTTAGGACCATAACTTCTGTACATTCTCTCACCAACTCACATTTCCCACAAGTTTTAATAACACAAATGGAGAACCAACCAAATGCACATGATCCAGTTTTAGGGAGAGCAGAGGAAATCAAGATCAACCAATTAGGGGGTGTATAACACACACAAATCTAGGAACAATCAATTAGAGTGTGTAGCACGCAAGCAAACGCAAATATGGAATTACAATATTTCCCACATCCTTGAAAAGAAGCTGAGAAAGAAAAAGGAAAACCAAAACACTACTGGCGTGACTTTGTAGAATGCTGAAGAACAAGGATACACCAGGCTATACAAAACAAATAAGACATTGTCTTACCAAAATAAGAGGTCATGAAGTTAGCAAACCCATGCATCACTTGCTGTAGCCAAACTATATAGAGTCGAAGTCTGGCAGCGAACAGGATCTCATTTTCCAAATGAGCTCCCTGGCAGAGTGTTGCAGGGTGTCTGGTGCTGGTTTAAGTCTAAAGATCAACTCGACCGAGGGATGAAGAACGATGCAGAGGATCTCGTTGATATCTTCAACCCTTGTATTTCTTCGTTATTGATTGCGCATCGACCCACTTCGAGGCAGAGTCCTAAATACGGAAGCAAAGACACAACGTTATGTAATTAGAAAGCAATTTTACAGTTTCTATACATGAAACCTCATCATTTTGATTCATTATAATGAAGCTGGTACATTAATGTTAGGTTTGAGTGCTAATATTTTTTCTACAACATAAAACATGTCCGTGGATATTATAGTCTGTGAATTTATTTGGACCTTTCGTGAATGAACTTTCTATGGTATTATGCCGTTGTTGGATGCCATACTAGTACATTAAGAAATGCCAATGGACACAAAGCCGCAACAGGTTTGAAGAATCAGTAAATGACAAAGCAAACAAATTAAGTACAATTAAATAAATCTATTTTCCTTTACAAGTTCGGCGCAAGGGAGAAGGTTATCAAAAGATAATGCAGATGTATCAAATTAACACCTATAATATGTCAGTGAGAAACAAGGCCAGAACTGACTAGTTAATGGACCAAGAATTTCAATAAATATTACAGAATTAATACCCTACATTCTAAAGAGAATTCAATCTCAAGCCTGATTTGTCTATAATCAATTGATTTTATATGCCAGCCAATTTTGATTTATCATTGATCTCCAAGGTTCAACAAAAGCTGGAGTCCCATCTAAAGGGTATATCACAATCATATTCTACAAAATCTAGTCAATGTTTTCAATATAAATAGAATTCAGCTAATATAAATGTTATATTTTATGAAATATCAATTTCAAATTATGCAGCAGAAACAACAATTAGATATAGACCAAAATCATCAAGAGGAACTGATATGCAGTAAAAAGAATCTTAGCCAAGTGATCACAAATGACAAATACCACAGACAGAGTTGTCATACCTTCCTGGTAGCAATTGAGAAGTACTCGTCGGGCCCTTGGAACCACCAAGCCTCTTGGACTTGTTATCTTGTTCTTTCTCCACTCGAATAGCAGCCACCTCTTTCTCCATTGCAGCTACTTCCCTTCTCATCTTTTTTGCCTCCACTTCCATCGCTTTAGTCAATGTATCAACTTTCTTGGCCAGCATCTAATTAAGAATATCACAGAAAAAGTTAGGCCTTGGAAAATGGCAGCAGGACTTATACAAAGACGCAACAAAGACATTTACCTCAATTGCGTCATCCTTGTCTTTTAAGCTTTGGTCCTTCTCATGACATGCTTTTCTCAATGAAATAACCTCCTTCTGCAACATGTCATACAATAACCCAGATACACAATCATCCGCGTCGACATTAGGGAACTCAGTGGTTTTGTCATCTGGATTTTCTTTCCAACTGTTTTGCAAGACATTATCTCTAGTTGCGTCTGAAGACTTGTTCAGCAATAAGCCTGCTCCATTCAAAAGGGCTTTGCTACGGTCCAATGACCTAGTGCCACCATCAAACGACTTAGATGCCCCTTTGGCATGTTTCAGAACTGTGCTACTAGATATAGAAGATCTCATCTGAAATGATGGTCTCCTTGACAGGAAGCCATTAGCACTCTTTGGAATATTATCAGCTCCACCAAGGGACTGGCGACGTGAAGGACCATTGCTTACATTCTTTCCCTCCACATTGATACGGTTAGTACCACTTGCCGACATTCTCAATCCATCTTCTAAAACCTTGAGCCGTAAATGAAACTTCTCCTGAAAAGTCAAAAAACTTGTCACTTGTCAATATATATCTTGATCTACGTCACAACAAATGGAACATAAATATGTTAAAATTTGAAGGTGAAGTATTCTACTTTTAATTGAGCTTCAGATCTTGCAGTACGCTCTGAAATGGCAAGTTTATCTCGAAGTTGCTGCATCTCACCCTGCAAACAAAAGTCAAATGATGACAATGTTTACCACAACAAGAAAAAGTATTGGGTGTTTAACCTATCCAATGAAATTCTAGAAAAAAAAAAAAGAAGATACATAATCTGGGGAAAACAAATATTCCAGGATATATCAACTCCATCTTGAAGTAAATTAGCGAACAATTAATGCTAACCTGCATGAATCTTCGTTCCTCAAGCCACTGTTTAACAGGCATTACTTTGTCATTAGCATCCTTCCATTCATTTGCCACTACCACTGCAACCCTATTAGCTGTAACCTTTGCCCGAGAAAGTTCACGGTCAAGGGTTTTCATCTCTTCCTGAGAAAATAAACAACAAACATGATAATGAGAAAAATGCACATCTATGCTCTAATGACTTAAGTAGTTCAAATACAAGAAAAGAAGGAAATTTCTCTAATAGATCATAATAAAGCCGAACATATTACACTCATCTCCTGAACTTTCCGCTGGTAATCCCTAACGGCATTTGCAGCTGCACCACCTGCAAGAACAGCCTCTTCTAGTTCTCGCACAGTCTGGCTAAGTTTTTCAACCTCAGCAACCTTTTGTCGGTGCATTTTATCCAAGATCTTGTTCTCCTCCTAAAAGCAAACAATGGATAGAGTGAACAACTTTTAAAAGCACTACAGCCTACAAACTTTGTCCAAAGTCAACAACTGAAAATTAAATAAGCATTTACATCCTGAATACCTGACAGATCTCAATCTGTTTCATTAACTCCTGGTTCTTATTTTGTAGATCGTCCACCAAAGAAGCCTTTGCTAGAGCAATCTGTACAGTTCGTTCTGCATCCAGAAGTGCTGCTTCCTTTGATTTAGTAAGACGATCTAATGCCCTGTTGTCATCCTGTAGCTTTGCAATCTGTACAAGAGAAGTAGCATGTGGGTATTCTGCAATACTAGGAGAGCTATCTTCAGCAGTTTCCAATTTTACTAGCTCACTTTTTTTCTGCTAATTCATAAATAAGCCCAAGGTGTTATGCCCAAAAAAAATGTTCAGGTGCCTTGCAACCAATTGAACAGTTAACTCTTATCTCCTAAGAGCACAACACAACTGACATACAAATATCACAATGACCAGAATAACTAATATTCAGAAAGACGTTAAAGCCAAGTTCACAAAGCAATAGAAATCCTACCAGTGTGAGGTTGTGATCTTTCACAAATTTGTTTCACTGTGAATAATAGCCGTTGGGGAATAGATTGTGAAAAGTAAAGAGTGCACCCAACAACAGGATGTGTTCAAATATAAATATTTAAGATGCTAAAGAATTTAAATCATCAGACAGATTGTTTAAAAAAAAAAAAAAATACTCGAGTAGTTATTGCAAGAAAACTAAGTTGTTTATTAATTCAATAGAAAATGATGGTGGTTGCTGGCCACAGGTAAAGAACATCTATATTTGGGTGCAATACTTTGTCAAAGGAAAATGGAAGAATGATAAGACTATGCAGGAGCAAGATTCCAAAACAACCTCTTGACGCGCTAGCTTCAACTCTGCCTCGAGGGGTGCAAGAATGGCTTCAATTGGAGGCATGTCATCATCCTTTTGAGCTGCATGAACTCTTCTAAGTGTTGCCTCAGCTGCAAACTGGGCAGCCAAGGCTGCTTTCTTTTCATCATTTATCTTCTTAATTTCAAGATTCTGCAAAGTCACTATCTCATAAACCACAGACTCATAACAGAATCATAATAGGAAAAACAACAGTAAGAAGGAATTTTTTGTTGTACCCTGTTCTCCAGGAGCGATTCGGTAAGCTTGAGCTTCTCATCCAGCTTTGTTAATTCTTCCGTCAGCTGATATAGGTGAGAGAACAAATAGAATGCAGCGCATTGATATCACGGATTAGCTTAGTCTTTTCTTAGATCGGAATACAAAAATTAAAGAAACAAATATCAAAGAGTATTCAACAAATAAAAAGAAAAGATAAATAATGCATTAACATTTTGGCATCAAAATGCACTTCAAAATTAATTGAAGGCATGGATAACATTGTAATCCTCATTAGTTGGCTAAAGAAATTAATATGGCCTGTCTCCAAGTAGATGGCATCCGATGAATCCACGACTCAAAGTTACAAGACCCATTTGTATTTCCTTCACTGAACCCAAAAAAGCATAACCCAATTTTAGATGGAATCTTAGAGCACCTTCACGTGGAAATGTTTCGAGTAAAGCCAGAAAAGATTCAATCTTTAGCACATTCTCCATCCCAGAAACCATAGCAAATAAGTTGAACTACTGGGAGCACAGCATGTTACTTTATCATATACAAAAGGAAACTCACATGTCGACTGTGCTAATAACTAATATAAGCTCAATTTAACGACAACAAATGGAAACAATGAGAAATTTCAATAAAACAACCATCGCATGGCAGTAACAGGTTCTTTAAAAAAAGTACCAGTTCCTTGCTTCCCAAAAGAAAATAACGAGAAAGGAAAATAAGCTTTCAACCATATATCCGAAGGCAGCATCAGAAAATAAGACAAAGAAGAGGCAGAAAAAAAATGGCAACATGCAGGAATAGAGATCAAGGAAAATAAACCAGGAGAACATGGGAAGCAACAAAAGAACGAGCAACAAGAAGTAAAATCGAGTCACCTCTTCGACTGCCCTCTCTCTTGCACGTTCGGACAACCTAAGAGCCTTGATCTCCGCATGTGCCTCCGACAATTCCCGATCTTTGTCTGCATACCCCCCCCCCCCCCCCCCAAAGATTTAAACTTCAGTGCACAAAGCTACATTTCCCCACCACATCAATCATTTACATAAACATAGAAAAATAAGGAAAACCCACATTCCCACCTCTAACTTCATTCTCGAGCCTGTTGAGCTCCACCTTCACCGGATCCGATCCATGGAGCAGATTAATGAACTCCTCCACATCCAAGCTGGGCTTCATCGAGGCCCTCCGCCTCAGAGTCAGCCCCGCCTTCGGCTCACCCCTGGACGAGACAGACGCCGTGAGAACCGCCGGCTGCGTTGTCGGCGTCGCATTCCCCCCGTCGGCCTCGCCTAGGAACCCCTCCCCGCAGTCGTCGAACAGATCTGACATCCCGGATCTGACGCGCTCTCACATCGAGAAAGAACCCAATAACAAAAGAAGAGGGGAAAGAGGGGGAAAGGAAATCGAAATGCGAATCTCAGCACCGGATCGGAGGATTAGGGTTTCCTCCTCCTCGATCGCCACTGAGATCTCCTTCCGAGGGCTTCGATCGATCGATCGATCAGCTCCCGAAGGAACCCTAACTCCGTTATCCTCCTCCGATCGCCCTCGTCGCGGGTGATGTGGCGTGGGGGGAGCATTAAGTGAACTACAGTGAAGCGAGAGCGAGGAGGATCGGATCTCCTTTTATACTACCCTTCCTCAATTACCGGCAGCAGGCAAAACAGAGAACTCAAAGCAGCCGCATAAGCTCTATCGGTGCCCAAAAAATCGAACCCGAATCTTGATGCTGATCCAAGGGAGGAAATGAGCTCGCAGTGCGGATTCGACTTCTGAGCGCGCGGTGCGGGCACCGCAGCAGGAGGAAGGAGATCCTGCACGCTCCGGAGGGGTAAGACACGCATCCCGGTCATGCAATCTCAACTCCGCCGTTAGGCTGTCCGGCACACGACAGCAGACACGGATCCGACGTGTCGTTGTCCGGAGAGCCGAATCGCGCGAGCGGGAACAAAATCGAACCGGGAGTCTGGTCCGGTCCAAGGAAAACCGAACCGGATCCAATGCGAACTCGGCCTCAAAGTGCGAGCCGTCCGCGAGAGGAAAAGCCGTACGCTTTCGACGGAGCTCAAAGTAGAAAGCACACGACGGGCACGAGAAAAGCCACCGTGACCTGCGGATCGAGGAGACGAGGCGGATCTCTGCTTCGCTCGACGATGGCGCCCCGCATCGCACGGCACGAGCTACTGCTCATCATTTCCACTAGCTCTTTTCGGCTGACACGGGGTGGGGCATCTCTCAGACGAAGCAGATGGAATCAGCCAAGGAGGAGGAGGAAGCTCCAAAAGCCAACGATGGCAGATGGAAGTGAAGAACTCCAGCAGCGTTCTTTCGCATGGCCATTGACCGGGGAAGAAGGTGTTGCTGGAAAGAGTGTTGGATGGATGCTGGGATCAGGTTTTTGTCTTTATCAGCATGCATCGCCAACATCATGCACCTAATTAACTTTCATGTGAGATCTAAAAGAATCAACATCTACCCTTTTTCATTGAAACAATCTAAAAGAATCATGGAGAATCTTAAACTCAACAGTGCGTGCTCACACGAAAGATTCTCAAGTACAGATTGCAGAAAATATTCTTCCTTGGAGAAGTTAATATGTACTTAGTAGTAGTATATGGGACCTCAAAGTCAAAGTTCAAAGTTCATCAAACCATTTGAGGCTCCCAAATTCCAACCCCTACACATTAGAAGAGTGTTTGTTGTTCACCAAATAAAGCAAAAGGAGAGGCACTCCCAAAGTCCTTCCTAATCGATGTATATACAGCCTAAACTCGAAGACCTCATCTATGAGAGGCCTCCGCGACGAAGGAAACAAAGACAGATTACACATCCCTACTCGCCACCAAACCAAGATATGACGAGCAAGGGGTGAAGAAACCACAGATTAATACATACATACATACATAATCTAATGATAAGAAGGTATTCATCCTGGAATGCAGATAAAGAGAGAAGAGCAAGCAAGTTTTGCTCAATCATAAAAAAAGAAAAATGAAGAAAAAATGAAGCAAGAACCAGAATCATAAATCAGAACACAGCCAGGTGATCGATCTTAAGACTCGGCAATGGAGTCCGTCCTCCTCGATGAACTGTCATCACCATCTTCTAATCCATCGGCATTGTCCTGCTGCTCTCGGTGGACTGCTCTTCGACTTCGGATCTCCTCGATGCGGACGACAACCTCTGGCATCGAAGGCCGCATGTCCGGGGACTGAGCTGCACAGTTTATGGCGAGCTGCAGAAGCTGCACCATCTCCTCCTCCACGTTTTGGTACCTCAGCAGCTCCGGATCAAACACCTCGGCTGCCCACTCATCGCGGACGATCGATTGGACCCACCCTGGCAGATCGACGCCTTCTTCGTTGAGGAGGGCTTGCGTCGGGGCCTTCCCCGTTAGCAGCTCCAGTAGAAGCACACCGAAGCTGTAGACATCAGCCTTCTGGGAGACCCTGCAAGGGTCGGTGACCTCGGGAGCACGGTACCCGGAGACGCGGGTTGGAGAGGAAATGGGACCTGCAAGAAGGGCGAGGCCATGGTCGGAAAGGCGGCCTTCGTATGACTTGGTGAGGAGGACATTGGAGGATTTGATGTTGCCGTGCGAGGCCCAAGGTCCGGCGGAGTGAATGTATTCGATGCCACGAGCTGCCGCAAGCACGATGCCAATTCTCGTCTCCAAGTTGAGAGGAGTTCTGCCGGAACCCCTGTTGCCTGCAGAATGAATTCCACCAAACATCAGTCGAAGCAGGCAGGCTGATGTAGCCGAAAAATCTTCCATGAACTCGAGCCAATCGAAATGCACACGAATGAAGAACACTGTTGACGATCTCCCACAGGTTTGCAGATATCTAATTTGATTAAAAGGAGGAGAAAAGATGTAGAAATGCTCAAAGAGGAAGAGAAAGGAAGGGGAGGAAGCAAAATGGGTTACCATGCAAGAGAGCGGAGAGGCTTCCCAGGGGCATGTAATCATACACCAGAAGCTTCTCATCCTTGCTGTACAGGTACGCCCTCAGCGGCACCAGGTTCGGGTGGTCCATGGCGCCGATGACCTCCACCTTCTCCCGGAACTCCCTCTCCGTCAAGGCCACGTCTCTCAGCCTCTTCACCGCCAGCGTCGTTCCCATCTCCAGCACCGCCTTGTACGCCGTCCCGAACGTCCCCTTCCCCAGCACCTCCGCCGACGCCCTCAGCAGGTCCTCCAGATCGAACAGCGCCGCCCGGCCACCGAAGAACACCAGCTTCTCCGCCCCGGCCGCTGCTACCGGAGTCGCCGACTCTACATTCCCGCCCGCTGCTCCTCCTAAACCCTTGTCCCGCTCTGACGCCGCCGAAGCCTCTGACTGCTTCCCTCTCGCCTCCACCGCCTCCAGCGAACTCGTCTTGCTCTTGCCGCTCCTCCGGCAGAGGAGTATCAACAAGATGAGCCAGATCAGGAGGAAGACGGCGGAACCGATGACGATCCCGGCGATGGCCCCGCCGGAGAGCTTCTTCTCGTCATTCCCGGCCCCGCCGCCAGCATTTCCTCCCACCGGCACCTGGGCCACGGGGCCCTGGCCGCTCGGGCTATTGGCCGCCGGAGATGGCGCTATCTCGCCGGGGCACGGCCCGAGAGGCCCCCCGCAGAGCCCCGTGGCCAAGAAAGCGGTCGCCGGAAACCCGCGGAGCGAGGAGGGGATCGACCCGTTGAGCTGGTTGAACGATGCGTTGAATTGGGCGAGGTTGGACAGGTCGAACCGGGGGATCTCCCCGGCAAGCCGGTTGGTCTCGAGGTAGAGGGTGCGGAGCCGGGTGAGGTTGTTGAGCTCCGGCGGGATGCCATCGGAGAACTGGTTCCCGGCGAGGTTGAGGCGGACGAGGTTCTTGAGGGAGCCAAGGGCTGGCGGGATCTCGCCGGAGAAGCGGTTCTGCTGGAGGTAGAGGTTGCGGAGCTCGGAGAGTGCGGGAAGGTCCGGCGGCAAGGCGCCGGAGAGGGCGTTGTAGCGGAGGCTGAGAACGCGGAGTTCGGAGAGGTTGCCGACGGTGCCAGCGGGGATCGAGCCGATGAGACCGACGGCGGGGAGGCGGAGGGCGGTCACGCGGCTGGACCCGCACGCGACGCCCTGCCACGTGCATGGCGAGTCGGAGGCGTTCCACGGCAGCACGAAGCGGCCCACGGCGGCGCGGAGGGCAAGCAGTGCGGCGCCGTCCGCAGCCAGATCCGGTGCTCCGCCGGGGATCGAGGACATCAGAACTAACGACACCAGAAACACACCGAAGAAGAAGGGTGGTGAAGCCATGAGGGCGGTGACGGGACTCGCAGTGTCTCCCGTTATATGCCGCGCACGGTTCGCTCCACCCTCTCCCGCGGTGCTATAAAACCCTAATCTTAAGCCACTTGAAATGGTAGGAATTCCCACCACCCACTTTGATTTCGTTGCCTTGACAGTGAGAAAGACAACGACGAAGAAGGATTGGAGCAAAATTACACGCTTAAGCTTCAATTAGGAGAGAGCCTAATTCTTAACGCCTAAATTTCATGCAAGTAGACAGAGGAGAAGGGAAACGTACAGTCTACCACTGCGGCAACTGTTTCTTCCTTCACTTTTGTAGTCAGTACGTATACTACTACTCTTTTCCTGCATGTTTACCTTTTTTGTTTCAAATGCATGTATCTACGTGGGACTTCTTTAATTGTGTTTTGGATTAGTCTTTGTATTAGTTGAAGCGGATTAAAAGGTTAGTGGAAAGTCGAACAGACTTTAAGAAACGGCAGCTCAACAGATGGGCCCCGCTGCCGCGGCAAGTAACAGCCGCGAGTTGACGGCGTTCGGAGGCGGATGTCAGGTCTGGAAGAATCTCGGCCCTCCGATAGCCTAGACGACGAAAGAGGACCGTCGGATCGATCCATCGGATTAAGATCCGAGCATCTTCCCTTATTGCCGTTGTTTCTCGTGCAGCGGACCCCGCCGCTGCACAAGACCGTACTACGGTTCGTGGCGAAGCGGGATCCACCAGCATCTCGACAGCTGTCAGGGGCTCGTTGGACGGCCGTGATCAATAATCACGGGTAGTCCTAGCGAGAATACATTTGTCTGATTCATTCTGCCTTTGCCAAATTCAGAAATATATCGATATTCAATTTTGTAAATACTAATAAAGCATAAATAATATATATATATATATATATGGCTCCAAATATTAAGATCCTTTGGATATATCTATCTGTACATTGATATCCATCCTATGCAAACACATACAAATAATCGAAACAAGAAACATCAAACCATCAAGGTTTTAGCTAAAGTGTTCTTGTACATCCAAATAAATCTCGAATCTTAAATGATCAGGAATACAGAGATGAAAACTCAACAATGGATCCATCAGGCTACCAAGCTACATGTTTGGCAGTCACAAATTAGCATCTGGATGTTGGATAACTTGAGTTTGAAATGTCAAGATCAACCATGGAACACTCGAATCAATAAATAGAACCATGTGTTCTTACCAAAGTATTTTGAGAACATTCCAAAATAATGTAATTTGGAAATCTAAGTTGCTGTCACAGAATGCAGTTACTGAAAGAACTATTTAATAGATATCCTACTTCAATGTACTGATGTTGCCAAATTACAAGAGAATGTAATGTGAAATTTAAGCAACCAAAAGTGCATCTAACTTAAGAAAGTTTATGACTACTACTCTCTCTCTCTCTCTCTAACCTAATCTTATTTAAGGAGAATAATTAAGATTTGGACCATTAATTGATGGACCACACAGATGCATATGCAGATTGGTTCCCCTGATGGAAGGTTGCATTTCCATAGCTTGCAGGTCAAGTAGTCTCCATGTTCAGCAGAGCATAAATTTCTCCAAGTCGAAATTTTGATTGCAATTAATAAAGTGCCATTTCTCCCACTGTCAACTGAAACATGGGAGTACAGTACAATAATTGCGTAATAAAGGAGTTAATGCTTGCAATGAATTATAAATGTAAAATGACAAGCAAAGAGAAATATTTCTGGAGGAAATTATTTTTAAAGATGACTACAAATGACCATATCATTTACTGATGAGATTGGTAGGATCTTGCATGTTCCTTTCATATTTCAGCTTGCATGGTGAGGCAAAAAGATCATTTGGTAAAAGGAATTGGCTTTACAAAGAAAGAGTGTTCCTTCAAGTATGCCTTATCACATGCAAGACCAACAAAGCCAACACAATCAAACACCAGTCAGCTTTAAGAAAGGCAAGAAGCTGAGAGCATTTTGGAGAAAGTAACAATCCTGATTCAGTATGAGTTGCATAACTCATATTTACCTCGTTACAAGTTCTACAATGTTCAAACAACCTAAAATAACCCCTGGAAGACTTGATTGGAGCATGACTGTTTCGTGAACCTACCACTTTTGACTTCGGGATTTTTGATATTGTTTTGCTTTGTAAAATGAAAAAACTTCAAATTTATCCTATCTGCTTTTCCATGATATGAGAAATGAAACATTATATGATATCCTTTTTGTACGACATTCCTATCTTCCCATCTCATATCCTCTTATTCTATGATGGGGCATAAAACTCATTAACTATTGTCTCTTCTTTTTCCTTAGATAGCATTTTTTTCTATTTAATTTGTATACATTTTTTTCTATCTTATATTATCTTTTATACATTGAGCTTTTCGTCATCTTCATAAATCGGGCTCGTTAGAGTATAACACCCTAATTGTATTTTGGGACGGGATTCCGATCTTACTAGCACAAAGGTTCAAAATTCACCTTAGGACAACGATATGTGCCATCGGATTTTTTATTTTTAATTAATCTATGTTTAATAATTGATAAGATAATTTCTTATTTTAATTAATCTTCATTTAATAATTGATAAGATGATTTAATCTATTTCTATTATAATCTCTTATCATTGCTCTAAACAGGTTACTTGAGGATGTAAGAAGACATCATCAGAATTCATACCAATAAACAACAAAAAGGAAGGGGATATGCTGGCAAAAGGGTCTTTTAAGGGTCAAAAGAATTAAAGAGGAGGAGACTAAATTATAATCACAAGTAACAATTGGAAGTTAATGGTGAACTCATACTTTCTACTCTAACAAATCAACCCATCACAATCCTAAGACGATGCAGTAGACACTATTCCATCGCCAAATCGATCAGAGCGCGCAAAGATTAATCGACTTTCCTGCAATACCACAGCGCGATGGCGTAGCACCAATCGACACTATCTACTATTTGCTGGCTTGTGAGATGCTGAAGGATGTAAAAAGACATCACTAGAATTCATACCGATAAACAACACAAAGGAAGAAGATACGCTGGCAAAAGGGTCTTTAAAGGTCAAGAGAATTAAAGAGGATGAAGTTATTGAATCAACTCATCGCGATCCTAAGACCCTATCCATCACCAAATCGATCAGAGCGAGCAAGGGATGAGCGACTTGCCTGCAACACCACAGCGCGATGGCGTAGCACCAGATCTGGTGGTTCACTATCACCGCCTAGCAACCGGCGGCACTGCGGCCCGCACCCACCGAGGGGTCTGCGAATGGTGTCGGCCTCGAGGTTGAGCGGCGAGGCGGCAGCCCCATGAGGACGCCGAGGTGATCATACATCGGGCGTCGAAGGGCTGGGAGCGAGGAATGGTTGTCGATCGAGAGACGGCCGTTGGAGTCGCGATCGAGGTCAGAAAGAGAGGGTATGAAGACGCTTTGAAGCCGGTAGAGAAGCGTTTGGGTATTCGTTTGCGGGACGGAACTCGAACGCGCCAAAAGACACAACGCAAAGCGCTCAGTTGAAAGTGACAAAAAATTACTCCTTCCTCGCTGCGTCGACTCTCCCCGCAAACATACCTCTCACACAGCTTGCTGTGGGACCCCCAAAACAGAACTAAATCAAAGCCTTTTACCTGCTTCAAGTAATCTTCCTATGATAAGACAAATATAAAGAAAAGGAAGATATGTAATACACAAATCCTATTAATACATACTACGATTAATTTGATCTGCACAACCACAAAGCGAGAATAATTGAAGGACTATTGGCAGAAGATCATCTTCAAAAGGACAAACACCAAATGGGATTTGTACAGAGGATTTGCATTCAGCACAAAGAGGAAAATTTTAAAGACAAAAGAGATAGACAACCTGACTTCGGACGATGAGGACGAGACAAGATTGGATGTGCCTCGCCACAAATTAACCCAACTCACATCCATCCAGAATTGATCGAGTTAAGTTCCACAGGAGCTTTCGAAAAGCTTCTTGCTGATCAAAAATTGAGGAGATTATAAGCTACAAGACAATTAAGCTCAACAGGAGAAGTCTGATGATCTGAAGACCTCCTTTGTTGTGATGGAAACTGTGAGCAGCACTAGCACTGGACTCGGCTGATGTCGAGTTGGAGGAGGGAGCCAACGATGTGCCATTCAGAACTGTACCGTTCTTCCCACCACTGCATCGAGGAAGAAGATTACATAAACAAAGATTAAGTTAATCGTAGTATCTGAAGCAGAGTTTGAGCTACAACCAGCAACTTAAGTAACATTCAACATGCTTTCAAAACTTGAAAATGATCTGTCTGTTAAGGAACATATAGATCATTTGAAGGAAACAGTACTATGGAATCCTTTTAAGGAACATTACTGCCATACATAACACTCCCTTTGGATTTGCAAGAATTTTTAGATTCCTCAATGTCCTTGGTGAACAAGGAATCACATTCTTGGAAAGGAAGAGAACCTCTAAATTATCAGATTTGACTATTTTATAAATATACATATTTGAATGCTTTATTAGGGAAAGGGAAGGCTTCAAAACTAAATGAAAAATTTTCGAGATCCGACAATAAAAAAAAATATAAAAATGTCGACACAAGACTTACATAGTTCGACAATCCTTACGATTAATTACAAGTACCAAACACCCTTTGGTTTATCCTGACTCAAATAAATCTTCTTATATATCCTCTCACATATTCTTCGTCGAAACCTAAAAATAAACATGATACTTATAAAATAACCAAAGCCTAATTTTTTTATTGTTTTTTCTGGAGTCTTTCATTCTAGAATTCTTTGCCAACGCTCCCACCATATATTTGTTGTTTCTTAAAGGCTCAAAAGTCAAAAGATGTATTATGGCATGCATAGTTTAAGTATGCCAATTATCTTGATTACGGCTTCTGATTCTTGTAGTGGTTGCCGTTGTATGCCAAGTATCTTGAATAAACTGTGAAATCACATCACAAATTGATTTGATGGATCTAATTGACAACAACAACTAGGATACATCTTATTGCATGAAAACAGCAAAAGTGTCCTTGCCAAAACAACTTCGTTAACGACAAATTCAATAATTTAATGTGCGATGCAGTTAAATGACTCCTCCTTGGACTATTAGAGGTATAATCTCAGACTTCATTAACTATTATCTGCAGATATTTATGAATTATTTTTTCTCGATCAGTTGACTAGAAAATGTGATTTATGTAACTAAGGTATGTGACGGCAAAGACCCATCTCAACCATCGACCGTAATTATCATATCAACTACTTGAAAAATCTCTAATGCAAAAGGAATTACGAAATGAAATCCTAAACACAGAGGCAAACTCAAAAAGAAGATCACATACCTCCCAGAGAATAAGCAAGATTCATGACCTGCACAAAAAAAGAAGAAAAAAAACCACAAGAGAGATTATTCCGTGTAACCGGAACTAAGAGTCATAAATATCAAGACCAGATTGAGCTTTCACAAGTTTGTTTGCGAGGACAAAAACATAAAGGCATAATAACTCTTTTAGAAATGGTAGCATGCTAACATTTATTTTCTAACCACATACCCAAAGTACATGACAGTCTAACATGATGTACGACGATCACTAGTTAATATTATAGCCTCATGATTTACCTAAAGGAGCATTCTATCTTGCAGGATTTTGAGATGTCCAAAGGATGAGAATTCTATTTTTCTATAGTTTCACTCATTATATATTAGAATTTAAATGTCATCCATCAAACTGCAGCTCATTCAGGAAAGCCAGTCTCAATTCGTTAGGAAGTGCATCAAATGATAGTAATTGCAGCTTACTTGGATCTGTAGTCGTAATAGCTGCAACCCCACTAAAGTAGCAAGTCCCAGAAGCCATTCCCATCCCGTGGTAGTACTCGTTGAATGCGTACGAGGCATGCGACTCGACCGTATCAGGATCATAGCATGGCTTCCCCTGCATCAGAGCAGAGCAATCCACCTTCCCCGGCCCGCACGCCCAATCAAGTCCAGCCTGCAGCATCTTGGTGTCTGCCCCCTCCCTTGCGACGCAAAATGTCTGGTTCGTGGTGTCGTTCGCCAGCAGCGTCCCGGACCCTGTCAGGTGCAGCGTGTACGCTGGCACGCCATTGACGTCGAACAACCCCCAGAATTTCTCCGACGTCGCCCCCGGACGGAGGTCCTCGTCGTAGAGTTCGTAGATGTAGGTGGGCACCGGAACCCCCGGGTGCTTGGGCGTGCCGGTGTTGTTGAGCACGTGGCGGATGAGGTTGCTGTTGTAGGTGGCCGCGTTGTCGGCGGTGGCATCCGGCTCCGTCGTCGGGTCGCCCTTGTGCGGCCACCCTGACTCCAGCACGACGACCGGGACATTGGTGACGTTGAGGTAGGCCATGGCGAAGTAGGCGGCGTCGACGACCGCATCGAACACGTTGGTGTAGTGTAGGAGGGTGTTGGCGTCGACCGCCTCCTTGTTCGGGGGGAGCGGGCGGAAGAGGGCGTAGTCCAAGGGGATGATGCCGTTGGACTGCAAGTAGTCGTAGTACGGGTACACGTTGAGCATGAGGTAGGAGCCGGAGGACTGGAGGAACTTGAGCATGGGGACGATGACCGGCTCGAAGGTGCGGTTGAAGAAGGCCTGCGAGGGCGGGAAGGAGTCGAGGATGACGGAGGAGGCGTGCGGGGTGGAGACCTTGATGAGGCCATCAAGGTTGGCGGCGACGAGGGCGGAGTGGATGTAGCGGAGGGCAGGGACGAGTAGGGTGGCAGCATTAGGGAGGGCGGTGAGGACCTCCGACCCTACGGCGATGGCGGTGATGTTGACGGCGGGAACGTGCGCGACGACGTTGCGGGCCACCCAGTTGGCGGCGGTGGCGTTGGACTGGCCGACGGCGAGCAGCTGCTCGTTGGGGACGGAGACGGTGACGCGGATCCCGGTGTTCGCGAGCGCCGCGAGCATGGCCGGGTCGGCGTCGTAGAGCCGGACGTGGTCGATCTTCTGCGTCTTCAGCAGCGCCGCCACCTGCGTCGGCGACGGCATGTCCGACAGCGCCGTGCCGACATTCACACCGATGTACGGCCCTGCCGTTAGAAGCGCAAGTTAGCGAGATCCGCACCAAACGCTAAAGTGCGCAAATACGGAATAAAGATTTAAAATATAGAGTTACTATCGGTGGTGTCAGCTTAACGTGGTCCGACGAAACACAAGCGGCAAAGACAGCTGTGAAGCAACGTGAGCGGGTGAGGTACGGGGTCCAGGACGAAGAAGAACCCAGAAAACCAAAGAAAATATCTCAGCCGTCGGCTGAGTACCGATAAAATTCGTGCCGCAAGGATCTGACGGTGGATACAGTATCCGCACATGAGTCGGCCCCCACCGTCGATTCGTCCATAAAAATAAATAACAGAACAAATATGCGGCGCATATAAAAGAAATACAACAATAATGGCATCACAACGACCGTAGCTCAGTAGTTTAATCAGGAATTGAAGATTTAGATCACAACCGTCAATTTAAACTCTAGTGGTCGGACAGGGCGGGATCCGACGGTACTCCGTAACGAATACTTTCGCATATCTTCCGAGCGAAAAAGCACTCTGCGTAGGTGAGCGCGAACGGAGAGGACAGCGCACAGCGAGGAACCTCAATAATGTCCTGTGGGTCCCGCACCGTGTGTCCAATCCGGCGTGGGGCACCGCGTGCTGTGGCAGTTGGAAAGCTTAACTCGTGTACATCTAAAGCAAGCTAAGCTTGTTGGAACTCGCACGTACGATCGCAATAGGTTTCCCAATTTGAGGAAAAGAAAAAGGATTATTTCAAAAATTAAATATAGATAGCTTAAAAAAGAAAAACCCCAATAAAACATAAATATAACTATTAACTATCCGCCGTAGTCGGTGATCGGAGAGCGTCGAAGCAACAAAAATCACCGGATGACGAACTCGTTGAGCCAAAAGCGACGGAGCGAAAGAGAAGCCATCGACATTGATACTAGAATGGATCTCACCTTCGTCGGCGGAGACCACCGAGACGGCCAGGAGGAGGAGGAGGAGGAGGAGGAGCGGCAGCGTCATCGGTTTCCCCTTCTTTCCCCTAATCGCAGGCAGCCGATGAATCTCTAGGGAGGAGCAACGGCAAACCCTTGTTTTCACTCACCGAGGAACGCCGAGCTGAGGGAGCAGAGGATGTCGATGTGTGGGGGGCGATGTGTGGGGTGGGGGGAGAGAACATAGGAAAGGTGATGCTTTTTATACAAGTGGGGAGGAGAGGACTGGGAGTAGGGAGGTTTGTCATCGCTCTCTACTCGATCATGCGCCGTTGGCAGGGGATCTGACGCTGGATAACGATTCGGGCGATGTTTTGGAATCGTTGGGGCCCGTTTCGTGCATCAGAGTGGGGTGAGGTAGCATCAACGGTCATGTTTCGGCGATGGGTCGGTGGGGGCCGCGGGTGGCGGTTCTCGTCTTTGGCTCTTGTGGTTTAATTTGAAGGCGCAGGATTTGGGTTCGTGCCGTTTTGGTATCTGTTCCGGGACAGAGTGGGGTGTGTCGGAGGACACGAGCCCATCAGTGGAACGATGCCGGCACGAATCACGAGGCCTCGGTCTTCGTGACCTCAGTCCTGCCCCCTAGCCCTCTGCAAAGAAAATTAATGCCCATTCGCATCATTCGGCCCGGTCAGCCACTCCCTCGCCGTTTTACCCGATGACGTGGTGCTCGCGTGAAACACGGGTCCCACGGGGGATAAGCCACGTGAGGAACACGAAAACGGATGTTTCCTGTCGCGACTCAAGCAGTGTCGGCACACGGCAACATCGGCAGCCGAAACTTAAGTCGTGGTTTTTCGATCGCGACTTTAAGCTTAGGTTAAGTTAAACCCACCTCTTACAAATTTGAAATAAAATTATGAAAATATATAAATACGCATATATATATATATATATATATATATATCTTTACAAAAGTTTGCATATGATATGCACGAAATAATATGTCTGTGCAAAAGGGCTGGTCAAGAACAGTAGGAAATGTCACAGGTAACATTATATGTTTGTCACACCATTATGTACACAACATTAACCTAACACTCTGCTGCTTGTCCTCTTACATCCTGTCCTCCGAACCCTGTCGCCTTCTTGTCTCATCCACCACAGGCATGAATCTGGTTCGTCTCTGCACCAACATCAACCGGGGATGACAATCTTAAAGCGATTATAAGATTTGGACATCAAAAGCGTAGGAACAACATACGTCGAAGGGCATTTTGGTTGGGAAGAACCCCATCCATCCTTATCCACCCCATCAATTGACGGGTCGTTAATTACTATGTTACCAAAATGTCAATTCCCTCATTGTCTGTGTATTTATGTTGCAGATATTGTATTTCTCTTTACGACTAATTAATTTAATATCTAATAAAGCAATATTAGTTATAAGGAAAAGGTTAGGAGTCAAATAGAGACTGAGAGTAATCGTGAGATCATGGTGAGTTGACGCGGGAAAGGGATCACGTGCGAGTCACGGGAACTCACCTCCTTCCTTGCGGGCGGTGACTTCTCCGCCAAATAAAGCTCCACGATCCGCTCCGCCGCCTCCGTTCCGTCGGCGCTCTCCTGGAGCAGCTTCGCCACGCGAGCCGCGGGCAGCCGCACCCGGACTCGCACCGCCCCTCCGCCCTCCGCCGTCTCCACGGCGAGCGAAGCGGAGCGCCGCGGCCGAGAGAGCCGCAGGTTCTCCAGCCGGTCGGTGGCGCTGCCACGCGCGGCGGCCACGACGGAGGAGGCTCTTCGCAGCCCGCGGCGGTCCAGCGGTCGGGGGAGCTCCGCCAGAAAGTAGAGCTTCCCCGGTTCGAGGGGTTGGGTGGAGTCGAGCGGCGTGGCGCGGACGCCGAGCCGCTTGACCTCGTCGGCCTCCAGGACGGAGTGGCCCGGGTGGTCCCGGAGCACGTCGCCGGCTGCGGCCGGGGGCTTAAGCCGGATGACGGCGCCGTCCAACGTCATCACCTTGGCTGTCTTCTTCTTCTTCTCCTTGGCGCACACTGCGTTGCCCATGCCTTGCTCCTCTCTTCTACTCCCCAAGACCTTCACTTGCTGGTGGATAGAAGGAAGGGGGTTTTTGCACCAGGATGGCTTCTAGAAATGGGTTTTGGATCGAAGCTTTGACGTCGGGAATGATGATAGATCAAATTCCAATTAAATGATTCATCTCTATCCTGTTGCATGCGTTCTGATGGCCTCTTTCACGGTGGCAGCGGGAGCCAATGTTGACACAGCACTCCAAAACCCAACCCAACACGCCTGATGGCTGATACCATCCTCACATACTGTCTCTTTCTGCGTGCGGTCATCAAAGGGAAGGATGGCCGGGAATGGTTACGTTGGATTAACCTTTGAGGAGTTACGACACTGCACGTAAGGTTAAGAGTGGCTGAAGCAATCAGCAAAGGTGGCAGTAGTATATGAGAAGAAGAATGGGGAGACAGCAACCCTTGCAGAAAACTCTATCGCAGTCTCTGATCCTGGAGACTTTCTTTTCTCATGGACATTCCATCGAACAACAGTTGGGCCGTGTCGTTCTCCAGAAGATGCCGCCCCAAACTTGGGTTCACACATGTACATGTGACTTCTTCATCTTTATCCTCCATCGGAGAGGGAAGGAAGCAGACTGCCATGGCGACAAGTCGGCGAACGAGAGCGGTGTGATTGCCGTCTGGGTTCTCTGACACCGTGTTGCGCTCGTGAGATCGGAAGGAACATCCGTGTCGGTCTTCTTCGGTCGAAGGAGGAACATTAAATGCTGTTCAATAGTTTTCTTATGAGAGAAGCAGATCATTCTACATGCCCGCTTCAAGATTCGTGCAACAATTTATGAATCGGCATATCGATTGGTTTTACCCAAAAAGGAAAAGGGGGGAATTCGTAGTGCATTGACTGGAGGCTCAATCTGATTTAGATTAACAAAGATGGAGATGTAATACTACGTAATATATTATATATTAACAAATAAATAATCAAGGCATATGTCAAACTTATATGTTGACCGAGATGAAACAATTGTAGCAAAAATAGTTGAAAAAAGAAAAAGTGTGTATGGCATATAAAAAAAAATCAATTGAATTACATGTTTTCTCTCCACTTTGGATATATTATAATTAAATATGAATATATAAAACAGATATCTTTTGAAGCATATCTAATCACGTGCAAACTAAAATGCTGGAGGCTGAGCAGCTTGCGACACAAGATACGAGTTGCGTGCGCGCGTTCGCACGCAAGTCCACGGGGCCCCCGTTTACCGTCTTCTCCTCGGTGGACTCCACCTGTGCGAGCGTCGACGGACCGGTCAAACTTTAATGGGAGATGGCCGAAGAGAACGTCAGGTTTGGCGATCCGACGCGCCCACGCATTAGTTCGCAGGCGGAGGAGGAGGATGATGATGAAGACGAGGGAGGGGAGGAGAACGGCTTTACAGCTGCCCAGCGGCCAATCACATCAACACGGATGCGAGCAATAAATGGAGGCTTCCGGCATCTGCCATGGCCGATGGACTAAGCAACGTCTCTGTTTCACGAGAGCGACGGCGGTGTAGTACTCTCATATTCTTCCTCCAACCGTCCCAACCGCCAACTCCCCCATGGACCGACGCAGACACCGTCGCCATTGTATTAATGGTGCGACGTAGAGCGAGGAGAGGGTAGGGGGAGACTAGCTGGGCCGAGACAGCGTCAGACGCCGTGGCCGGGTTGTTGAGAAGCTCGTCCGGCACCTCTCATCATTTACTCCACCCCATCTAACCTCATTCATTGCCAGCCCCTCCTCCTCTCTTTAAATCCTCTCCTTCTCCCCTCCTCCAGGTGCAGCACCCGGAGCACTAGGAGCCAAGCAGGCAGAAGAGGTGGAATGTGTCTCTGAAGCCACGAGAGAGAGTGGAAGATGCCGAGGGCGCCATTGCCGGAGTTTTCGAGCTCGGTGAGGCTCAAGTATGTTAAGCTGGGATATCAGCACCTGGTCGACAACTTCGTCACCTTCCTGTCGATCCCGGTGATGGTGGCCGTCGGGTTGGAGTTGGTCCACCGGGGGCCGCAGGAGATCGTGGGGTTGTGGCGTGCGTTGGAGCTGGACGTGATCCATATCCTCTGCTCCGTCTTCGTGATCGTCTTCGTCGCGACGGTGTACTTCATGTCGCGGCCGCGGCCGGTGTACTTGGTGGAGTACGCTTGCTTCAAGCCGCCGAGCAACTGCCGCGTGCCCTTCTCCACGTTCATGGAGCACACGCGGCTCATCAACTCGGACGAGAAGAGCGTGCAGTTCCAGATGCGGATACTGGAGCGGTCGGGGCTGGGGGAGGAGACCTGCCTGCCGCCGGCCAACCACTACATACCCCCGCACCCCACCATGGAAGCTTCCCGCGCGGAGGCGCAGCTGGTGATCTTCTCCGCCATCGACGACCTCATCCGGAAGACGGGGCTGAAGCCCAAGGACATCGACATCCTGGTGGTCAACTGCAGCCTCTTCTCGCCGACGCCGTCGCTGTCGGCGATGATCATCAACAAGTACAAGCTCCGCAGCAACATCCGAAGCTTCAACCTGTCCGGCATGGGGTGCAGCGCGGGGCTCATCTCGATCGACCTGGCCCGGGACCTGCTTCAGGTGCACCCCGGCTCCAACGCCCTCGTCATCTCCACCGAGATCATCACCCCCAACTTCTACGCCGGGAACCAGCGAGCGATGCTCCTGCCCAACTGCCTCTTCCGCATGGGCGCCGCGGCGATCCTGCTGTCCAACCGCCGGCGCGACGCTGGCCGAGCCAAGTACCGGCTCGTGCACGTGGTGCGCACCCACAAGGGGGCCGACGACCGCGCCTACCGTTGCGTGTACGAGGAGGAGGACGCGGAGGGCCACACGGGCATATCCCTCTCCAAGGACCTGATGGCCATCGCCGGGGAGGCGCTCAAGTCGAACATCACCACCATCGGCCCGCTGGTGCTCCCCATGTCGGAGCAGCTCCTCTTCTTCCTCACGCTGGTGGTGCGGAAGTTGATAAACCCCAAGAGGAAGCCCTACATCCCCGACTTCAAGAAGGCATTCGAGCACTTGTGCATCCACGCCGGGGGGCGAGCGGTGATCGACGAGCTGCAGAAGAACCTGGAGCTGTCGGCGGCGCACGTGGAGGCGTCGCGCATGACGCTGCACCGCTTCGGCAACACCTCCAGCAGCTCCCTCTGGTACGAGCTCAACTACATCGAGTCCAAGGGGCGGATGCGGCGCGGCGACCGGGTGTGGCAGATCGGCTTCGGCAGCGGGTTCAAGTGCAACAGCGCGGTGTGGAAGTGCATGCGCACCGTGAAGACCCCGATCGACGGCCCCTGGTCCGAATGCATCCACCGCTATCCCGTCCACATCCCCGAGGTCGTCAAGCTCTGAGCTCAGTCCGTCCTCATCCGGTTACTCGCTGTCGCAATGCATCCTACAGATTCATCACCAACACCATATCACCATGCATATACGTAGAAGCTGTTCATGGTGCGATCTGCCTTCCTCGTAGCCCGACGGATACCGTAAACAGAACACATTATAGCTCGGCTTGATTCGATTGGCTTCTGTTGGTTCTTCCTGTGAACCGCCCACTATATATATATATATATCACGAAGGATCGAATCACGTGTAAGTTTGAACAGACCACCACAGAGGTAGGGTTTCAGCGCAGATGTGTGTCTGTCTTGTACCTAATTGGTACAGCCCTTGGTATTATGTTTGTCCTTTCCCTGCTTACTACTGATTCATACGCTCATTGTTCTTCTCCACCGGCTATTTCTTGTCCCAATTATAGATAGCACCACTGTGACAGTTCCATGCAGGTAAGCTTTCTTTCTTTCTACATCCGAGCTTTACTACGCCTCTCCTTTTTTACATTACTGAAAGTTCTGAACCTCCTCCTCCTCCTCCTCCTCCTCATGCTTAAAAAGAGTCACGTCTAGCACGCCGATGCTACTAGTCTTGATTGAACACCTGTGACAGTAGTAACGTCCGATGTAGAAAACGAAAGTTAGAAACTGTTGTGTCGCTAAGAGGCAACGAGTAATAATAAAAGGCATACTTTCTACTTATCTTTCACCAAATGGCTGTTTCCCTGCCCTTCAAGGCTCCCCAAGAAAGGCATACTTACTTTCTACTCATCTTTCACCAAATGACTCCCAGGCCGAGCCTCCACCAAGGCTTAGAGTTTCATGCCACCAACCACCACCCCTGGTCCTCGGAGGACAAGCAAGTTTGTCCCAACCAAACACACATACATCATTACCAGAAGAACCCTTTGCCTCGTAAGACTTGCACATAATCATCTCCATTCGATAAAAGTTCAAAGATGGAACACAAGTGACATGTTTTCACGGTATCTCAATAGGATGGATATACAGGTTGTTAGTGTCAAGCCTCGGGACCAACACGACTGGGTTCGGGTCCGAATGAGCAAGGATCTTCCTGAACTACCCTTGAGAGTACTGAGGTAGCCGACTACGTTGGTCCGATCTTGACGGGACAATCATTTTTTCCGGAAGGGAACTCCTTGCCTGGGCGCATGGTGGGAGGCGCTCCGTCTTCGTCCCTGCACACAGGTCGGGTCAAGCTCTCCCCTTCGACGATCAAGTTAGTCAATAGTCTAACATATGACCTAATCACCCATAATAAATCAATATGAATTCAACAATGACTAACATATAGCCTCTAGGAAAACAAAGAGGCTGATACGTCCAATTCATCCTGTAGATCATCCACCGAACAGCCACAACTTGGTTGCATTTTGTCCAACAACAGAGTTCTTGCAATTAAACATTTCCATGTCTAGGAGAATTATAGAACGTAAAGAGGTACCTTAACCAAAATAAACAAGATAGACGCAAAAAGCAATTTAGATAAAGCAATCATTCATGCAAACAAAATTAGATTCTGCTGCAACCACAAAGACAAACATTTGATATTAAGACGCAAGAACTACATGAACTACGGATACGACGATGTACAAACTCGTAAAGCAACGCATAAATAAACGGTACTGGAAGCTAATAACACATCCTAGCAGAGGAGAATCCAAATTAGTTGTCTTTCCCTGCAGACTGTTCAATTCTGGATGGTTTTCTCGAGAACCAACCTCAAGCGCCTGCCCAAGACGTCCAGCTCGGTGACCCGCTGCTCCCGCCATCTCTGCTCCAGGTCACTCCTACCAGCGGCACCGGACGAAGCAGAGCTGCCTGGGAAAACGAGCCCCTGCCCTGCCACGGTCACCTTGAACTCGTTGAGGCACGCATCAAACACATCCAAGATGGTTTTCGCCAACAGATGCCTTGGCACATCGATGCCAGGAGCAACCTCATCCCTACCCACCCCCGACAGAGGCTTCTCCTCTTTCTCCACCTTCACCTCCTTTTCTTCGTTTTCCAGTACAGGATGAAGCGCGTTCACGGAGGTGCCCGCACCGATGCAGGCCACCTTTTCGTCGGTAGGAGGAGGAAGAGCAAGAAGGGGTGGAGGAGGTGTTAGGGTGGCGATAGGTGCGGGAGGAGGAGGAGGAGGAGGGGCGGGAAAGGGAGGCGGGTTGTCGGGGCGGGCCTGGCCAGTGGGGGCCCGCGGGTTGGGGCGGCGGCGCTTGTTGCCGCCACTGCCGGGGGCGAGGGCGTCGGGGGCCGAAAAGGGGGACGAGGCGGCGTAGGAGGGATGCCAGAGGCGGGTGCAGAGGTGGAGGACGTCGCGGTCGTGGGGGGCGAGGCGGGCGGGGTCCTGGCCGCGGGCGATGCGGGAGGACATGACGCGGAACTTCTTGCGGAGACGGCGGAGCTTCTCGGAGAGCTGCGACCGGGTGTAAGGCTGGGGCATGGACTCGGAGAAGCGGTCGAAGAAAAGGTTGAGGTCGCGAGGGAAAACCAGGCCCTGCGACCAGCAGCCCAGGAGACCCTGGAGGAACCGGATCTCGTCCGACTCCGACCACACGCGCTGGAACCGGAAGGGAGGGGCCGCGGCAGCCGAAGCCCCGCCGGCTCGCACGTCGATCGGGGCGGGTGACCCGGCGGCCGCTGCGGCGCCGTAGTCGTCGTCGCCATCATCGTAGTCGTCGTCCTCGTCGAAGCCCTGGTCAGCGGCGAGGGGTGGATCCGAGGAGGAGGAGGAAGGGGCGGGAACGAGGAGGGGGTCGGGGGAGGAGAGGTGGGGCTGTGCCTGTTCTTGGGAGTGTGGCTGGGGAGTCTTCTTGCGCTTGATGGGGAGCTTGGACGGGGGAGGAGCGGCGGCAGCAGCAGCAGCAGCAGCAGCAACCGCAGCAGCGGCAGGGGAAGCCGTGGACGATTCGATTTGGGCGAGGGGAATTGGGGTCGGGGTGGGCGCGGCCATGGAGGATGGATTTAGGGCTCGATCGATCGCGTCCTTCCTCTCGTGGTCGGTGCAGTGGGGTCGATTCGGGGCTTGGGATCGAGGCTGGGAAGGTGGGGGGAGAGAGGAGATGGGTTGGGGTTGGATTCCCCCAATTCCCAGGAGCCGAGACGGGACGGTCGATCGAGCAATGAGTGCGGCTTCGAGCTGGAAGAAGAGCGAGGGTTAGGGTTATCTGATCTGGTGCAGGCGACCGCGGAGGCCCGCGTCGTTTATGGGCTCTGTTTGCGACCCGGTCAGCACAAGGTTAGGATGGAGGCTCCCTCGATCTCGTGCGTGCCATTGATCACGGTCGATCGTGGGACCCCACACCAACCCCATCCCTGAGTGACCCAGAAGATGTGGGGCCTCACACAGCTCTTGCTCATTACACTCTGTGTTGCCTGGCTCGTACGACACATGCTCATCGGATCCGATCCGACCAGAATTTGGATTCGGATATCCGAGATTTAAAGCCTGACTCAGATAGACCGTTAAAAACTATACAGACCATCGGGTTCGGGTCGCAATCCAAACATCTTACCTGATCCGAGAAGAGATTTGCTCCAATGTTGCAGTCGTTTAGACTCACGGCAAACTCGTCGATCTCCATCTCAAATATCGTGCTGTTCACCGGCGAAATGCGTGATTGGAGAGATATATCTAAAATTAAATTATTTTTTATTAAATACGGAACCAAAGTTGACCCCAATAGGGTGTTGACCGACATGGTCAATGCACAAAACAGAATACATGGCCAGCGCGTAGGAATGAACAGCATGTAAAGATCAACATAGATAAAGATGAAAGAAGAAGAAGAAGGTTGTATCATGTGCTAACAGCAAAGCTTCAAGAAGACGATCGAGACTGCATGTTGACATCGAGGATAAGGCTCATCGCGAAGGCCGCCGTGAGGATTATAAGCCCGAACAAGGCCAGGAAGTTGATTCCCCTGTAAGCGACAACACGCGATCACCTTGTTGTGTTGGATAGAAACGAGGGAGGGAGGAGTCGACAACGGGGGGTGGCGAGAGAGAAGTAGTACCCGATCCTGAGGCGGTTCTCCGGGACGCCGGAGGCATAGCCCTTGAAGTAGAAGAAGCGGGCGACGGTGTAGACGGCGCCGAGCCCCGCGGCGATGACGGGGAGCTGCAGGCCGCCTACAAGCAGCGTGGCGAAGAACACCGGCATCATCTCCAGCGAGTTCTGATGCCCCCTCTGCCACCACCATTAAAACACAGTAAGAGAGAGAGAGAGAGAGAGAGAGAGAGAATCTGATCAAGAAGTTCATCGAGAAGAGGAGGGAGAGTGAGACCTGGACGCAATTGAAGAGCTTGGCGTCCTTGTTCTCGGACTTGATGGCGTAGAGGGTGGGGTAGAACACCTGGTACCTTGAGACCGCCATGGAAGAGAGCATATCAGGAGCGAACAGAGGACGAACGCAAGGAAGAAGAAGAGATCGCAAGAGCAGAGAAGTACTTCTTGCGGGCCTTGCCGACTTGGAAGGACATCCAGAAGTTGAGGAAGATGTAGGACAGCAGCACCAGCACCACGTAGCCGTACTCCTTCGGGATCCCCAAGGCAGCCGCCATGTCTCTCGT